>NC_136629.1:3033899-3314568 GCF_933228915.1 Telmatherina bonti
TACTAGGAAGGAGGCTGAGATATGTGGTATGAAAACCATCCAATCAGGATTTATCGGCACATAGAGTAAAGGTCCTTCCTGTCCGCTACGGGATGCTACACCTGTGGATCACACATGAGGGTTGGTATCTGATCTTTAAGTCCGTCGCTAAGGCAAACGACTACTTTGGAAACATACCACCATCTTTAGGAAACCTTCCTCCAACGCCGACTTTATGCTACAATAATCTGACATTTTGATGAGAGGACAGTTGGAGACTAGCTGTCTCCTTCCTTTCACCCTCCTTTTTATCTTAATTTCTTTTTACACTCTGTCATTGTTTAATATTTTCATTTATTACTGATTTCTAAAATCTTCCTTCAAAACTCCAGTATTACTGGTGTGACAGCATCTGGCCCTGCTCTAATCTCAAAAACCATCAAGGTAAAATATTCTCTCCGCCAACAAAATTTGATTTTCAGTTCAGATGGCTGCAGTACCATGAAGTTTCTGGAGGGAAAAAGGAAGACATATGAAACAAGTGCATTGATAAGGTGGAGGCATTTATAATATGGAGTTATAATAAACACAAATCTAAATGTATTTTGACCAACTGAACACTACTGAAAAGAGATGAAATGAAAAATGCTTTATTAATCCCCAAAGGGAAATATTGTAGTATATAATAATAACTAGAGGAGGTCTTGTTCCGGAGGCTGATGGCTGCTGGCAGGAATGATCTTCTGTATCTTTCAGTCTTACATCGGACCTGAAGAAGCCTCTCACTGAACACACTTTGTTGTTTCATCACTGTGTTGTGGAGAGGGTGTGAAGAATCCTCCATCATCTTCATCAGCTTGTGCAGCATTCTTCTTTGGACAATCAGCTCCAGCGGCTCCAGAGTTACTCCAAGCACAGAAGCAGCTTTCTGGATCAGTTTGTTGATTCTCTTCAAGTCTCTGGTTCTGATGCTACTACCCCAGCAGATGCTGCAAAGCTGACTGCACTCTCCACAACAGACTTATAGAAGATATGCAACATCTTGGTGCAGACGTTAAACCATCTCAGCTTCCTTAAGAAGTACAGTCTGCTCTGATCTTTCTTGTAGATGTAGTCAGTGTTGCATTTCCAGTCCAGTTTGTTGTCCAGCTGAACTCCAAGATACTTGTATTCCTCCACCACCTCCACCTCCTCTCCCAGGATGGAAACAGTGCTTTGTTTATTCTTCTTCCTCCTGAAGTCAACAATCATCTCTTTTGTTTTGCTGCTATTTAATATGAGATGATTGTCACCGCACCATTTAACAAACTGACTGACCAGTTCTCTGTACTCTGCTTCTTGTCCATCCCTGATACACCCCACAACTGCAGAGTCATCAGAGTATTTCTGCAGATGACAGGACTCAGAGTTGTACTGGAAGTCTGAGGTGTACAGAGTGAAGAGGAATGGCCAGAGTACAGTTCCTTGTGGTGCACCAGTGCTGCTGACCTCCATCTCAGACACACAACCTTTCAGCCTCACAAACTGGGGTCTGTTTGTGAGGTAGTCATAGATCCAGGTGGTTGTGGAGGTATCCACCTGGAATTTATGGAGCTTCTCACATAACAAAGCAGGCTGAATGGTATTAAAAGCACTGAGAAATGAAAGAACATGACCCTCAGAGTGCTGCCTGAATGGTCCAGATGAGAGTGTGCTCTCTGGAGCAGGTATATGATGGCATCTTCAACCCCAAGTCCATTACGATATGCAAACTGGAATGGGTCCTGAAAGGTGTTTACTTGCTTGTTGAGGTGAGCCAGTAAGAGTCTCTCCAGGACTTTCATGATGTGAGATGTCAGGGCAACTGGTCTGTAGTCACTTGGTTCAGCTGGTTGTGTTTTTTTAGGCACTGGAACAAGGCAGGAGGTTTTCCACAGCACTGGGACTCTATTTTGTCTCAGACTGGTGTTGAAAAGGTGCTGGAGAATCGGACATAGTTGTTCTGAGCAGGTCTTGAGAACTCTGGGACTGACACCATCTGGACCTGCAGCCTTGTTCTGGTTCAGTTTCTCAAGTTGCTTCTTAACCTGATTGCAGGAGACAAACAAGGTGGAGGTCTCAGGATGTCCTGATGTGGAGGGAGATGAAGCTGTGTTCTGGTCCATGACTGAGCTGCAGGATGACAGATTGGAGGCGTGACAGGAAAGCAGTGGGCTTATGGAGGGTGTGTGGTCTGTTGGGCTGGAGGTAGGGGGTGAACTGAACCTGTTGAAGAATATGTTCAGCTCATTAGCTCTGTCCAGACCTCCATCAGGCTGGTCCCCCTTTAACTTGAAGCCGGTGATCTTCTTCATTCCAGACCACACATCCCTCAGGTTACTCTGCTGGAGCTGACTTTCTAACTTCTTCCTGTAGTCCTCCTTGCACTTCTTAGTTTGTGTTTTAAGTTGTTTTTGTGTTGCCCTCAATAACTCCCTGTCTCCATCCCTGAAGGCTTTCTTTTTGATGTTCAGCAGCTTTTTCAGGTCACTGGTGATCCAGGGTTTGTTATTGGGGAAGCACCTCACTGTTCTTGTTGGGACGATGCTGTCCACACAGAAGTTTATGTAATCTGTCACACACTCAGTCATGGCGTTGATGTCGTCTCCATGAGGTTCACAGAGGACGTTCCAGTCTGTAGCCTCAAAGCCTCCTCTAAGAGCATCTTCAGCTTCAGCAGACCAGATTTTGATAGTCTTTGTGATGACTGGTTGCTGCTGAACGATGGGCTTGTAGGTGGAGGTGAGAAGAACCAGATTATGGTCAGATCTTCCTAAAGGAGGCAGGGCAGAACAACTGGATCCATTATTCATATTTGCATAAAATAAGTCCAACATCTTATTTTCTCTGGTGGAGCAGCTGACAAACTGCTGGAATGTTGGTAGAGTTGCAGAGAGAGAGACGTTGTTGAAGTCTCCGGAGATCGCCATGAATGAGTTTGGATGCTGTGTTTGTAGCCGAGCAACGACGGAGCTGATGACGTCACAGGCTGTGTCTGGTGCGGTACCAAGTATTATATAAACCGCTACCAGAATAACACAGGTAAACTCTCTGGGTAAATAATATGGACGGAAGCTCACAGCTAACAGTTCCATGTCCATTGTGCATATCTTCTCCTTGACAGTAACAAGTCCAGGATGACACAAACGCTGGTTAACCAGCACTGCAATTCCACCACCCTTTAGCTTTCCGCTGTGTTGTCTACTGCGGTCTGCACGGACCGTTTTAAAGCCCTGTACAGACACATTACAGTCAGGGATGTGTTCATGCAGCCATGTCTCGGTGAAGCACATAATACTGCACTCTCTGTATTCTTTCTGAGACCTTGTTAGCATCTCGAGCTCGTCCGTTTTGTTAGCTAGCGATCTCATATTACCCATGACGACGGTCGGGAGAAATGGTTTAAATCTCCATCGCTTTCTCCTCTGTCTGACTCCCGCTCTGCATCCTCTTCTCTTTCTTTTCAACTCCATCGGGATTTGATGTGTTGTTTTACTGATAATCCTGATTTGGGAGAGTTTAATTAGTTGATCCCGATTGTAAACAAGTCTTTTGTTGCCATGGAGACTCATCATAACAAGCCTTGAAAGAGCAAAAATATGCAGAAAAATCTTCCTTGCAGCACACCCTCCGAACAGGCATGAAATCCTCAGAAAAAAATACCTAATTTGAGGTCATACCTATGTGAGAAGACTTTGTACTTTAAAAGAAAATCAAGATAGCAAGTCAGAGCTTCTACAATCTGCTGCCAACAGACGGCGCAATCCAGAATGGAATTGGAATAAAATGGAATTTAAGGAATTGGAACTTTACCACCGTGGAAATCTGGAAGAACACCGGAATCACAATGATTAACATCCCAGTATAATGACGTAACTACAAATAAGATTCTGATTCGGTGACCAGGGCGAGAGGGCGGGCAAACTGTTTCCATGGAGACTGTAAAAAGCCATGGGGTCAGGCGGCCTTCCCATACACTCCAGGAACATTAGTACCTCATCTTCTTGGGATGTTTATGAGTCAAAATAAACAGGAATACTACCCCCATCATTACGATCTGGAGCGATCGCTCTCACATTGAAACCTCCCTCTGATAGAACGTTGTATCGTTGACATCATGTGACACCAAAGTCTCATGTAAAGCCATGGCGAAACGAAGGGTAAAAATATTCCCACAGCTGATCCGTAATGACCAACAGGAGTTTGTTCAGACCGTGAAGGTTTCCATCACATGCATTTCCCAGTAAATTTGAATCTTGTACCAAGGAGGACTAAGCGGATAAAAAGGTATGGTGGATGATCATACTTGGTTTTATTCATTTAATTTGTTCTTGACACAAAGTATATTTCTTAAATTGAACCAATCCTGCATGGTTTATCTGCCTCTGCACAACTTTTACATATTAAAATATTACCAGTTATGTCATTTGTAGTCTGTATAATTTTTCTGATTTGTTTTTATTTATTTACTTGCATGGGTGCAGGTAGGAGGATAAATATATAATGCTTAAAACTAAATTGTTCCATGTTTGTCATTCATGGTTGTTCAGAGTTTATGTTTCTTTAAATGGCACAAATCAATAAACAAATGCAGCATAATGATGTCATAGATGGCTGGAAATATGTCAGGAGTGGAATGATTAGGAAGATGTGCAAGTACATCAGGACGGACTGCTTTTTACCACAAGTACCTCTCTTGTTCAGGTTGCTAGCATCAGCAGATTCAGCTGAACTCTTTGTCCTTTTTCTTGTCTTTCTGTGAGACTTCTCAGGCTCCAGCATGGACACATCCATCTGCCAAGAGGTGAAAAAATACAAGAAACACAATGAATGAGTGGAAAACCACTACTGTTTGTGTTTCATCTCGCTGCTAACGCAGATGATTTAACTGCTTCAACTCAGAGCTCCTGTACAGGTTCAGCATATGATCCTACATTCCACACAGACAGCAGACGTAGGAAGCAGCAATGCTAACATGTAGCATAGCATCATGCTAAGCTAAAAGACTCTACCAGCTTCAGCATCCAAACCAAATACAGTTCAAACCCCAAACAGAAAACATGATCATGAAACTGTCGGATCACTTCTCCACATAAACAAAGAGTTGTATAAAAGCAGAGACTCTTCTGGTTAGAGAGACGTCTGTCTCATCACTGTGGGACAGAAACTCTGCCAGCTAGCAGCCTCAATCACACACCATGTCTTACTGTAGCTGCTTTTATTCCAGCTGTTAAAGCTAATGTGTCTCCTGTGCCTTTGTTTGACACGAATCGTTTAGGTCCTGCTAGTTTCCATGGAGATGAATGTACTGCTAGTTTCCACGGAGATGAAGGTCCTGCTAGTTTCCATGGAGTTGAAGGTCCTGCTAGTTTCCACGGAGATTAAGGTCCTGCTAGTTTCCACGGAGATGAAGGTCCTGCTAGTTTCCACGGAGATGAAGGTCCTGCTAGTTTCCACGGAGATGAAGGTCCTGCTAGTTTCCACAGAGATGAAGATCCTGCTATTTTCCACGGAGATGAAGGTCCTGCTAGGTTCCACGGACATGAAGGTTCTGCTAGTTTCCATGGAGATGAAGGTCCTGCTAGTTTCCATGGAGATGAAGGTCCTGCTAGTTTCCACGGAAATCATGGTCCTGCTAGTTTCCACGGAGATGAAGGTCCTGCTAGTTTCCACGGAGGTGAAGGTCCTACTAGTTTCCATGGAGATGAAGGTCCTGCTAGTTCCCATGGAGATGATGGTCCTGCTAGTTTCCACGGAGATGAAGGTCCTGCTAGGTTCCACAGAGATGAAGGTCCTGCTAGTTTCCATGGAGATGAAGGTCCTGCTAGTTTCCACAGAGATGAAGGTCCTGCTAGTTTCCACGGAGATGAAGGTCCTGCTAGGTTCCATGGAGATGAAGGTTCTGCTAGTTTCCATGGAGATGAAGGTCCTGCTAGTTTCCACGGAGATGAAGGTCCTGCTAGTTTCCACGGAGATCATAGTCCTGCTAGTTTCCACGGAGATGAAGGTCCTGCTAGGTTCCACGGAGATGAAGGTCCTGCTAGTTTCCATGGAGATGAAGGTCCTGCTAGGTTCCATGGAGATGAAGGTCCTGCTAGGTTCCACGGATCCTGCTAGGTTCCACGGAGATGATGGTCCTGCTAGTTTCCACGGAGTTATATAATACCTGGTACCGCACCAGACACAGCCTGTGACGTCATCAGCTCCGTCGTTGCTCGGCTACAAACACAGCATCCAAACTCATTCATGGCGATCTCCGGAGACTTCAACAACGTCTCCCTCTCTGCAACTCTACCAACATTCCAGCAGTTTGTCAGCTGCTCCACCAGAGAAAATAAGATCTTGGACTTATTTTATGCAAATGTGAATAATGGAGGTCGATGAGCCGTGCTTGGTCTGGTCCCTCCCCTAGACACCTGTTTGCCATGGGTGACCCTACCAGGGGCATAAAGCCCCCGACAACATAGCTGCTAGGATCTTCGGGACACACAAACCCCTCCACCACGATAAGGTGACGGCTCATCGACCTGCATGATGATGACCAACCTGGGCATGAATGTTCCCTTGCCTGGACGCGGGTTACCGGGACCCCCCTCAGGAGCCAGGCCTGGAGGTGGGGTACGAGAGCGAGTGTCTGGTGGCCGGGCCTTCGCCCATGGGGCCCGGTCAGGCTTAGCCCGAAAGGGTTACATGGGCCCCACCTCCTGTGGGCTCACCATCTGCGGGAGGAGCCGCAGGAGTCGAGTGCAATGTGAGCTGGGCGGCAGCAAGAGGCGGGACCCTCAACTGGTTCCTCTCCATGCGGAGGAGCAGCGGCTCTACTCTGATCTCCTCCCGGATGACCGAGCTCCTCACCCTATCTCTAAGGGTGAGCCCGGCCACCCTGCGGAGGAAACCCATTTCAGCCACCTGTATACGAGATCTCGTTCTTTCGGTCACGACCCACAGCTCATGACCATAGGTGAGGGTAGGAACGTAGATCGACTGGTAAATCGAGAGCTTCGCCTTCTGGCTCAGCTCCTTCTTCACCATGACAGACCGGCGCAGAGCCCGCATTACTGCAGACGCCGCACCGATCCGTCTGTCAATCTCGCTTCATCCTTCCCTCACTCGTGAACAAGACCCCGAGATATTTAAATTCCTCCACTTGAGGCAGGACCTCACTCCCGACCCGGAGAGGGCAATCCACCCTATTCCGGCTGAGGACCATGGTCTCAGATTTGGAGGTGCTGATTCTCATCCCAGCCGCTTCACACTCGGCCGTGAATCGCTCAAGCGAGAGCTGGAGATCACAACCAGATGAAGCCAACAGGACCACGTCATCTGCAAAAAGCAGGGACCCAATCCTGAGGCCACCAAGTCAGATCCCCTCAACACCTCGGCTGCGCCTAGAAATTCTGTCCATATAAGTTATGAACAGAATCGGTGATAAAGGGCAGCCTTGGCGGAGTCCAACCCTCACTGGAAACAAATCCGACTTACTACCAGCAATGTGGACCAAGCTCTGACACCTGTCGTACAGGGACCGGACAGCTCGTACAAGGGGGTCCGGTACCCCATACTCCCGGAGTACCCCCCACAGGAACCCCCAGGGGACACGGTCGAACGCCTTCTCCAGGTCCACAAAGCACATGTAGACTGGTTGGACAAACTCCCATGCCCCCTCCAGGACCCCAAAGAGGGTATAGAGCTGGTCCACTTCCGTGACCAGGACGAAAATCACACTGCTCCTCCTCAATCCGGGATTCGACTATCCGGTGGACCCTCCTCTCCAGGACCCCTGAATAGACCTTACCAGGGAGGCTGAGGAGTGTGATTCCCCTGTAATTGGAACACACCCTCCGGTCCCCATTCTTAAAAAGGGGGACCACCACCCCAGTCTGCCAATCCAGCGGCACTGTCCCCGATGTCCACGCGATACTGCAGAGGTGTGTCAGCCAGGACAGCCCCACAGCATCCAGAGCCTTAAGGAACTCCGGGCGGATCTCATCCACCCCCGGGGCCTTGCCGCCAAGGAGCTTTTTGACCCCCTCAGTGACTTCAGCCCCAGAGATTGGAGAGTCCACCCCTGAGTCCCCCAGCTCTGCTTCCTCATCGGAAGACGTGTTGGTAGGATTGAGGAGGTCTTCGAAGTATTCCTTTCACCGACCCACAACGTCCCGAGTTGAGGTCAGCAGCTCCCCACCTCCACTGTACACAGAGTTGATGGAGCACTGCTTCCCCCTCCTGAGCCGCCGGATGGTGGACCAGAATCTCCTCGAAGCCGTCCGGAAGTCTTTCTCCATGGCCTCGCCAAACTCCTCCCATGCCCGAGCTTTTGTCTTGGCGACAGCTGAAGCCGCATGCCGCCTAGCCTGTCGGTACCCATCAGCTGCCTCCAGAGTCCCACAGGCCAAGAAGGCCCGATAGGACTCCTTCTTCAGCTTGACGGCATCCCTCACTGCTGGTGTCCACCAACGAGTCCTGGGATTACCGCCACGACAGGCACCAACGACCTTACAACCACAGCTCCGGCTGGCCGCCTCAGCAATAGAGGCACGGAACACAGCCCATTCGGACTCAATGTCCCCCGCCTCACTCGGGACATGGTTGAAGTTCTGCTGAAGGTGGGAGTTGAAGCTCACTCTGACGGGGGACTCAGCCAGACGTTCCCAGAAGACCCTCACAACACGTTTGGGCCTGCCAGATCTGACCGGCTTCCTCCCCCACCATCTGAGCCAACTCACCACCAGGTGGTGAGTGACAGGTGGTGACAGCTCCGCCCCCCTCTTCACCCGAGTGTCCAAGGCATGTGGCCGCAGGTCCGACGATACGACTACAAAATCCATCATCGAACTGCGGCCCAGGGAATCCTGATGCCAGGTGTACATATGGACACTCTTATGTTGGAACATGGTGTTCGTTATGGACAATCCATGACGAGCACAGAAGTCCAAAAACAAAACACCATATGGGTTCAGAGGGGGGGGTCCATGCCTCCCAATCACTCCCCTCCAGGTCTCACTGTCATTGCCCACGTGAGCATTGAAGTCCCCCAGCAGAACAATGGAGTCCCCACAAGGAGCACCCTCCAGCACTCCCTCCAAGGACTCCAGAAAGGGTGGGTACTCTGAACTGCTGTTCGGCGCATAAGCACAGACAACAGTCAGGACCCGTCCCCCCACCCGGAGGCGGAGGGAAACTACCCCTTCATCCACCGGGGTAAACCCCAACGTGCAGGCACCAAGCTGGGGGCTGATGAGAATGCCCACACCTGCTCTGCGCCTCTCACCATGAGCAACTCCAGAGTGGAAGAAGGTCCAGCCCCTCTCAAGGGTTCTGGTTCCAGAGCCCAAGCCATGCGTCGAGGTGAGTCCAACTATATCTAGCCGGAACCGCTCAACCTCGCGCACAAGCCCAGGCTCCTTCCCCACCAGAGAGGTGACGTTCCACGTCCCTAGAGCCAGCTTCTGCAGCCGGGGATCGGACCGCCAGGGTCCCCGCCTCTTGCTGCCGCCCAGCTCACACTGCACCCGACCCCTACGGCTCCTCCCGCAGATGGTGAGCCCACGGGAGGACATTTTAATGTACTTTTTAATATAAAATCTTGTGTTATCTGTTATGCGTTTTATATTTCCGTACTACTGCACACCAATAGTAGCATAAAAATATGGTATCAAAGTGATTCCATGCTATTAATGAAGGTTTCAATCCTTTTCTGTTAAAATAATAATATATCTGATTTATTATTAACAAGAGCTGTGAGACTTCTTTTATGGGAACTTAAATCACACACAAAAAATACCAAAATAAAAATATTACGCCTTGCACAAAACTGGCAACGGCCTGGGGGCGGGCCCCCGATGGTGAAGGGGTTAATTAGCTGGAAAGAAAAATAAAAGATACTCACTCTATGTAACGACAAATCTAAACCAAAATAAACAAATTATATTTAACCCTTAATCCTACATAACCTCTGATTAATACATACCTTTGTTGTTGTGTTAGAAGAGTCCTCTTCACACAAGTCGATAAGGATGCTGTTCTTCAACGGTCCTTTTCCTTTGTCAATGAACCAGCCTCCAGGGGACACCCGCCTCCCTGATTCTGGAGGTGGCTCAGGTCTGTGGGCCGGACTGCTAACTGCATTCCCCCTCCGGTACAGAGCCGTTACCGAGCTGTTGGGCTTCACATGGCAAAAAGCAGCAAAAACTTTGATTTCCAGTCATCACAGAGTGCAGGTGTCAGCAGTGTCAGGCCTTAAGAGTATCTCCTGTTGTACAAGTTGTAGCATACATCCAGGTAAAAAGACCATGGCAAAATCACCATGAGATCAAAAACACCAGGAAACAATCAGCAGTTTCCAGTTGGCCTTTCAGCTCCTTCAATCATCATTTTTAGTCCTACAGGCTCAAAGTTAGCAAACACATGCCGAGCGTAGTGCTGGATCTCCTGCGCTAGCTCCCGCACGCAAGTTAACCATCATCACTAATTTATAGGCCTAACCAACAAATCAGTTCCTTCATTACACTTCTCTACAGATCAAATTTTTTAAATCATTTAGAAGAGGTTCAACTACATACAAAGTCCACAATTTGTAAGAAATTCAACCTTGACAGATGTTTTCTTACTGTGTTGTGCAGAACATGGTCATCGCTGTCTGATGAGTCCTCTGATGTGCTGCTGATGTCTCTGCAAATGCACAAAAATCAACTTTTACATCCTATTATTCTCAGAATGCACATAGTACACAGTATATATAAAGTACTACCACAGAGCTCGATACCAATGTGAGGGGAAGGTCCCGAAGGCCATGGGCCCGGCACAACCCCCTGTATCCACATGAACTGTGGCACCTGGCTGTGGTCCACACACACCCTGGACTCACCACCTCGCTGGACTCCGTGTCGTCTCTTATCTGTATTCGTGCTTATGTGTACATGATATTTTTTCCAGACTGCGCCCCCATGAGGCACAGTCTGGTGGTACCTGTGTTTTGCCCTCTACCCTGAATCCTAATGTCCCGCCGGCTGCAGGGGCTCCGTTTATGACCTGATCTCTTATTACTGTTACGTGATTGATTGTTAAACCGTGGACGGGTGGTACAGGAACCTTAAATTTCCCCTCGGGGATGAATAAAGTATTCTTGATTGGTTGACTGAAAACACTAGGCCTGTGAAAGTTAACATGCTCATGTGGTAACTTTCACAGGCCTAGTTTCCAACAAGGCCTGCAATGAGTTTGCCAAATTCCTCACAGACAAAATCCAGAATATTAGATAAGCAGTTGGTTCATCATCAGCAGGTTCAGGAAATATACTGTGTCCACTGAAAACTAGGTCTGGCCAATGAACGGATTGTAATCTCAGTACGATCTGGGTTTCCAACGATGATAAAAATAAAAGGGTGTGATTATTTTTCTCTCTGCAGTTTCCTCTCCTGCTGTCTTCAGCTGCTAATCGAGCGTCTCTGGCGTTGCAGCACTGTGCTGTAAACTCCTCCCACAGCCGCTTTGCTTTCATTCAGACACTGTTGCCAACTTGGTGACTTTCTCTCTAAATCTGGAGACTTTTTTTGTTAAAAGCGACAAATCTAGCAGCTTTTACTGGAGTTATTAGAGACTTTTCTGGTGTTTTGGCGACTGACTTGAAGGCACATATTGTTCTGCAGTTACTGTAAGGAAGGAGCAGCGGGAGCCTCTCCCGTCCTAAAGCACTCCCAGGCGGCCAGTCTCAGTCGGCTCCGGCTGCAGGTCAATGTAGAATAACTGCAGTAGGTTGTGGAAGTTCACCTAAACATAGTTTATACCGTTGTCAGTGACAACTGGCCGCATTATTTTCCTATACATAGTTCGGCCAGTTAAACACTGTAATATCCCTCCGTTACGGGGCGTTACCATAGCAACGCGTTAACCAGCTGGTTCAGATCAGCCGTCTTTTAACAGGTGAATGAGAGAAACGCGCTGCAGCCTGACAGCGGTTGTTTGGTATAAAATGTACATCCAGGCCAACGTAAAATAGTTCCTATATAAGCGGTAAAAGAGGATTAAACAACTCAGAACCGTACATTAGACGGTTATAATGTACGACACGGAGTCTAGAACACCGCGACGCACAGCGTTGTTTATAAATACTGGATAATTGTGTTAAATTATCCGGATCTCAGTTTCAGTCTAAATAATCGTGATTATAACTTTTGTCACAATCAAGCAGCCGTACTGAAAACCAGTTTAAACATCATGACACATTTTTATCCCATTAACAGATCTTGTGTCAGCTGGACTCTTGCAGTTTGGAAGTCGTTCATTTCTGGCGTCTTCCCACTAAAAACAGCTGTAATCAAGTTATGTGAAAAAGAGACAATCTGGACAAGACACAAACAAACAACTACAGGCCGATCTCAAATCTTCAGTGTCTGCGCTGTTTCCTCAGTTTATTGTTACTGTTGCCGTATCTCCAGTGGTTCTGTTGGGTCTGCTAAAGACGTGGGACCTGGTTTGTTAGAAAACTTGGGGTCTCGGCTCTAAAACGTCAGACCCCGGACCGGGGGAACCGTTCATGCGGGTGTCGTTCAGTCCGAGTGTGCGTGAAGCAAAAAGAGCAGCGATGAAAGAGACGCAGCGGTTCAACACCTCTATTTCCCTCCAGTTGTAAACATTTGTTCATAAATACAAAATGATAGAAAGAAAATAAGCTGCTGCTGATTTATCTGCGTGTGTGTGGACCGCTTCCATACTCTGTGTGTGCATGCGTGCAGCGATGCGTGTCTGGTAGAACATACACTTATTACAGTCGCAGGACTAATGTGGGATAAAAACTTCTTGTTTGTCTTTATTAGTCTGTCATGTGATTGTGATGGAAACCCAGCAGCTCTTCAGATGAAGAAGGACCAGCTCCTTCCAGAGGATGAGGAATGTGGTATTTTCTGTTACCATAATATGACACGCTTTGTGGTGCAGAGTAGACAAGCACGACACCAGGTTGCGTATTGCGTGTCCCCTTGTTTATTGTCGTAGGTTCGCGGCCAAAACACAACAGATCCACAACAACCGGATCACACTTGCCACTCGCCATACTTCCGCCTAAGAGCGGGCACTATTTTATATAAGTATATGTGCGCGGCACTATATACTACAAGGAAGAGGGACAACAGTTTAGTTTATTTAGGATCACCATTAGCTGTAGCAAGCTACGGCTATTCTTCCTGGGGTCCGGCACAATTATTACATTAAAAAACAAAGACTTGTAAAAGTTACACTGCACATCAGCTCTTCACATACATTTGTATTTATAATAATTATCACCAAACCCTTGTAATTATGATTTTTATAGATACCTGTACTTTTGAAAAATAGTCTTTTTGTAATATTTTAAAGTTCTTAAGGTCAGTGGTTAATTTAATGTTCTTCGGTAGAGAATTCAATATTTTCATGCCTCTATACATAACTGTTCTTTTTATGGCATCTGATGTTGCTTTAGGCAAGCTAAAATTTCCATCTTTTGCATGTCTTGTGGTATATTGGTGATTTCCAGCACTAAAAGTAAGGTTATTAAATAAAATAACAGGTAGTTTTAATACAGATATATTTCTAATTACAACTGTCAATGAATTTAAGAGTCTGTCTTTGACCAACAATCAGTTAAGTTTCTGATACATTGTGATGACCTTTGTCCTAAAATCGCACTTCAGTACCGTTCGGGCAGCTTATTTTGTACATGTTGTAGCCTGTCTAACACCTCCCATGTGCAATTTGACCAAACGACTGGACAGTAATCTAGTTGAGATAAGATCAGTGATTTAATTATCGTTTTGAGGATGTTTTACATAATAAAAGTTGAATGTCTTCTTATAATTGAGATACCCCTACCCATCTTTGCAATCATATTATTTATGTGTTTTCTCCATGATAATTTGTTATCAACTGTCACTCCTAGAAGTTTGGTCTCATGCACATTGTTTATGGCATAATTGTTGATATTAATGTTTAATACAGGATTACTTCTTAACTGATGCATTGACCCCACAATCATGCTGTTTATTTTTGATATATTTAATACCAACTTATTTGCTTTCACCCATTTAACCACTCCTACTAGTTCTTTATTCATACTACTTTCTAATTCATTATTTGTTCTTGCTGATGTAAATATAGTTGAGTCATCTGCATACATAACTATCTTAGCTCTTTCGAGTAATGTAAGGTAGATCATTTGTGAAAATTGAAAATAAATAAGGACCGAGACAGCTCCCTTGATGTACACCACATTGGACAATATGATTGTCCAATATGATTGTCTGAAAAAGAGCCAATAAAGTATACTGTTTGTGTTCAGTTAGTTAGATAACTGTAAAACCACGTAAGTGCAGATTGTTCAAAGCCATAACAGGCAAGTTTTTCTAGTGGTAGATGGTGGTAAATTAAATCAAACGCAGCTGAGAAGTTTAAGAAAACAATCCCTACCATATTCTTCCTTTCAATAAGCCAGTCATCGGACATACTTATTAGCACTGTTGTTGTAGAGTGAGCTTTTCTGTACGTATGCTGAGAGTGACAGATTATGTTATTGGTTGCTAGATAGTTATTGACTTGTTCATATACTTCAATTATTTTCCCTAGCACAGGTAATAGACTTATGGGACGACTATCTGAGCTAGAAAATGGTGCTTTCTTATTTTTTGGTAATTGTATTATTTTCGCCATTTTCCAGGCTTGCGGACAAACAGACAATGTAAAACTTAAATTAATATTATGGTTAATTGCAGGAGAAATTTGATCTGCAACCAATTTAAGAAGCCTACTGTCCAACCCATCAACACCCCGTGGTTCAATTTTGCAGTTTTTTAAACATTCCTTTACCTTTTGTGAGTTGACACTTTCTAATTTGAACCTGGACCTTTTCCCCTTCATGTTTTCATTCCTTATTGATAAGATATTTCCTCTTACTTATTAATAAGGAATGAAATAATGAAATAAGACATTTCATCCCCTCCCTGAGCCGTCACCTTATTGTGGTGGAGGGGTTTGTGCGTCCCGAAGATCCTAGCAGCTATGTTGTCTGGGGCTTTATGCCCCTGGTAGGGTCACCCATGGCAAACAGGTGTCTAGGAGAGGGACCAGACCAAGCACGGCTCATCCACTCCTATGATGAACACAAACCTGGGCAGAAATGTTCCCTTGCCCAGACGTGGGTTACCGGGACCCCCCTCTGGAACCAGGCCTGGAGGTGGGGTACGAGAGTGAGCGTCTGGTGGCCGGGCTTTTGCCCATGGGGCCCGGTTGGGCTCAGCCCGAAAGGGTTACATGGGCCCCACCTCCCGTGGGCTCACCATCTGCAGGAGAAGCCGTAGGGGTCGGGTGCAGTGTGAGCTGGGCGGCAGCAAGAGGCGGGGACCCTGGCGGTCCGATCCCCGGCTGCAGAAGCTGGCTCTAGGGACGTGGAACGTCACCTCTCTGGTGGGGAAGGAGCCTGAGCTTGTGTGCGAGGTTGAGCGGTTCCGGCTAGATATAGTTGGACTCACCTTGACGCATGGCTTGGGCTCTGGAACCAGAACCCTCGAGAGGGGCTGGACCTTCTTCCACTCTGGAGTTGCTCATGGTGAGAGGCGCAGAGCAGGTGTGGACATTCTCATCAGCCCCCAGCTTGGTGCCTGCACGTTGGGGTTTACCCCGGTGGATGAAAGGGTAGTTTCCCTCCGCCTCCGGGTGGGGGGACGGGTCCTGACTGATGTCTGTGCTTATGCGCCGAACAGCAGTTCAGAGTACCCACCCTTTCTGGAGTCTTTGGAGGGAGTGCTGGAGGGTGCTCCTTGTGGGGACTCCATTGTTCTGCTGGGGGACTTCAATGCTCACGTGGGCAATGACAGTGAGACCTGGAGGGGAGTGACTGGGAGGCATGGTCCCCCCCTCTGAACCCATATGGTGTTTTGTTTTTGGACTTCTGTGCTCGTCATGGATTGTCCACAACGAACACCATGTTCCAACATAAGAGTGTCCATATGTACACCTGGCATCAGGATTCCCTGGGCCGCAGTTCGATGATGGATTTTGTAGTCATATCGTCGGACCTGTGGCCACATGCCTTGGACACTCGGGTGAAGAGGGGGGCGGAGCTTCAACTGATCACCACCTGGTGATGAGTTGGCTCAGATGGTGGGGGAGGAAGCTGGTCAGATCTGGCAGGCCCAAACGTGTTGTGAGGGTCTGCTGGGAACGTCTGGCTGAGTCCCCTGTCAGAGCGAGCTTCAACTCCCACCTTCAGCAGAGCTTCAACCATGTCCCGAGTGAGGCGGGGGACATTGAGTCCGAATGGGCTGTGTTCCGTGTCTCTATTGCTGAGGCGGCCAGCCGGAGCTGTGGTTGTAAGGTCGTTGGTGCCTGTCGTGGCGGTAATCCCAGGACTCGTTGGTGGACACCAGCAGTGAGGGATGCCGTCAAGCTGAAGAAGGAGTCCTATCGGGCCGACTTGGCCTGTGGGACTCTGGAGGCAGCCGATGGGTACCGACAGGCTTGGGTGTGGGAGGAGTTTGGCGAGGCCATGGAGAAAGACTTCCGGACGGCTTCGAGGAGATTCTGGTCCACCATCCGGCGGCTCAGGAGGGGGAAGCAGTGCTCCATCAATACTGTGTACAGTGGAGATGGGGAGCTGCTGACCTCAAATCGGGACGTTGTGGGTCGGTGGAAGGAATACTTCGAAGACCTCCTCAATCCTACCAACACGTCTTCCGATGAGGAAGCAGAGCTGGGGGACTCAGGGGTGGACTCTCCTATCTCTGGGGCTGAAGTCGCTGAGGTGGTCAAAAAGCTCCTTGGCGGCAAGGCCCCGGGGGTGGAGGAGATCCGCCCGGAGTTCCTTAAGGCTCTGGATGCTGTGGGGCTGTCCCTGCTGACACGTCTCTGCAGCATCGCGTGGACATCGGGGACAGTACCGCTGGACTGGCAGACTGGGGTGGTGGCCCCCCTTTTTAAGAAGGGGGACGGGGGGGTGTGTTCCAATTACAGGGGAATCACACTCCTCAGCCTCCCTGGTAAGGTCTATTCAGGGGTCCTGGAGAGGAGGGTCCGCCGGATAGTCGAATCTCAGATTGAGGAGGAGCAGTGCACCATTCGTCCTGCCTCCAATGGAGGAGTTTAAATATCTCGGGGTCTTGTTCACGAGTGAGGGAAGGATGGAGCGCGAGATCGACAGACGGATCGGTGCGGCGTCTGCAGTAATGTGGACTCTGCGCCGGTCTGTCGTGGTGAAGAAGGAGCTGAGCCAGAAGGCGAAGCTCTCCATTTACCAGTCGATCTACATTCCTACCCTCACCTATGGTCATGAGCTGTGGGTCGTGACCGAAAGAAGGAGATCTCGTATACAGGCGGCTGAAATGAGTTTCCTCCGCAGGGTGGCCGGGCTCTCCCTTAGAGATAGGGTGAGGAGCTCGGTCATCCGGGAGGAGAACAGAGTAGAGCCGCTGCTCCTCCGCATCGAGAGGAACCAGTTGAGGTGGCTCGGGCATCTGGTCAGGATGCCTCCTGGACGCCTCCCTGGTGAGGTGTTCCAGGCACGTCCCTCTGGGAGGAGACCCCGGGGAAGACCCAGGACACGCTGGAGGGATTATATCTCTCGGCTGGCCTGGGAACGCCTCGGGATCCCCCCGCAGAGTTGGCAAATGTGGCTGGGGAGAGGGAAGTCTGGGCTGCTGCCCCCGCGACCCGACCCCGGATAAGCAGCAGAAGATGATGAAGATACTTCATTACTTAGGTTAGGCATACTTTCTCTTTTTTTTCCTAATTTGGTTATGAAATAATTATTTAAATGTTTCGCAATTTCTTTAGGCTGACTATATTCCACATTTTTTAGCATAATTTCCTGCCTCCTTCACTCTATTCTCATAATAACTCTTTTTCCTCTTTCTATTTAATTTAGCCCCACAGTTTCTTGCTTTCCTGAAGTGATCCCAGTCTTCTCTATTTCCAATTATAATCGCGTTTTTTTTACATTTGGTCTCTCCTCTTCATCGCTTCTTTTATTTCTTTATCCAACCAGGGTGTTGTTGACTTCCTGACAGTAAACTTCCTCCAAGGTGCATCTTTATCCACCACAGGGAAAAACAAATCATTGAACTTAGACGATCAGGAGTCCTTGCTGTAAACACTGCAGACCAACATATTTTCCTCACATCATTAATGAAAGAATCAGGATTGACTTTAATGTTTCTCACTACTTTGATCAGATTATGGTCGCTACAGCCAACTGGAATAGATCATATCTTATTACGCGTTTCAGGTGAATTTGTGAAAAATGATCAATACATGTGTCTGTTCTTGTGCCATCTTGTCCTACACAGATCCTTGTTGGCTCATTTATAATTTCCATAAGTCCACATGCATTTGTTCCTGTTTGCATCTTATTCTTCAATTGTCATGATCCCTGTTTGTTCAGTGTTTTATGGTTAATGTCTTGTGCTTACTATGGTCTTTCTTTGATCACTTACCCCTGTCTCTGTTTCAGGTCTGATTGCCCCATCCAGTCTAGTCTGTGTCTGCCCTTCCCTGATTGTTTACACCATTCAAGCCATATTCAAGCCATAGTTTTGGATTGCTACTGGTTAAATAAACCGTGTTCTGTTTCCCACTGGATCTGTCTCGTGCATTTGAGTCCCAGCTCTGTCACGTCTCTGACATCAATGGACAATTTTGAGCAAACCAGTTTATGTTAAAATCTCCCATCAGACAGATATCCGTACCCACCATTGTAGTTTTATCTAACATTTCACAGATTTTGTCAACATATTCACTGTTAGAATTTGGTGGTCTGTAACCACAAAATTTCAAGACCTTACTGCATCATATCTGTGTTTTCACCGGTAAATGATCCTAAACATAAAAAGCTACTCCGCCACCAGGGGCGGATCTACCGGGGCGGCATGGGGTGGCAATTGCCACCCTAACCCAACACCTTACCACCCTAGCTGGCAACTCAGAAATCGATGTATATTTCTAGTAAATCGCGCACTTGCGCGAAGCTCTGATTTCCGACTGTTTTGAACGCACCATGAGGTGACGCACCTGCAACTGTTTTGTTGTGAGTGGCGCGAATCAAAGCAGAGGCTACTCGGACAGAAGTCGGCTGCACTGAAGGAGAGGTAAAATTTTCTGGATCACATTAAAACTGATCACTAACGACATATTTCGCTACTTGTAGTTTTAACGCAGGTCTGAAGTAGGTCTGTGTGGGATACAAAGCTATATGAATAAACGTTTGTCATGGAAGCAACTGTATATTTACTTTTGATCTTACAGAAATGAAGAGAAAGGAGAGCATTTCAAGTTTTTTCCGAGCAAAGAAAAAGGCTGGAGAAAAGCCAGAAACTAAAGAACTGAGCAAGGTTGACAGAGGGGAAGAACAACTCGTATGTAACAGCGACATAATGCAGGAGGAGGAGGAGGAGGAGGTGCAGCAACATGATGATAGAGAAGACAGCATGCAGGACCCAGACAGTGAAAAGAGGGGCTCTGAGCCTTCATTAAACATCTCTAGTCGAGCTGGTCCACGAGGTATGGAGACTAAGCTAAGGTTAAGTTCTCAAAACAAATTCACCTAAAATGTCCTCATAAGACCAAACATTATAGAGTGCACATGAATCTGACCTGATTGTTAATGACCGTTTCAGATATTGTTTTTATTCATTGTTATATTGTCCATATATTGCTATATTGCCTGGACCGAACCCAGTCAACCTGGACCGAACCCAGTCAACCTGGACCGAACCCAGTCGGCCTGGACCGAACCCAGTCAACCTGGACCGAACCCAGTCAACCTGGACCGAACCCAGTCGGCCTAGACCGAACCCAGTCAACCTGGACCGAACCCAGTCGGCCTAGACCGAACCCAGTCGGCCTAGACCGAACCCAGTCGGCCTGGACCGAACCCAGTAAACCTGGACCGAACCCAGTCAACCTGGACCGAACCCAGTCGGCCTAGACCGAACCCAGTCGGCCTGGACCGAACCCAGTCGGCCTAGACCGAACCCAGTCGGCCTGGACCGAACCCAGTAAACCTGGACCGAACCCAGTCGGCCTAGACCGAACCCAGTCGGCCTGGACCGAACCCAGTAAACCTAGACCGAACCCAGTCGGCCCGGACTGAACCCAGCCGGCCTGGACCGAACCCAGTAAACCTGGACCGAACCCAGTCGGCCTGGACCGAACCCAGTAAACCTGGACCGAACCCAGTCGGCCTGGACCGAACCCAGTCGGCCCGGACCGAACCCAGTCGGCCCGGACTGAACCCAGTCGGCCTGGACCGAACCCAGTAAACCTGGACCGAACCCAGTCGGCCTGGACCGAACCCAGTCGGCCCGGACCGAACCCAGTCAACCTGGACCGAACCCAGTCGGCCCGGACGGAACCCAGTCAACCTGGACCGAACCCAGTAAACCAGGGCCCAACCCAGTAAATCGGGACCGATCCCAGTAGGCCTGGACCGAACCCAGTCAACCTGGACCGAACCCAGTCGGCCCGGACGGAACCCAGTCAACCTGGACCGAACCCAGTCGGCCTAGACCGAACCCAGTCAACCTGGACCGAACCCAGTCAACCTGGACCGAACCCAGTAAACCAGGGCCCAACCCAGTAAATCGGGACTGATCCCAGTAGGCCTGGACCGAACCCAGTCAACCTGGACCGAACCCAGTCGGCCTGGACCAAACCCAGTCGGCCTGGACCGAACCCAGTCAACCTGGACCGAACCCAGTCGGCCTGGACCGAACCCAGTACACCTGGACCGAACCCAGTCGGCCTGGACCAAACCCAGTCAACCTGGACCGAACCCAGTCAACCTGGACCGAACCCAGTCGGCCTGGATCAAACCCAGTCAACCTGGACCGAACCCAGTAAACCAGGGCCCAACCCAGTAAATCGGGACCGATCCCAGTAGGCCTGGACCGAACCCAGTCAACCTGGACCGAACCCAGTCGGCCCGGACGGAACCCAGTCAACCTGGACCGAACCCAGTCGGCCTAGACCGAACCCAGTCAACCTGGACCGAACCCAGTCAACCTGGACCGAACCCAGTAAACCAGGGCCCAACCCAGTAAATCGGGACTGATCCCAGTAGGCCTGGACCGAACCCAGTCAACCTGGACCGAACCCAGTCGGCCTGGACCAAACCCAGTCGGCCTGGACCGAACCCAGTCGGCCTGGACCGAACCCAGTACACCTGGACCGAACCCAGTCGGCCTGGACCGAACCCAGTCGGCCTGGACCAAACCCAGTCAACCTGGACCGAACCCAGTCAACCTGGACCGAACCCAGTCGGCCTGGATCGAACCCAGTCAACCTGGACCGAACCCAGTCGGCCTGGACCGAACCCAGTACACCTGGACCGAACCCAGTCGGCCTGGACCGAACCCAGTAAACCGGGACCAAACTTAGTCAACCTGGACCAAACCCAGTCGGCCTAGACCGAACCCAGACGGCCTGGACCGAACCCAGTCAACCTGGACCGAACCCAGTAAACCGGGGCCCAACCCAGTAAATCGGGACCGATCCCAGTAGGCCTGGACCGAACCCAGTCAACCTGGACCGAACCCAGTCGGCCCGGACGGAACCCAGTCAACCTGGACCGAACCCAGTCGGCCTAGACCGAACCCAGTCAACCTGGACCGAACCCAGTCAACCTGGACCGAACCCAGTAAACCAGGGCCCAACCCAGTAAATCGGGACTGATCCCAGTAGGCCTGGACCGAACCCAGTCAACCTGGACCGAACCCAGTCGGCCTGGACCAAACCCAGTCGGCCTGGACCGAACCCAGTCGGCCTGGACCGAACCCAGTACACCTGGACCGAACCCAGTCGGCCTGGACCGAACCCAGTCGGCCTGGACCGAACCCAGTCAACCTGGACCGAACCCAGTCGGCCTGGACCAAACCCAGTCGGCCTAGACCGAACCCAGACGGCCTGGACCGAACCCAGTCGGCCCTGACCGAACCCAGTAAACCGGGGCCCAACCCAGTAAATCGGGACCGATCCCAGTAAACCGGGGCCCAACCCAGTAAATCGGGACCGATCCCAGTAAACCGGGGCCCAACCCAGTAAATCGGGACCGATCCCAGTAAACCGGGGCCCAACCCAGTAAATCGGGACCGATCCCAGTCAACTGGAACCGAACCCAGTCGGCCTAGACCGAACCCAGTTGGCCTGGACCGAACCCAGTCAACCTAGACCGAACCCAGTGGGCCTAGACCGAACCCAGTCGACCTAGACCGAACCCAGTCAACCTGGACCGAACCCAGTCAACCTGGACCGAACCCAGTCGGCCTGGACCGAACCCAGTCGGCCTGGACCGAACCCAGTAAACCAGGGCCCAACCCAGTAAATCGGGACCGATCCCAGTCGGCCTGGACCGAACCCAGTCAACCTGGACCGAACCCAGTCAACCTGGACCGAACCCAGTCGGCCTGGACCGAACCCAGTCGGCCTGGACCGAACCCAGTACGCCTGGACCGAACCCAGTACGCCTAGGCCGAACCCAGTCGGCCTGGACCGAACCCAGTCAACCTGGACCGAACCCAGTAAACCAGGGCCCAACCCAGTAAATCGGGACCGATCCCAGTAGGCCTGGACCGAACCCAGTCAACCTGGACCGAACCCAGTCAACCTGGACCGAACCCAGTAAACCGGGGCCCAACCCAGTAAATCGGGACCGATCCCAGTAAATCGGGACCAAACCCAGTCGGCCTGGACCGAACCCAGTCAACCTGTACCGAACCCAGTCAACCTGGACCGAACCCAGTCAACCTGGACCGAACCCAGTAAACCAGGGCCCAACCCAGTAAATCGGGACCGATCCCAGTAGGCCTGGACCGAACCCAGTCGGCCTGGACCGAACCCAGTCAACCTGGACCGAACCCAGTCGGCCTGGACCGAACCCAGTCGGCCTGGACCGAACCCAGTCGGCCTGGACCGAACCCAGTCCGCCTGGACCGAACCCAGTCGGCCTGGACCGAACCCAGTCGGCCTGGACCGAACCCAGTACACCTGGACCGAACCCAGTCGGCCTGGACCGAACCCAGTCGGCCTGGACCGAACCCAGTCAACCTGGACCGAACCCAGTCAACCTGGACCGAACCCAGTAAACCAGGGCCCAACCCAGTAAATCGGGACCGATCCCAGTCGGCCTGGACCGAACCCAGTCAACCTGGACCGAACCCAGTCAACCTGGACCGAACCCAGTCGGCCTGGACCAAACCCAGTCAACCTGGACCGAACACAGTCAACCTGGACCGAACCCAGTCGGCCTAGACCGAACCCAGTCGGCCTGGACCGAACCCAGTCAACCTGGACCGAACCCAGTAAACCAGGGCCCAACCCAGTAAATCGGGACCGATCCCAGTAGGCCTGGACCGAACCCAGTCGGCCTGGACCGAACCCAGTCAACCTGGACCGAACCCAGTCAACCTGGACCGAACCCAGTAAACCGGGGCCCAACCCAGTAAATCGGGACCGATCCCAGTAAATCGGGACCAAACCCAGTCGGCCTGGACCGAACCCAGTCAACCTGGACCGAACCCAGTCAACCTGGACCGAACCCAGTCAACCTGGACCGAACCCAGTAAACCAGGGCCCAACCCAGTAAATCGGGACCGAACCCAGTCGGCCTGGACCGAACCCAGTCGGCCTGGACCGAACCCAGTCAACTTGGACCGAACCCAGTAGACCCGGACCGAAACCAGTCAGCCTAGATCGAACCCAGTCGGCCTGGACCGAACCCAGTCGGCCTGGACCGAACCCAGTAAACCGGGACCAAACCTAGTCAACCTGGACCGAACCCAGTCGGCCTAGACCGAACCCAGTCGGCCTGGACGGAACCCAGTCAACTGAGACCGAACCCAGTCGGCCTGGACGGAACCCAGTCAACTGAGACCGAACCCAGTCAACCTGGACCGAACCCAGTCGGCCTAGACCGAACCCAGTCGGCCTGGACCGAACCCAGTAAACCGGGACCAAACCTAGTCGGCCTGGACCGAACCCAGTCGGCCTAGACCGAACCCAGTCGGCCTGGACGGAACCCAGTCAACTGAGACCGAACCCAGTCAACCTGGACCGAACCCAGTCGGCCTAGACCGAACCCAGTCGGCCTGGACCGAACCCAGTCAACCTAGACCGAACCCAGTCGGCTTAGACCGAACCCAGTCGGCCCAGACCGAACCCAGTATGCCTAGACCGAACCCAGTCGGCCTGGACCGAACCCAGTACACCTGGACCGAACCCAGTCGGCCCGGACCAAACCCAGTCAACCTGGACCGAACCCAGTCGGCCTGGACCGAACCCAGTCGGCCTAGACCGAACCCAGTCGGCCTGGACCGAACCCAGTCAACCTGGACCGAACCCAGTAAACCAGGGCCCAACCCAGTAAATCGGGACCGATCCCAGTAGGCCTGGACCGAACCCAGTCGGCCTGGACCGAACCCAGTCAACCTGGACCGAACCCAGTCGGCCTGGACCGAACCCAGTCGGCCTGGACCGAACCCAGTCGGCCTGGACCGAACCCAGTACGCCTGGACCGAACCCAGTACGCCTAGGCCGAACCCAGTCGGCCTGGACCGAACCCAGTCGGCCTGGACCGAACCCAGTAAACCAGGGCCCAACCCAGTAAATCGGGACCGATCCCAGTAGGCCTGGACCGAACCCAGTCAACCTGGACCGAACCCAGTCAACCTGGACCGAACCCAGTAAACCGGGGCCCAACCCAGTAAATCGGGACCGATCCCAGTAAATCGGGACCAAACCCAGTCGGCCTGGACCGAACCCAGTCAACCTGTACCGAACCCAGTCAACCTGGACCGAACCCAGTCAACCTGGACCGAACCCAGTAAACCAGGGCCCAACCCAGTAAATCGGGACCGATCCCAGTAGGCCTGGACCGAACCCAGTCGGCCTGGACCGAACCCAGTCAACCTGGACCGAACCCAGTCGGCCTGGACCGAACCCAGTCAACCTGGACCGAACCCAGTCGGCCTGGACCGAACCCAGTCGGCCTGGACCGAACCCAGTCAACCTAGACCGAACCCAGTCGGCCAAGACCGAACCCAGTACGCCTAGATCGAACCCAGTCGGCCTGGACCGAACCCAGTCGGCCTGGACCGAACCCAGTAAACCGGGACCAAACCGAGTCAACCTGGACCGAACCCAGTAGGCCTAGACCGAACCCAGTCGGCCTGGACGGAACCCAGTCGGCCTGGACGGAACCCAGTCAACCTAGACCGAACCCAGTCGGCTTAGACCGAACCCAGTCGGCCCAGACCGAACCCAGTACGCCTAGACCGGGACCAAACCCAGTCTGCCTGAACCGAACCCAGTCAACCCGGACCGAACCCAGTCAACCCGTACCGAACCCAGTACGCCTAGGCCGAACCCAGTCGGCCTGGACCGAACCCAGTCGGCCTGGACAGAACCCAGTCAACCTGGACCGAACCCAGTCAACCTGGACCGAACCCAGTAAACCAGGGCCCAACCCAGTAAATCGGGACCGATCCCAGTCGGCCTGGACCGAACCCAGTCAACCTGGACCGAACCCAGTCAACCTGGACCGAACCCAGTCGGCCTGGACCAAACCCAGTCAACCTGGACCGAACCCAGTCAACCTGGACCGAACCCAGTCGGCCTAGACCGAACCCAGTCGGCCTGGACCGAACCCAGTCAACCTGGACCGAACCCAGTAAACCAGGGCCCAACCCAGTAAATCGGGACCGATCCCAGTAGGCCTGGACCGAACCCAGTCAACCTGGACCGAACCCAGTCGGCCTGGACCGAACCCAGTACGCCTAGACCGAACCCAGTCAACTTGGACCGAACCCAGTCGGCCTGGACCGAACCCAGTCAACTTGGACCGAACCCAGTCGGCCTGGACCGAACCCAGTCAACCTGGACCGAACCCAGTCGGCCTGGACCGAACCCAGTCAACTTGGACCGAACCCAGTCGGCCTGGACCGAACCCAGTCAACCTGGACCGAACCCAGTCGGCCTGGACCGAACCCAGTCGGCCTACACCGATCCCAGTCAACCTGGACCGAACCCAGTCGGCCTAGACCGAACCCAGTCGGCCTGGACCGAACCCAGTCAACTTGGACCGAACCCAGTAGGCCCGGACCGAAACCAGTCGGCCTAGATCGAACCCAGTCGGCCTGGACCGAACCCAGTCGGCCTGGACCGAACCCAGTAAACCGGGACCAAACCTAGTCAACCTGGACCGAACCCAGTCGGCCTAGACCGAACCCAGTCGGCCTAGACCGAACCCAGTCGGCCTGGACCGAACCCAGTCAACCTGGACCGAACCCAGTCGGCCTAGACCGAACCCAGTCGGCCTGGACCGAACCCAGTCAACTTGGACCGAACCCAGTAGGCCCGGACCGAAACCAGTCGGCCTAGATCGAACCCAGTCGGCCTGGACCGAACCCAGTCGGCCTGGACCAAACCCAGTCGGCCTGGACCGAACCCAGTAAACCGGGACCAAACCTAGTCAACCTGGACCGAACCCAGTCGGCCTAGACCGAACCCAGTCGGCCTGGACGGAACCCAGTCAACTGAGACCGAACCCAGTCAACCTGGACCGAACCCAGTCGGCCTAGACCGAACCCAGTCGGCCTGGACCGAACCCAGTCAACCTAGACCGAACCCAGTCGGCTTAGACCGATCCCAGTCAACCTGGACCGAACCCAGTCGGCCTAGACCGAACCCAGTCGGCCTGGACCGAACCCAGTCAACTTGGACCGAACCCAGTAGGCCCGGACCGAAACCAGTCGGCCTAGATCGAACCCAGTCGGCCTGGACCGAACCCAGTCGGCCTGGACCGAACCCAGTAAACCGGGACCAAACCTAGTCAACCTGGACCGAACCCAGTCGGCCTAGACCGAACCCAGTAAACCGGGACCAAACCTAGTCAACCTGGACCGAACCCAGTCGGCCTAGACCGAACCCAGTCGGCCTGGACGGAACCCAGTCAACTGAGACCGAACCCAGTCAACCTGGACCGAACCCAGTCGGCCTAGACCGAACCCAGTCGGCCTAGACCGAACCCAGTCGGCCTGGACCGAACCCAGTCAACCTGGACCGAACCCAGTCGGCCTAGACCGAACCCAGTCGGCCTGGACCGAACCCAGTCAACTTGGACCGAACCCAGTAGGCCCGGACCGAAACCAGTCGGCCTAGATCGAACCCAGTCGGCCTGGACCGAACCCAGTCGGCCTGGACCAAACCCAGTCGGCCTGGACCGAACCCAGTAAACCGGGACCAAACCTAGTCAACCTGGACCGAACCCAGTCGGCCTAGACCGAACCCAGTCGGCCTGGACGGAACCCAGTCAACTGAGACCGAACCCAGTCAACCTGGACCGAACCCAGTCGGCCTAGACCGAACCCAGTCGGCCTGGACCGAACCCAGTCAACCTAGACCGAACCCAGTCGGCTTAGACCGAACCCAGTCGGCCCAGACCGAACCCAGTACGCCTAGACCGAACCCAGTCGGCCTGGACCGAACCCAGTACACCTGGACCGAACCCAGTCGGCCTGGACCGAACCCAGTAAACCGGGGCCCAACCCAGTAAACCGGGGCCCAACCCAGTAAATCGGGACCGATCCCAGTCAACTGGGACCGAATCCAGTCGGCCTAGACCGAACCCAGTTGGCCTGGACCGAACCCAGTCAACCTAGACCGAACCCAGTCGGCCTAGACCGAACCCAGTCGGCCTAGACCGAACCCAGTCAACCTGGACCAAACCCAGTCGGCCCGGACCGAACCCAGTACGCCTTGACCGAACCCAGTACGCCTACACCGGGACCAAGCCCAGTCTGCCTGGACCGAACCCGGTCAACCTGGACCGAACCCAGTCAACCTGGACCGAACCCAGTCGGCCTGGACCAAACCCAGTCAACCTGGACCGAACCCAGTCGGCCAAGACCGAACCCAGTCAACCTGGACCGAACCCAGTCGGCCTAGACCGAACCCAGTCGGCCTAGACCGAACCCAGTCGGCCTGGACCGAACCCAGTCAACCTGGACCGAACCCAGTAAACCAGGGCCCAACCCAGTAAATCGGGACCGATCCCAGTAGGCCTGGACCGAACCCAGTCAACCTGGACCGAACCCAGTCGGCCTGGACCGAACCCAGTACGCCTAGACCGAACCCAGTACGCCTAGGCCGAACCCAGTCGGCCTGGACCGAACCCAGTCAACCTGGACCGAACCCAGTCGGCCTGGACCGAACCCAGTCGGCCTGGACCGAACCCAGTCAACCTGGACCGAACCCAGTAGGCCTGGACCGAACCCAGTAGGCCTGGACCGAACCCAGTCAACCTGGACCGAACCCAGTCAACTTGGACCGAACCCAGTCGGCCTGGACCGAACCCAGTCAACCTGGACCGAACCCAGTCGGCCTGGACCGAACCCAGTCAACTTGGACCGAACCCAGTCGGCCTGGACCGAACCCAGTCAACCTGGACCGAACCCAGTCGGCCTACACCGATCCCAGTCAACCTGGACCGAACCCAGTCGGCCTAGACCGAACCCAGTCGGCCTGGACCGAACCCAGTCAACTTGGACCGAACCCAGTAGGCCCGGACCGAAACCAGTCGGCCTAGATCGAACCCAGTCGGCCTGGACCGAACCCAGTAAACCGGGACCAAACCTAGTCAACCTGGACCGAACCCAGTCGGCCTAGACCGAACCCAGTAAACCGGGACCAAACCTAGTCAACCTGGACCGAACCCAGTCGGCCTAGACCGAACCCAGTCGGCCTGGACGGAACCCAGTCAACTGAGACCGAACCCAGTCAACCTGGACCGAACCCAGTCGGCCTAGACCGAACCCAGTCGGCCCAGACCGAACCCAGTCGGCCTGGACCGAACCCAGTCAACCTGGACCGAACCCAGTCGGCCTAGACCGAACCCAGTCGGCCTGGACCGAACCCAGTCAACTTGGACCGAACCCAGTAGGCCCGGACCGAAACCAGTCGGCCTAGATCGAACCCAGTCGGCCTGGACCGAACCCAGTCGGCCTGGACCAAACCCAGTCGGCCTGGACCGAACCCAGTAAACCGGGACCAAACCTAGTCAACCTGGACCGAACCCAGTACGCCTAGACCGAACCCAGTCGGCCTGGACCGAACCCAGTCAACCTAGACCGAACCCAGTCGGCCTGGACCGAACCCAGTCGGCCTGGCCCGAACCCAGTACGCCTAGATCGAACCCAGTCGGCCTGGACCGAACCCAGTCGGCCTGGACCGAACCCAGTCGGCCTGGACCGAACCCAGTAAACCGGGACCGAACCTAGTCAACCTGGACCGAACCCAGTCGGCCTGGACCGAACCCAGTCGGCCTGGACCGAACCCAGTCGGCCTGGACCAAACCCAGTCAACCTAGACCGAACCCAGTCGGCCAAGACCGAACCCAGTCGGCCTAGACCGAACCCAGTCAACTTGGACCGAACCCAGTCGGCCTGGACCGAACCCAGTCAACCTAGACCGAACCCAGTCGGCCAAGACCGAACCCAGTAAACCAGGGCCCAACCCAGTAAATCGGGACCAAACCTAGTCAACCTGGACCGAACCCAGTCAACCTGGACCGAACCTAGTCAACCTGGACCGAACCCAGTAGGCCTGGACCGAACCCAGTCAACCTGGACCGAACCCAGTCGGCCTGGACCGAACCCAGTCGGCTTGGACCGAACCCAGTCGGCTTGGACCGAACCCAGTCAACCCGGACCGAACCCAGTCAACCCGGACCGAACCCAGTCAACCCGAACCGAACCCAGTCAACCCGGACCGAACCCAGTCGGCCTGAACCGAACCCAGTCAACCCGGACCGAACCCAGTCAACCTGGACCGAACCCAGTCAACCCGGACCGAACCCAGTCAACCTGGACCGAACCCAGTCAACCTGGACCGAACCCAGTCGGCTTGGACCGAACCCAGTCAACCTGGACCAAACCCAGTCAACCCGGACCGAACCCAGTCAACCCGGACCGAACCCAGTCAACCCGGACCGAACCCAGTCAACCCGGACCGAACCCAGTCGGCCTGAACCGAACCCAGTCAACCCGGACCGAACCCAGTCAACCTGGACCGAACCCAGTCAACCTGAACCGAACCCAGTCAACCTGGACCGAACCCAGTCGGCCTGAACCGAACCCAGTCAACCTGGACCGAACCCAGTCGGCCTAGACCGAACCCAGTCGGCCTGGACCGAACCCAGTCAACCCGGACCGAACCCAGTCAACCTGGACCGAACCCAGTCAACCCGGACCGAACCCAGTCAACCTGGACCGAACCCAGTCGGCCTGGACCGAACCCAGTCGGCCTGAACCGAACCCAGTCAACCCGGACCGAACCCAGTCAACCCGGACCGAACCCAGTCAACCTGGACCGAACCCAGTCAACCTGGACCGAACCCAGTCAACCCGGACCGAACCCAGTCAACCCGGACCGAACCCAGTCGGCCTGGACCGAACCCAGTCGGCCTGGACCGAACCCAGTCAACCTGGACCGAACCCAGTCAACCCGGACCGAACCCAGTCAACCCGGACCGAACCCAGTCAACCTGGACCGAACCCAGTCGGCCTGGACCGAACCCAGGTCTCTGTCCCTATGATCTCTGGTGGTATTGCTGTGTTTTCTGTGTCAGGTGAACGGTTGTAAAGTCCTTGATAAATGGAGGAAATTATGTATGCAACCAATACAGGAAACAGCCGAAACTATTCAGCTGCTCATCTGTTTTCTGTATTCAGCATAAATGGGCCCGAGGAAAGTAAACCAATGTTTTCCAATGCTGGTCCTCAAGTAGCATTGCCCTTCATGTTTTAGATTCTGTTCCTGAACATAATTTACTAATAATTTCCCACGTTTTACGCAGAAGACAGACCAGATATCTTAGGAGAATAATTTGCTCAGCAGGTATTCTTAACAGGCTTGAAAATACAGTAATAACACTAGCTGCATATTGGCACATGTTATTAGCTCTTGACTTTAAAAAACTGCTGAGTGACATCCATACATGCCCTTAGACTGATTAAAGCATTTTTATTCCAAAAACAACTACTCACAGAGGTGAAGCTGGGTCAGGGGTCAGGAACATGGAGGTTGGACACTTACCCTCCATCATGGCCGCTCTTGGCCCTCTTAGCTAAGTGCTTGCTCTCCAGGTCATGCAGCCCAGATTCCTCCTTCACGGCTTCATACACTTCAGATGGAAAAACAACAATCACATCTCTACATGGAACATTTTACACATGAAATTCAGACAGATGGATCTTCAGGTGAATTCATTCTGGAGTGACGGGAAACTCATCTTCAGACAATTCAGGATCATTTTCCTCTCTGACTACTTTATTAATCTAATCTTGTGAAAAATAAAATGAGAACATTCGTCTTCACGCTTTTTCTGTTTGGCACATGAATACATATACAGAATAAGTCATGGGTCCATTTTCAGCGCTCTTACCCTTTTCAACTTGAATTCTGAAAGCTGTCTGGTTTCTCCTGCCGTAATCCATCCTACGGACAGATTATATCCTCGTCAACATTCGGTTAAACACCTGTTTCTCCTCAGTTTCAGATAAATTACAGGAAGAGCGTTGTTCAGGTGTTTACTTCTAACGATGACATGAAGAACATCTGATTTGTAGGAGAAAAGACACGGTTCGATGGAAACCAGTTCCCAGCCACTGATCCCAGCACTGGAACAGTTTGGCTTGGAAAAGGATTCTTGATTATTAATCTGACATTTCAGTTAGCAAGACAATAATAGTTTAATTTAATTTAATTTATTCTCCAGCGCGTTATTAATGAGAGTAATCAGATTTCCACGGGTCATGTGGGAGCACCTGCCTGTACTGTTTCTGAAGGTCCAGGGCCATTGCTGATAGGTCCACATATTCACTGCTGCTGGAGGCCAGATACTGAAAACACAACCAGGACTCTGTTATTAGCACGGAAGTATCCAGAAACCAGCATGTCACCCAGCTGAGCATGTAAATACACTAACTGAGATGGATCAGGACAGGGGGGTTAGGAAACTCTAACCTCCATCTGAACTCAGAAAGCATCAGAGGAAAGAAAAGATCTGCACCTGCTTCACTCGTTGTTTGAGTCGACCATCCATCCAGCCACCTCCTCTGCTCTTCATCTTCTTCTAGATCTCCGCTGTACGTGGACAAAGATCACCATGAAGAACAAGATTAAACAAAAAACAAGTTTGTTGATATATTAAGATCTTAATTTCAGATGGTTTTCACAGTTCCAGTTGGTCGGACTCTTCCCCCGGGTACTTTCCTGCTCTGAAACACCTAATTCAGTAAAAGTTTAATCGTGCATGGATATGTTATCCCATTAAACTGAAGATGTGTTTCTCAAGATCCCCGTTACTACCATCATCACCTGGCCAACTTCCTGTTTACACAGATATCTAACCAGCCAATCACATGGTAGCATGTAGACATGGTGAAGATGACTTGCTGAAGTTCAAATCTCATCCGAATGAAGAATAAAAGAACATTGAAATGGTGCATCACCACCCCTCCAGTTTCCAAAAAATCCTTTGAGAAAGAGAAAATATTCAACGGGCAGGAGTTGTTTGGACCAGAATCTCCCTCCTGCTGGCTTGCAATTGTGCAGTGGAATGGGAGATTCTCATGGTGATGAGGTGGAACGGGAGATTCTCATCATGATGAGGTGGAACGGGAGATTCTCATCATGATGAGGTGGAACAGGAGATTCTCATCATGATGAAGTGGAACGGGAGATTCTCATCATGATGAGGTGGAACGGGAGATTCTCATGGTGATGTGGTGGAACGGGAGATTCTCATCATGATGAGGTGGAACGGGAGATTCTCATGGTGATGTGGTGGAACGGGAGATTCTCATCATGATGAGGTGGAACGGGAGATTCTCATCATGATGAGGTGGAACGGGAGATTCTCATCATGATGAGGTGGAACGGGAGATTTTCATCATGATGAGATGGAACGGGAGATTCTCATCATGATGTGGTGGAACGGGAGATTCTCATCATGATGAGGTGGAACGGGAGATTCTCATCATGATGTGGTGGAACGGGACATTCTCATCATGATGAGATGGAACGGGAGATTCTCATCATGATGTGGTGGAACGGGAGATTCTCATCATGATGAGGTGGAACAGGAGAATCTCATGGTGATGTCGTGGAACGGGAGATTCTCATCATGATGAGGTGGAACAGGAGATTCTCATCATGATGAGGTGGAACGGGAGATTCTCATCATGATGAGGTGGAACGGGAGATTCTCATCATGATGAGGTGGAATGGGAGATTCTCATCATGATGAGGTGGAACGGGAGATTCTCATCATGATGAGGTGGAACGGGAGAATCTCATGGTGATGTCGTGGAACGGGAGATTCTCATCATGATGAGGTGGAACGGGAGATTCTCATCATGATGAGGTGGAACGGGAGATTCTCATCATGATGAGGTGGAACGGGAGAATCTCATGGTGATGTCGTGGAACGGGAGATTCTCATCATGATGAGGTGGAACAGGAGATTCTCATCATGATGAGGTGGAACGGGAGATTCTCATCATGATGAGGTGGAACGGGAGATTCTCATCATGATGAGGTGGAATGGGAGATTCTCATCATGATGTGGTGGAACGGGAGATTCTCATCATGATGTGGTGGAACGGGACATTCTCATCATGATGAGATGGAACGGGAGATTCTCATCATGATGTGGTGGAACGGGAAATTCTCATCATGATGAGGTGGAACGGGAGATTCTCATCATGATGAGGTGGAACGGGAGATTCTCATCATGATGTGGTGGAACGGGACATTCTCATCATGATGTGGTGGAACGGGACATTCTCATCATGATGAGATGGAACGGGAGATTCTCATCATGATGAGGTGGAACAGGAGATTCTCATCATGATGAGGTGGAACGGGAGATTCTCATCATGATGTGGTGGAACGGGACATTCTCATCATGATGAGGTGGAACAGGAGATTCTCATCATGATGAGGTGGAACGGGAGATTCTCATGGTGATGTGGTGGAATGGGAGATTCTCATCATGATGAGGTGGAACGGGAGATTCTCATTATGATGAGGTGGAACGGGAGATTCTCATCATGATGAGGTGGAACGGGAGATTCTCATCATGATGAGGTGGAACGGGAGATTCTCATCATGATGTGGTGGAACGGGACATTCTCATCATGATGAGGTGGAACAGGAGATTCTCATCATGATGTGGTGGAACGGCAGATTCTCATCATGATGAGGTGGAACGGGAGATTCTCATCATGATGAGGTGGAACGGGAGATTCTCATCATGATGAGGTGGAACGGGAGATTCTCATCATGATGAGGTGGAACAGGAGATTCTCATGATGAGGTGGAACGGGAGATTCTCATCATGATGAGGTGGAACGGGAGATTCTCATGGTGGTGAGGTGGAACAATAGATTCTCATCATGATGAGGTGGAACGGGAGATTCTCATCATGATGTGGTGGAACAGGACATTCTCATCATGATGAGGTGGAACGGGAGATTCTCATCATGATGAGGTGGAACGGGAGATTCTCATCATGATGAGGTGGAATGGGAGATTCTCATCATGATGTGGTGGAACGGGAGATTCTCATCATGATGTGGTGGAACGGGACATTCTCATCATGATGAGATGGAACGGGAGATTCTCATCATGATGTGGTGGAACGGGACATTCTCATCATGATGAGGTGGAACGGGAGATTCTCATCATGATGAGGTGGAACGGGAGATTCTCATCATGATGTGGTGGAACGGGACATTCTCATCATGATGAGATGGAACGGGAGATTCTCATCATGATGTGGTGGAACGGGAGATTCTCATCATGATGAGGTGGAACGGGAGATTCTCATCATGATGAGGTGGAACGGGAGATTCTCATCATGATGAGGTGGAACGGGAGATTCTCATCATGATGAGGTGGAACGGGACATTCTCATCATGATGTGGTGGAACGGGAGATTCTCATCATGATGTGGTGGAACAGGAGATTCTCATCATGATGAGATGGAACGGGAGATTCTCATCATGATGAGCTGGAATGGGAGATTCTCATCATGATGTGGTGGAACGGGACATTCTCATCATGATGAGATGGAACGGGAGATTCTCATCATGATGAGGTGGAACGGGAGATTCTCATCATGATGAGGTGGAACGGGACATTCTCATCATGATGAGGTGGAACGGGAGATTCTCATCATGATGAGGTGGAACGGGAGATTCTCATCATGATGTGGTGGAACGGGACATTCTCATCATGATGAGGTGGAACGGGAGATTCTCATCATGATGAGGTGGAACGGGAGATTCTCATGGTGATGAGGTGGAACGGGAGATTCTCATCATGATGAGGTGGAACGGGAGATTCTCATCATGATGAGGTGGAACGGGAGATTCTCATGGTGATGTGGTGGAACGGGAGATTCTCATCATGATGAGGTGGAACGGGAGATTCTCATCATGATGAGGTGGAACGGGAGATTCTCATCATGATGAGGTGGAACGGGAGATTCTCATCATGATGAGGTGGAACGGGAGATTCTCATCATGATGTGGTGGAACGGGAAATTCTCATCATGATGAGGTGGAACGGGAGATTCTCATCATGATGAGGTGGAACGGGAGATTCTCATCATGATGTGGTGGAACGGGACATTCTCATCATGATGAGATGGAACGGGAGATTCTCATCATGATGTGGTGGAACGGGAGATTCTCATCGTGATGAGGTGGAACAGGAGATTCTCATCATGATGAGGTGGAACGGGAGATTCTCATCATGATGAGGTGGAACGGGAGATTCTCATGGTGATGTGGTGGAACGGGAGATTCTCATCATGATGAGGTGGAACGGGAGATTCTCATGGTGATGAGGTGGAACGGGAGATTCTCATGGTGATGAGGTGGAACGGGAGATTCTCATGGTGATGAGGTGGAACGGGAGATTCTCATGGTGATGAGGTGGAACGGGAGATTCTCATGGTGATGAGGTGGAACGGGAGATTCTCATGGTGATGTGGTGGAACGGGAGATTCTCATGGTGAATAAGTGGAACGGGAGATTCTCATGGTGATGAGGTGGAACGGGAGGTTCTCATGGTGACGAGGTGGAACAGGAGATTCTCATCATGATGTGGTGGAACGGGAGATTCTCATGGTGAATAAGTGGAAGGGGAGATTCTTATGGTGATGAGGTGGAACGGGAGATTCTCGTGGTGAATAAGTGGAACGGGAGATTGTTATGGTGATGATGTGGAACGGGAGATTCTCATGGTGAATAAATGGAACGGGAGATTCTCATGGTGATGAGGTGGAATGGGAGATTCTCATCATGATGAGGTGGAATGGGAGATTGCCGTGGTGATGAAGTGGAACGGGACGTTCTCATGGTGATGAGGTGGAACGGGAGATTCTCATCATGATGAGATGGAACGGGAGATTCTCATGGCGATGAGGTGGAACGGGAGATTCTCATCATGATGAGATGGAACGGGAGATTCTCATGGCGATGAGGTGGAACGGGAGATTCTCATGGCGATGAGGTGGAACGGGAGATTCTCATGGTGATGAGGTCGAACGGGAGATTCTCATGGTGATGAGGTGGAACAGGAGATTCTCATCATGATGAGATGGAACGGGAGATTCTCATGGCGATGAGGTGGAACGGGAGATTCTCATGGCGATGAGGTGGAACGGGAGATTCTCATGGTGATGAAGTGGAACGGGAGATTCTCATGGTGATGAGGTGGAACGGGAGATTCTCATCATGATGAGGTGGAACGGGAGGTTCTCATCATGATGGGGTGGAACGGGAGATTCTCATGGTGATGAAGTGGAACGGGAGGTTCTCATGGTGATGAGGTGGAACGGGAGATTCTCATCACCATGAGGTGGAACGGGAGATTCTCATGGTGATGAGGTGGAATGGGAGATTGTCATGATGTGGTGGAACGGGAGATTCACATCATGATGTGATGGAAAAGGAAATTCTCATGGTGATGAGGTGGAACGGGAGATTCTCATGATGAGGTGGAACGGGAGGTTCTCATCATGATGAGGTGGAACGGGACATTCTCATAGTGATGTGGTGGAACGGGAGATTCTCATGGTGATGAGGTGGAACGGGAGATTGTCATCGTGATGAGGTGGAACGGGAGATTCTTATGGTGATGAGGTGGAACGGGAGATTCTCATGGTGATGACGTGGAACGGGAGATTCTCATGATGATGAGGTGGAACGGGAGATTCTCATTATGATGAGGTGGAACGGGAGATTCTCATCATGATGAGGTGGAACGGGAGATTCTCATCATGATGAGGTGGAACGGGAGATTCTCATCATGATGTGGTGGAACGGGACATTCTCATCATGATGAGGTGGAACAGGAGATTCTCATCATGATGTGGTGGAACGGCAGATTCTCATCATGATGAGGTGGAACGGGAGATTCTCATCATGATGAGGTGGAACGGGAGATTCTCATCATGATGAGGTGGAACGGGAGATTCTCATCATGATGAGGTGGAACAGGAGATTCTCATGATGAGGTGGAACGGGAGATTCTCATCATGATGAGGTGGAACGGGAGATTCTCATGGTGGTGAGGTGGAACAATAGATTCTCATCATGATGAGGTGGAACGGGAGATTCTCATCATGATGTGGTGGAACAGGACATTCTCATCATGATGAGGTGGAACGGGAGATTCTCATCATGATGAGGTGGAACGGGAGATTCTCATCATGATGAGGTGGAATGGGAGATTCTCATCATGATGTGGTGGAACGGGAGATTCTCATCATGATGTGGTGGAACGGGACATTCTCATCATGATGAGATGGAACGGGAGATTCTCATCATGATGTGGTGGAACGGGACATTCTCATCATGATGAGGTGGAACGGGAGATTCTCATCATGATGAGGTGGAACGGGAGATTCTCATCATGATGTGGTGGAACGGGACATTCTCATCATGATGAGATGGAACGGGAGATTCTCATCATGATGTGGTGGAACGGGAGATTCTCATCATGATGAGGTGGAACGGGAGATTCTCATCATGATGAGGTGGAACGGGAGATTCTCATCATGATGAGGTGGAACGGGAGATTCTCATCATGATGAGGTGGAACGGGACATTCTCATCATGATGTGGTGGAACGGGAGATTCTCATCATGATGTGGTGGAACAGGAGATTCTCATCATGATGAGATGGAACGGGAGATTCTCATCATGATGAGCTGGAATGGGAGATTCTCATCATGATGTGGTGGAACGGGACATTCTCATCATGATGAGATGGAACGGGAGATTCTCATCATGATGTGGTGGAACGGGACATTCTCATCATGATGAGGTGGAACAGGAGATTCTCATCATGATGAGGTGGAACGGGAGATTCTCATCATGATGTGGTGGAACGGGACATTCTCATCATGATGAGGTGGAACAGGAGATTCTCATCATGATGAGGTGGAACGGGAGATTCTCATCATGATGAGGTGGAACGGGAGATTCTCATCATGATGTGGTGGAACGGGACATTCTCATCATGATGAGGTGGAACGGGAGATTCTCATCGTGATGAGGTGGAACGGGAGATTCTCATGGTGATGAGGTGGAACGGGAGATTCTCATCATGATGAGGTGGAACGGGAGATTCTCATCATGATGAGGTGGAACGGGAGATTCTCATGGTGATGTGGTGGAACGGGAGATTCTCATCATGATGAGGTGGAACGGGAGATTCTCATCATGATGAGGTGGAACGGGAGATTCTCATCATGATGAGGTGGAACGGGAGATTCTCATCATGATGAGGTGGAACGGGAGATTCTCATCATGATGAGGTGGAACGGGAGATTCTCATCATGATGAGGTGGAACGGGAGATTCTCATCATGATGTGGTGGAACGGGACATTCTCATCATGATGAGATGGAACGGGAGATTCTCATCATGATGTGGTGGAACGGGAGATTCTCATCGTGATGAGGTGGAACAGGAGATTCTCATCATGATGAGGTGGAACGGGAGATTCTCATCATGATGAGGTGGAACGGGAGATTCTCATGGTGATGTGGTGGAACGGGAGATTCTCATCATGATGAGGTGGAACGGGAGATTCTCATGGTGATGAGGTGGAACGGGAGATTCTCATGGTGATGAGGTGGAACGGGAGATTCTCATGGTGATGAGGTGGAACGGGAGATTCTCATGGTGATGAGGTGGAACGGGAGATTCTCATGGTGATGAGGTGGAACGGGAGATTCTCATGGTGATGTGGTGGAACGGGAGATTCTCATGGTGAATAAGTGGAACGGGAGATTCTCATGGTGATGAGGTGGAACGGGAGGTTCTCATGGTGACGAGGTGGAACAGGAGATTCTCATCATGATGTGGTGGAACGGGAGATTCTCATGGTGAATAAGTGGAAGGGGAGATTCTTATGGTGATGAGGTGGAACGGGAGATTCTCGTGGTGAATAAGTGGAACGGGAGATTGTTATAGTGATGATGTGGAACGGGAGATTCTCATGGTGAATAAATGGAACGGGAGATTCTCATGGTGATGAGGTGGAATGGGAGATTCTCATCATGATGAGGTGGAATGGGAGATTGCCGTGGTGATGAAGTGGAACGGGACGTTCTCATGGTGATGAGGTGGAACGGGAGATTCTCATCATGATGAGATGGAACGGGAGATTCTCATGGCGATGAGGTGGAACGGGAGATTCTCATCATGATGAGATGGAACGGGAGATTCTCATGGCGATGAGGTGGAACGGGAGATTCTCATGGCGATGAGGTGGAACGGGAGATTCTCATGGTGATGAGGTCGAACGGGAGATTCTCATGGTGATGAGGTGGAACAGGAGATTCTCATCATGATGAGATGGAACGGGAGATTCTCATGGCGATGAGGTGGAACGGGAGATTCTCATGGCGATGAGGTGGAACGGGAGATTCTCATGGTGATGAAGTGGAACGGGAGATTCTCATGGTGATGAGGTGGAACGGGAGATTCTCATCATGATGAGGTGGAACGGGAGGTTCTCATCATGATGGGGTGGAACGGGAGATTCTCATGGTGATGAAGTGGAACGGGAGGTTCTCATGGTGATGAGGTGGAACGGGAGATTCTCATCACCATGAGGTGGAACGGGAGATTCTCATGGTGATGAGGTGGAATGGGAGATTGTCATGATGTGGTGGAACGGGAGATTCACATCATGATGTGATGGAAAAGGAAATTCTCATGGTGATGAGGTGGAACGGGAGATTCTCATGATGAGGTGGAACGGGAGGTTCTCATCATGATGAGGTGGAACGGGACATTCTCATAGTGATGTGGTGGAACGGGAGATTCTCATGGTGATGAGGTGGAACGGGAGATTGTCATCGTGATGAGGTGGAACGGGAGATTCTTATGGTGATGAGGTGGAACGGGAGATTCTCATGGTGATGACGTGGAACGGGAGATTCTCATGATGATGAGGTGGAACGGGAGATTCTCATGGTGATGAAGTGGAACGGGAGATTCTCATGGTGATGAGGTGGAACGGGAGATTCTTATGGTGATGTAGTGGAACGGGAGATTCTCATGGTGATGAGGTGGAACGGGAGATTCTCATGGTGATGTGGTGGAATGGGAGATTCTCATCATGATGTGGTGGAACGGGAGATTCTCATGGTGATGAGGTGGAATGGGAGATTCTTATGGTGATGAGGTGGAATGGGAGATTCTCATGGTGATGAGGTGGAACGGGACGTTCTCATGGTGATGAGGTGGAATGGGAGATTCTTATGGTGATGAGGTGGAATGGGAGATTCTCATGGTGATGAGGTGGAACGGGACGTTCTCATGGTGATGAGGTGGAACGGGACGTTCTCATGGTGATGAGGTGGAACGGGAGATTCTCATGGTGATGAGGTGGAACGGGAGATTCTCATGGTGATGAGGTGGAACGGGAGATTCTCATCATGATGAGGTGGAACGGGAGGTTCTCATCATGATGGGGTGGAACGGGAGATTCTCATGGCGATGAGGTGGAACGGGAGATTCTCATGGCGATGAGGTGGAACGGGAGATTCTCATGGTGATGAGGTGGAACGGGAGATTCTCATGGTGATGAGGTGGAACGGGAGATTACATGGTGATGAGGTGGAACGGGAGATTCTCATGGTGATGAGGTGGAACGGGAGATTCTCATGGTGATGAGGTGGAACGGGAGATTCTCATGGTGATGTGGTGGAACGGGAGATTCTCATGGTGAATAAGTGGAACGGGAGATTCTTATGGTGATGATGTGGAACGGGAGATTCTCATGGTGACGAGGTGGAACGGGACGTTCTCATGGTGATGAGGTAGAAAGGGAGATTCTCATCATTATGAGGTGGAACGGGAGATTCTCATCATGATGAGGTGGAACGGGAGATTCTCATGGTGATGTGGTGGAACAGGAGATTCTCATGGTGATGAGGTGTAACGGGAGATTCTCATGGTGATGTGGTGGAATGGGAGATTCTCATCATGATGAGGTGGAACGGGAGATTCTCATGGTGATGAGGTGGAACGGGAGATTCTCATCATGATGTGGTGGAACGGCAGATTCTCATCATGATGAGGTGGAACGGGAGATTCTCATCATGATGAGGTGGAACGGGAGATTCTCATCATGATGAGGTGGAACGGGAGATTCTCATCATGATGAGGTGGAACAGGAGATTCTCATGATGAGGTGGAACGGGAGATTCTCATCATGATGAGGTGGAACGGGAGATTCTCATGGTGGTGAGGTGGAACAATAGATTCTCATCATGATGAGGTGGAACGGGAGATTCTCATCATGATGTGGTGGAACAGGACATTCTCATCATGATGAGGTGGAACGGGAGATTCTCATCATGATGAGGTGGAACGGGAGATTCTCATCATGATGAGGTGGAATGGGAGATTCTCATCATGATGTGGTGGAACGGGAGATTCTCATCATGATGTGGTGGAACGGGACATTCTCATCATGATGAGATGGAACGGGAGATTCTCATCATGATGTGGTGGAACGGGACATTCTCATCATGATGAGGTGGAACGGGAGATTCTCATCATGATGAGGTGGAACGGGAGATTCTCATCATGATGTGGTGGAACGGGACATTCTCATCATGATGAGATGGAACGGGAGATTCTCATCATGATGTGGTGGAACGGGAGATTCTCATCATGATGAGGTGGAACGGGAGATTCTCATCATGATGAGGTGGAACGGGAGATTCTCATCATGATGAGGTGGAACGGGAGATTCTCATCATGATGAGGTGGAACGGGACATTCTCATCATGATGTGGTGGAACGGGAGATTCTCATCATGATGTGGTGGAACAGGAGATTCTCATCATGATGAGATGGAACGGGAGATTCTCATCATGATGAGCTGGAATGGGAGATTCTCATCATGATGTGGTGGAACGGGACATTCTCATCATGATGAGATGGAACGGGAGATTCTCATCATGATGTGGTGGAACGGGACATTCTCATCATGATGAGGTGGAACAGGAGATTCTCATCATGATGAGGTGGAACGGGAGATTCTCATCATGATGTGGTGGAACGGGACATTCTCATCATGATGAGGTGGAACAGGAGATTCTCATCATGATGAGGTGGAACGGGAGATTCTCATCATGATGAGGTGGAACGGGAGATTCTCATCATGATGTGGTGGAACGGGACATTCTCATCATGATGAGGTGGAACGGGAGATTCTCATCGTGATGAGGTGGAACGGGAGATTCTCATGGTGATGAGGTGGAACGGGAGATTCTCATCATGATGAGGTGGAACGGGAGATTCTCATCATGATGAGGTGGAACGGGAGATTCTCATGGTGATGTGGTGGAACGGGAGATTCTCATCATGATGAGGTGGAACGGGAGATTCTCATCATGATGAGGTGGAACGGGAGATTCTCATCATGATGAGGTGGAACGGGAGATTCTCATCATGATGAGGTGGAACGGGAGATTCTCATCATGATGAGGTGGAACGGGAGATTCTCATCATGATGAGGTGGAACGGGAGATTCTCATCATGATGTGGTGGAACGGGACATTCTCATCATGATGAGATGGAACGGGAGATTCTCATCATGATGTGGTGGAACGGGAGATTCTCATCGTGATGAGGTGGAACAGGAGATTCTCATCATGATGAGGTGGAACGGGAGATTCTCATCATGATGAGGTGGAACGGGAGATTCTCATGGTGATGTGGTGGAACGGGAGATTCTCATCATGATGAGGTGGAACGGGAGATTCTCATGGTGATGAGGTGGAACGGGAGATTCTCATGGTGATGAGGTGGAACGGGAGATTCTCATGGTGATGAGGTGGAACGGGAGATTCTCATGGTGATGAGGTGGAACGGGAGATTCTCATGGTGATGAGGTGGAACGGGAGATTCTCATGGTGATGTGGTGGAACGGGAGATTCTCATGGTGAATAAGTGGAACGGGAGATTCTCATGGTGATGAGGTGGAACGGGAGGTTCTCATGGTGACGAGGTGGAACAGGAGATTCTCATCATGATGTGGTGGAACGGGAGATTCTCATGGTGAATAAGTGGAAGGGGAGATTCTTATGGTGATGAGGTGGAACGGGAGATTCTCGTGGTGAATAAGTGGAACGGGAGATTGTTATGGTGATGATGTGGAACGGGAGATTCTCATGGTGAATAAATGGAACGGGAGATTCTCATGGTGATGAGGTGGAATGGGAGATTCTCATCATGATGAGGTGGAATGGGAGATTGCCGTGGTGATGAAGTGGAACGGGACGTTCTCATGGTGATGAGGTGGAACGGGAGATTCTCATCATGATGAGATGGAACGGGAGATTCTCATGGCGATGAGGTGGAACGGGAGATTCTCATCATGATGAGATGGAACGGGAGATTCTCATGGCGATGAGGTGGAACGGGAGATTCTCATGGCGATGAGGTGGAACGGGAGATTCTCATGGTGATGAGGTCGAACGGGAGATTCTCATGGTGATGAGGTGGAACAGGAGATTCTCATCATGATGAGATGGAACGGGAGATTCTCATGGCGATGAGGTGGAACGGGAGATTCTCATGGCGATGAGGTGGAACGGGAGATTCTCATGGTGATGAAGTGGAACGGGAGATTCTCATGGTGATGAGGTGGAACGGGAGATTCTCATCATGATGAGGTGGAACGGGAGGTTCTCATCATGATGGGGTGGAACGGGAGATTCTCATGGTGATGAAGTGGAACGGGAGGTTCTCATGGTGATGAGGTGGAACGGGAGATTCTCATCACCATGAGGTGGAACGGGAGATTCTCATGGTGATGAGGTGGAATGGGAGATTGTCATGATGTGGTGGAACGGGAGATTCACATCATGATGTGATGGAAAAGGAAATTCTCATGGTGATGAGGTGGAACGGGAGATTCTCATGATGAGGTGGAACGGGAGGTTCTCATCATGATGAGGTGGAACGGGACATTCTCATAGTGATGTGGTGGAACGGGAGATTCTCATGGTGATGAGGTGGAACGGGAGATTGTCATCGTGATGAGGTGGAACGGGAGATTCTTATGGTGATGAGGTGGAACGGGAGATTCTCATGGTGATGACGTGGAACGGGAGATTCTCATGATGATGAGGTGGAACGGGAGATTCTCATGGTGATGAAGTGGAACGGGAGATTCTCATGGTGATGAGGTGGAACGGGAGATTCTTATGGTGATGTAGTGGAACGGGAGATTCTCATGGTGATGAGGTGGAACGGGAGATTCTCATGGTGATGTGGTGGAATGGGAGATTCTCATCATGATGTGGTGGAACGGGAGATTCTCATGGTGATGAGGTGGAATGGGAGATTCTTATGGTGATGAGGTGGAACGGGAGATTCTCATCATGATGAGGTGGAACGGGAGATTCTCATCATGATGAGGTGGAACGGGAGATTCTCATCATGATGAGGTGGAACGGGAGATTCTCATCATGATGAGGTGGAACGGGAGATTCTCATCATGATGTGGTGGAACGGGAGATTCTCATCATGATGTGGTGGAACGGGAGATTCTCATGATGATGAGGTGGAATGGGAGATTCTCATGGTGATGAGGTGGAACGGGACGTTCTCATGGTGATGAGGTGGAATGGGAGATTCTCATGGTGATGTGGTGGAATGGGAGATTCTCATCATGATGTGGTGGAACGGGAGATTCTCATGATGATGAGGTGGAATGGGAGATTCTCATGGTGATGAGGTGGAACGGGACGTTCTCATGGTGATGAGGTGGAATGGGAGATTCTTATGGTGATGAGGTGGAATGGGAGATTCTCATGGTGATGAGGTGGAACGGGACGTTCTCATGGTGATGAGGTGGAACGGGACGTTCTCATGGTGATGAGGTGGAACGGGAGATTCTCATGGTGATGAGGTGGAACGGGAGATTCTCATGGTGATGAGGTGGAACGGGAGATTCTCATCATGATGAGGTGGAACGGGAGGTTCTCATCATGATGGGGTGGAACGGGAGATTCTCATGGCGATGAGGTGGAACGGGAGATTCTCATGGCGATGAGGTGGAACGGGAGATTCTCATGGTGATGAGGTGGAACGGGAGATTCTCATGGTGATGAGGTGGAACGGGAGATTACATGGTGATGAGGTGGAACGGGAGATTCTCATGGTGATGAGGTGGAACGGGAGATTCTCATGGTGATGAGGTGGAACGGGAGATTCTCATGGTGATGTGGTGGAACGGGAGATTCTCATGGTGAATAAGTGGAACGGGAGATTCTTATGGTGATGATGTGGAACGGGAGATTCTCATGGTGACGAGGTGGAACGGGACGTTCTCATGGTGATGAGGTAGAAAGGGAGATTCTCATCATTATGAGGTGGAACGGGAGATTCTCATCATGATGAGGTGGAACGGGAGATTCTCATCATGATGAGGTGGAATGGGAGATTGCCGTGGTGATGAAGTGGAACGGGACGTTCTCATGGTGATGAGGTGGAACGGGAGATTCTCATCATGATGAGATGGAACGGGAGATTCTCATGGCGATGAGGTGGAACGGGAGATTCTCATCATGATGAGATGGAACGGGAGATTCTCATGGCGATGAGGTGGAACGGGAGATTCTCATGGCGATGAGGTGGAACGGGAGATTCTCATGGTGATGAGGTCGAACGGGAGATTCTCATGGTGATGAGGTGGAACAGGAGATTCTCATCATGATGAGATGGAACGGGAGATTCTCATGGCGATGAGGTGGAACGGGAGATTCTCATGGCGATGAGGTGGAACGGGAGATTCTCATGGTGATGAAGTGGAACGGGAGATTCTCATGGTGATGAGGTGGAACGGGAGATTCTCATCATGATGAGGTGGAACGGGAGGTTCTCATCATGATGGGGTGGAACGGGAGATTCTCATGGTGATGAAGTGGAACGGGAGGTTCTCATGGTGATGAGGTGGAACGGGAGATTCTCATCACCATGAGGTGGAACGGGAGATTCTCATGGTGATGAGGTGGAATGGGAGATTGTCATGATGTGGTGGAACGGGAGATTCACATCATGATGTGATGGAAAAGGAAATTCTCATGGTGATGAGGTGGAACGGGAGATTCTCATGATGAGGTGGAACGGGAGGTTCTCATCATGATGAGGTGGAACGGGACATTCTCATAGTGATGTGGTGGAACGGGAGATTCTCATGGTGATGAGGTGGAACGGGAGATTGTCATCGTGATGAGGTGGAACGGGAGATTCTTATGGTGATGAGGTGGAACGGGAGATTCTCATGGTGATGACGTGGAACGGGAGATTCTCATGATGATGAGGTGGAACGGGAGATTCTCATGGTGATGAAGTGGAACGGGAGATTCTCATGGTGATGAGGTGGAACGGGAGATTCTTATGGTGATGTAGTGGAACGGGAGATTCTCATGGTGATGAGGTGGAACGGGAGATTCTCATGGTGATGTGGTGGAATGGGAGATTCTCATCATGATGTGGTGGAACGGGAGATTCTCATGGTGATGAGGTGGAATGGGAGATTCTTATGGTGATGAGGTGGAACGGGAGATTCTCATCATGATGAGGTGGAACGGGAGATTCTCATCATGATGAGGTGGAACGGGAGATTCTCATCATGATGAGGTGGAACAGGAGATTCTCATCATGATGAGGTGGAACGGGAGATTCTCATCATGATGTGGTGGAACGGGAGATTCTCATCATGATGTGGTGGAACGGGAGATTCTCATGATGATGAGGTGGAATGGGAGATTCTCATGGTGATGAGGTGGAACGGGACGTTCTCATGGTGATGAGGTGGAATGGGAGATTCTCATGGTGATGTGGTGGAATGGGAGATTCTCATCATGATGTGGTGGAACGGGAGATTCTCATGATGATGAGGTGGAATGGGAGATTCTCATGGTGATGAGGTGGAACGGGACGTTCTCATGGTGATGAGGTGGAATGGGAGATTCTTATGGTGATGAGGTGGAATGGGAGATTCTCATGGTGATGAGGTGGAACGGGACGTTCTCATGGTGATGAGGTGGAACGGGACGTTCTCATGGTGATGAGGTGGAACGGGAGATTCTCATGGTGATGAGGTGGAACGGGAGATTCTCATGGTGATGAGGTGGAACGGGAGATTCTCATCATGATGAGGTGGAACGGGAGGTTCTCATCATGATGGGGTGGAACGGGAGATTCTCATGGCGATGAGGTGGAACGGGAGATTCTCATGGCGATGAGGTGGAACGGGAGATTCTCATGGTGATGAGGTGGAACGGGAGATTCTCATGGTGATGAGGTGGAACGGGAGATTACATGGTGATGAGGTGGAACGGGAGATTCTCATGGTGATGAGGTGGAACGGGAGATTCTCATGGTGATGAGGTGGAACGGGAGATTCTCATGGTGATGTGGTGGAACGGGAGATTCTCATGGTGAATAAGTGGAACGGGAGATTCTTATGGTGATGATGTGGAACGGGAGATTCTCATGGTGACGAGGTGGAACGGGACGTTCTCATGGTGATGAGGTAGAAAGGGAGATTCTCATCATTATGAGGTGGAACGGGAGATTCTCATCATGATGAGGTGGAACGGGAGATTCTCATGGTGATGTGGTGGAACAGGAGATTCTCATGGTGATGAGGTGTAACGGGAGATTCTCATGGTGATGTGGTGGAATGGGAGATTCTCATCATGATGAGGTGGAACGGAAGATTCTCATGGTGATGAGGTGGAACGGGAGATTCTCATGGTGATGAGGTGGAACGGGAGATTCTCATGGTGATGAGGTGGAACGGGGGATTGTCATCGTGATGAGGTGGAACGGGAGATTCTTATGGTGATGAGGTGGAACGGGAGATTCTCATGGTGATGAGGTGGAATGGGAGATTCTTATGGTGATGAGGTGGAACGGGAGATTGTCATGGTGATGAGGTGGAACGGGAGATTCTCATGGTGATGAGGAGGAACAGGAGATTCTCATCATGATGTGGTGGAACGGGAGATTCTCATGGTGATGAGGTGGAACGGGAGGTTCTCATGGTGATGAGGAGGAACAGGAGATTCTCATCATGATGTGGTGGAACGGGAGATTCTCATGGTGAATAAGTGGAAGGGGAGATTCTTATGGTGATGAGGTGGAACGGGAGATTCTCGTGGTGAATAAGTGGAACGGGAGATTGTTATGGTGATGATGTGGAACGGGAGATTCTCATGGTGAATAAATGGAACGGGAGATTCTCATGGTGATGAGGTGGAATGGGAGATTCTCATCATGATGAGGTGGAATGGGAGATTGCCGTGGTGATGAAGTGGAACGGGACGTTCTCATGGTGATGAGGTGGAACGGGAGATTCTCATCATGATGAGATGGAACGGGAGATTCTCATGGCGATGAGGTGGAACGGGAGATTCTCATCATGATGAGATGGAACGGGAGATTCTCATGGCGATGAGGTGGAACGGGAGATTCTCATGGCGATGAGGTGGAACGGGAGATTCTCATGGTGATGAGGTCGAACGGGAGATTCTCATGGTGATGAGGTGGAACAGGAGATTCTCATCATGATGAGATGGAACGGGAGATTCTCATGGCGATGAGGTGGAACGGGAGATTCTCATGGCGATGAGGTGGAACGGGAGATTCTCATGGTGATGAAGTGGAACGGGAGATTCTCATGGTGATGAGGTGGAACGGGAGGTTCTCATGGTGATGAGGTGGAACGGGAGATTCTCATGGCGATGTGGTGGAACGGGAGATTCTCATGGTGATGAGGTGGAACGGGAGATTCTCATGGTGATGAGGTGGAACGGGAGATTATCATGGTGATGTGGTGGAACGGGAGATTCTCATGGTGATGAGGTGGAACGGGAGATTCTCATGGTGATGAGGAGGAACAGGAGATTCTCATCATGATGTGGTGGAACGGGAGATTCTCATGGTGATGAGGTGGAACGGGAGGTTCTCATGGTGATGAGGAGGAACGGGAGATTCTCATCATGATGTGGTGGAACGGGAGATTCTCATGGTGATGAGGTGGAACGGGAGGTTCTCATGGTGATGAGGAGGAACAGGAGATTCTCATCATGATGAGGTGGAACGGGAGATTGTCATGGTGATGAGGTGGAACGGGACATTCTCATCATGATGAGATGGAACGGGAGATTCTCATCATGATGTGGTGGAACGGGAGATTCTCATCATGATGAGGTGGAACAGGAGATTCTCATCATGATGAGGTGGAACGGGAGATTCTCATCATGATGTGGTGGAACGGGACATTCTCATCATGATGAGGTGGAACAGGAGATTCTCATGGTGATGAGGTGGAACGGGAGATTCTCATGGTGATGAGGTGGAACGGGACGTTCTCATGGTGATGAGATGGAACGGGAGATTCTCATCATGATGTGGTGGAACGGGAGATTCTCATCATGATGAGGTGGAACAGGAGATTCTCATCATGATGAGGTGGAACGGGAGATTCTCATCATGATGTGGTGGAACGGGACATTCTCATCATGATGAGGTGGAACAGGAGATTCTCATCATGATGAGGTGGAACGGGAGATTCTCATCATGATGAGGTGGAACGGGAGATTCTCATCATGATGTGGTGGAACGGGACATTCTCATCATGATGAGGTGGAACGGGAGATTCTCATCATGATGAGGTGGAACGGGAGATTCTCATGGTGATGAGGTGGAACGGGAGATTCTCATCATGATGAGGTGGAAAGGGAGATTCTCATGGTGATGAGGTGGAACGGGAGATTCTCATCATGATGAGGTGGAACGGGAGATTCTCATGGTGATGTGGTGGAACGGGAGATTCTCATCATGATGAGGTGGAACGGGAGATTCTCATCATGATGAGGTGGAACAGGAGATTCTCATCATGATGAGGTGGAACGGGAGATTCTCATCATGATGAGGTGGAACGGGAGATTCTCATCATGATGTGGTGGAACGGGAGATTCTCATCATGATGAGATGGAACGGGATATTCTCATGGTGATGAGGTGGAATGGGACATTCTCATCATGATGACATGGAACGGGAGATTCTCATCATGATGAGGTGGAACAGGAGATTCTCATCATGATGAGATGGAAAAGAAGATTCTCATCATGATGAGATGGAACGGGAGATTCTCATCATGATGTGGTGGAACGGGAGAGTCTCATCATGATGTGGTGGAACGGGAGATTCTCATCATGATGAGGTGGAACGGGAGATTCTCATCATGATGTGGTGGAACGGGATATTCTCATGGTGATGAGGTGGAACGGGAGATTCTCATGGTGATGAGGTGGAACGGGACGTTCTCATGGTGATGACGTGGAATGGGAGATTCTCATGGTGATGTAGTGGAACGGGAGATTCTTATGGTGATGAGGTGGAACGGGAGATTCTCATGGTGACGAGGTAGAAAGGGAGATTCTCAAGGTGATGAGGTGGAACGGGAGATTCACATCATGATGTGATGGAAAAGGAAATTCTCATGGTGATGAGGTGGAACGGGAGATTCTCATGATGAGGTGGAACGGGAGGTTCTCATCATGATGAGGTGGAACGGGAGATTCTCATAGTGATGTGGTGGAACGGGAGATTGTCATGGTGATGAGGTGGAACGGGAGATTCTCATGGTGATGAGGTGGAACGGGAGGTTCTCATGGTGATGAGGTGGAACGGGACGTTCTCATGGTGATGAGGAGGAACAGGAGATTCTCATCATGATGTGGTGGAACGGGAGATTCTCATGGTGATGAGGTGGAACGGGAGGTTCTCATGGTGATGAGGAGGAACAGGAGATTCTAATCATGATGTGGTGGAACGGGAGATTCTCATGGTGAATAAGTGGAACGGGAGATTCTTATGGTGATGATGTGGAACGGGAGATTCTCATGGTGACGAGGTGGAACGGGACGTTCTCATGGTGATGAGGTAGAAAGGGAGATTCTCATCATTATGAGGTGGAATGGGAGATTCTCATCATGATGAGGTGGAACGGGAGATTCTCATGGTGATGAGGTGGAACGGGAGATTCTCATGGTGATGAGGTGGAACGGGAGATTCTCATCATGTGGTGGAACGGGAGATTCTCATGGTTTTGAGGTGGAACGGGAGATTCTCATGGTGATGTAGTGGAACGGGAGATTCTCATGGTGATGAGGTGGAACGGGAGATTGTCATCGTGATGAGGTGGAACGGGAGATTCTTATGGTGATGAGGTGGAACGGGAGATTCTCATGGTGATGAGGTGGAATGGGAGATTCTTATGGTGATGAGGTGGAACGGGAGATTGTCATGGTGATGAGGTGGAACGGGAGATTCTCATGGTGATGAGGAGGAACAGGAGATTCTCATCATGATGTGGTGGAACGGGAGATTCTCATGGTGATGAGGTGGAACGGGAGGTTCTCATGGTGATGAGGAGGAACAGGAGATTCTCATCATGATGTGGTGGAACGGGAGATTCTCATGGTGAATAAGTGGAAGGGGAGATTCTTATGGTGATGAGGTGGAACGGGAGATTCTCGTGGTGAATAAGTGGAACGGGAGATTGTTATGGTGATGATGTGGAACGGGAGATTCTCATGGTGAATAAATGGAACGGGAGATTCTCATGGTGATGAGGTGGAATGGGAGATTCTCATCATGATGAGGTGGAATGGGAGATTGCCGTGGTGATGAAGTGGAACGGGACGTTCTCATGGTGATGAGGTGGAACGGGAGATTCTCATCATGATGAGATGGAACGGGAGATTCTCATGGCGATGAGGTGGAACGGGAGATTCTCATCATGATGAGATGGAACGGGAGATTCTCATGGCGATGAGGTGGAACGGGAGATTCTCATGGCGATGAGGTGGAACGGGAGATTCTCATGGTGATGAGGTCGAACGGGAGATTCTCATGGTGATGAGGTGGAACAGGAGATTCTCATCATGATGAGATGGAACGGGAGATTCTCATGGCGATGAGGTGGAACGGGAGATTCTCATGGCGATGAGGTGGAATGGGAGATTCTCATGGTGATGAAGTGGAACGGGAGATTCTCATGGTGATGAGGTGGAACGGGAGGTTCTCATGGTGATGAGGTGGAACGGGAGATTCTCATGGCGATGTGGTGGAACGGGAGATTCTCATGGTGATGAGGTGGAACGGGAGGTTCTCATGGTGATGAGGAGGAACAGGAGATTCTAATCATGATGTGGTGGAACGGGAGATTCTCATGGTGAATAAGTGGAACGGGAGATTCTTATGGTGATGATGTGGAACGGGAGATTCTCATGGTGACGAGGTGGAACGGGACGTTCTCATGGTGATGAGGTAGAAAGGGAGATTCTCATCATTATGAGGTGGAATGGGAGATTCTCATCATGATGAGGTGGAACGGGAGATTCTCATGGTGATGAGGTGGAACGGGAGATTCTCATGGTGATGAGGTGGAACGGGAGATTCTCATCATGTGGTGGAACGGGAGATTCTCATGGTTTTGAGGTGGAACGGGAGATTCTCATGGTGATGTAGTGGAACGGGAGATTCTCATGGTGATGAGGTGGAACGGGAGATTGTCATCGTGATGAGGTGGAACGGGAGATTCTTATGGTGATGAGGTGGAACGGGAGATTCTCATGGTGATGAGGTGGAATGGGAGATTCTTATGGTGATGAGGTGGAACGGGAGATTGTCATGGTGATGAGGTGGAACGGGAGATTCTCATGGTGATGAGGAGGAACAGGAGATTCTCATCATGATGTGGTGGAACGGGAGATTCTCATGGTGATGAGGTGGAACGGGAGGTTCTCATGGTGATGAGGAGGAACAGGAGATTCTCATCATGATGTGGTGGAACGGGAGATTCTCATGGTGAATAAGTGGAAGGGGAGATTCTTATGGTGATGAGGTGGAACGGGAGATTCTCGTGGTGAATAAGTGGAACGGGAGATTGTTATGGTGATGATGTGGAACGGGAGATTCTCATGGTGAATAAATGGAACGGGAGATTCTCATGGTGATGAGGTGGAATGGGAGATTCTCATCATGATGAGGTGGAATGGGAGATTGCCGTGGTGATGAAGTGGAACGGGACGTTCTCATGGTGATGAGGTGGAACGGGAGATTCTCATCATGATGAGATGGAACGGGAGATTCTCATGGCGATGAGGTGGAACGGGAGATTCTCATCATGATGAGATGGAACGGGAGATTCTCATGGCGATGAGGTGGAACGGGAGATTCTCATGGCGATGAGGTGGAACGGGAGATTCTCATGGTGATGAGGTCGAACGGGAGATTCTCATGGTGATGAGGTGGAACAGGAGATTCTCATCATGATGAGATGGAACGGGAGATTCTCATGGCGATGAGGTGGAACGGGAGATTCTCATGGCGATGAGGTGGAATGGGAGATTCTCATGGTGATGAAGTGGAACGGGAGATTCTCATGGTGATGAGGTGGAACGGGAGGTTCTCATGGTGATGAGGTGGAACGGGAGATTCTCATGGCGATGTGGTGGAACGGGAGATTCTCATGGTGATGAGGTGGAACGGGAGATTCTCATGGTGATGAGGTGGAACGGGAGATTATCATGGTGATGTGGTGGAACGGGAGATTCTCATGGTGATGAGGTGGAACGGGAGATTCTCATGGTGATGAGGTGGAACGGGAGATTGTCATGGTGATGAGGTGGAACGGGAGATTCTCATGGTGATGAGGTGGAACGGGAGATTCTCATGGTGATGAGGTGGAACGGGACGTTCTCATGGTGATGAGGAGGAACAGGAGATTCTCATCATGATGTGGTGGAACGGGAGATTCTCATGGTGATGAGGTGGAACGGGAGGTTCTCATGGTGATGAGGAGGAACGGGAGATTCTCATCATGATGTGGTGGAACGGGAGATTCTCATGGTGATGAGGTGGAACGGGAGGTTCTCATGGTGATGAGGAGGAACAGGAGATTCTCATCATGATGAGGTGGAACGGGAGATTGTCATGGTGATGAGGTGGAACGGGACATTCTCATCATGATGAGATGGAACGGGAGATTCTCATCATGATGTGGTGGAACGGGAGATTCTCATCATGATGAGGTGGAACGGGAGATTCTCATCATGATGAGGTGGAACAGGAGATTCTCATCATGATGTGGTGGAACGGGACATTCTCATCATGATGAGATGGAACGGGAGATTCTCATCATGATGTGGTGGAACGGGAGATTCTCATCATGATGAGGTGGAACAGGAGATTCTCATCATGATGAGGTGGAACGGGAGATTCTCATCATGATGTGGTGGAACGGGAGATTCTCATCATGATGAGGTGGAACAGGAGATTCTCATCATGATGAGGTGGAACGGGAGATTCTCATCATGATGAGGTGGAACGGGAGATTCTCATCATGATGTGGTGGAACGGGACATTCTCATCATGATGAGGTGGAACGGGAGATTCTCATCATGAGGCGGAACGGGAGATTCTCATGGTGATGAGGTGGAACGGGAGATTCTCATCATGATGAGGTGGAAAGGGAGATTCTCATGGTGATGAGGTGGAACGGGAGATTCTCATCATGATGAGGTGGAACGGGAGATTCTCATGGTGATGTGGTGGAACGGGAGATTCTCATCATGATGAGGTGGAACGGGAGATTCTCATCATGATGAGGTGGAACAGGACATTCTCATCATGATGAGGTGGAACGGGAGATTATCATCATGATGAGGTGGAACGGGAGATTCTCATCATGATGTGGTGGAACGGGACATTCTCATCATGATGAGGTGGAACGGGAGATTCTCATCATGATGAGGTGGAACGGGAGATTCTCATCATGATGTGGTGGAACGGGACATTCTCATCATGATGAGATGGAACGGGAGATTCTCATCATGATGTGGTGGAACGGGAGATTCTCATCATGATGAGGTGGAACAGGAGATTCTCATCATGATGAGGTGGAACGGGAGATTCTCATCATGATGAGGTGGAACGGGAGATTCTCATGGTGATGTGGTGGAACGGGAGATTCTCATCATGCTGAGGTGGAACGGGAGATTCTCATCATGATGAGGTGGAACAGGAGATTCTCATCATGATGAGGTGGAACGGGAGATTCTCATCATGATGAGGTGGAACGGGAGATTCTCATCATGATGTGGTGGAACGGGACATTCTCATCATGATTAGGTGGAACAGGAGATTCTCATCATGATGTGGTGGAACGGCAGATTCTCATCATGATGAGGTGGAACGGGAGATTCTCATCATGATGAGGTGGAACGGGAGATTCTCATCATGATGAGGTGGAACGGGAGATTCTCATGATGTGGTGGAACGGGAGATTCTCATCATGATGAGGTGGAACAGGAGATTCTCATCATGATGAGGTGGAACGGGAGATTCTCATCATGATGAGGTGGAACGGGAGATTCTCATCATGATGTGGTGGAACGGGAGATTCTCATCATGATGAGATGGAACGGGATATTCTCATGGTGATGAGGTGGAATGGGACATTCTCATCATGATGACATGGAACGGGAGATTCTCATCATGATGAGGTGGAACAGGAGATTCTCATCATGATGAGATGGAACAGAAGATTCTCATCATGATGAGATGGAACGGGAGATTCTCATCATGATGTGGTGGAACGGGAGAGTCTCATCATGATGTGGTGGAACGGGAGATTCTCATCATGATGAGGTGGAACGGGAGATTCTCATCATGATGTGGTGGAACGGGATATTCTCATGGTGATGAGGTGGAACGGGAGATTCTCATGGTGATGAGGTGGAACGGGACGTTCTCATGGTGATGACGTGGAATGGGAGATTCTCATGGTGATGTAGTGGAACGGGAGATTCTTATGGTGATGAGGTGGAACGGGAGATTCTCATGGTGACGAGGTAGAAAGGGAGATTCTCAAGGTGATGAGGTGGAACGGGAGATTCTCATGGTGATGAAGTGGAACGGGAGGTTCTCATGGTGATGAGGTGGAACGGGAGATTCTCATCACCATGAGGTGGAACGGGAGATTCTCATGGTGATGAGGTGGAATGGGAGATTGTCATGATGTGGTGGAACGGGAGATTCACATCATGATGTGATGGAAAAGGAATTTCTCATGGTGATGAGGTGGAACGGGAGATTCTCATGATGAGGTGGAACGGGAGGTTCTCATCATGATGAGGTGGAACGGGACATTCTCATAGTGATGTGGTGGAACGGGAGATTCTCATGGTGATGAGGTGGAACGGGAGATTGTCATCGTGATGAGGTGGAACGGGAGATTCTTATGGTGATGAGGTGGAACGGGAGATTCTCATGGTGATGAGGTGGAACGGGAGATTCTCATGATGATGAGGTGGAACGGGAGATTCTCATGGTGATGAAGTGGAACGGGAGATTCTCATGGTGATGAGGTGGAACGGGAGATTCTTATGGTGATGAGGTGGAACGGGAGATTCTCATGGTGATGAGGTGGAACGGGAGATTCTCATGGTGATGTGGTGGAATGGGAGATTCTCATCATGATGTGGTGGAACGGGAGATTCTCATGGTGATGAGGTGGAATGGGAGATTCTTATGGTGATGAGGTGGAATGGGAGATTCTCATGGTGATGAGGTGGAACGGGACGTTCTCATGGTGATGAGGTGGAATGGGAGATTCTTATGGTGATGAGGTGGAATGGGAGATTCTCATGGTGATGAGGTGGAACGGGACGTTCTCATGGTGATGAGGTGGAACGGGACGTTCTCATGGTGATGAGGTGGAACGGGAGATTCTCATGGTGATGAGGTGGAACGGGAGATTCTCATCATGATGAGGTGGAACGGGAGGTTCTCATCATGATGGGGTGGAATGGGAGATTCTCATGGCGATGAGGTGGAACGGGAGATTCTCATGGCGATGAGGTGGAACGGGAGATTCTCATGGTGATGAGGTGGAACGGGAGATTCTCATGGTGATGAGGTGGAACGGGAGATTCTCATGGTGATGAGGTGGAACGGGAGATTCTCATGGTGATGAGGTGGAACGGGAGATTCTCATGGTGATGAGGTGGAATGGGAGATTGTCATGATGTGGTGGAACGGGAGATTCACATCATGATGTGATGGAAAAGGAATTTCTCATGGTGATGAGGTGGAACGGGAGATTCTCATGATGAGGTGGAACGGGAGGTTCTCATCATGATGAGGTGGAACGGGACATTCTCATAGTGATGTGGTGGAACGGGAGATTCTCATGGTGATGAGGTGGAACGGGAGATTGTCATCGTGATGAGGTGGAACGGGAGATTCTTATGGTGATGAGGTGGAACGGGAGATTCTCATGGTGATGAGGTGGAACGGGAGATTCTCATGATGATGAGGTGGAACGGGAGATTCTCATGGTGATGAAGTGGAACGGGAGATTCTCATGGTGATGAGGTGGAACGGGAGATTCTTATGGTGATGAGGTGGAACGGGAGATTCTCATGGTGATGAGGTGGAACGGGAGATTCTCATGGTGATGTGGTGGAATGGGAGATTCTCATCATGATGTGGTGGAACGGGAGATTCTCATGGTGATGAGGTGGAATGGGAGATTCTTATGGTGATGAGGTGGAATGGGAGATTCTCATGGTGATGAGGTGGAACGGGACGTTCTCATGGTGATGAGGTGGAATGGGAGATTCTTATGGTGATGAGGTGGAATGGGAGATTCTCATGGTGATGAGGTGGAACGGGACGTTCTCATGGTGATGAGGTGGAACGGGACGTTCTCATGGTGATGAGGTGGAACGGGAGATTCTCATGGTGATGAGGTGGAACGGGAGATTCTCATCATGATGAGGTGGAACGGGAGGTTCTCATCATTATGGGGTGGAATGGGAGATTTTCATGGCGATGAGGTGGAACGGGAGATTCTCATGGCGATGAGGTGGAACGGGAGATTCTCATGGTGATGAGGTGGAACGGGAGATTCTCATGGTGATGAGGTGGAACGGGAGATTCTCATGGTGATGAGGTGGAACGGGAGATTCTCATGGTGATGAGGTGGAACGGGAGATTCTCATGGTGATGAGGTGGAACGGGAGATTCTCATGGTGATGTGGTGGAATGGGAGATTCACATCATGATGTGATGGAAAAGGAAATTCTCATGGTGATGAGGTGGAACGGGAGATTCTCATGATGAGGTGGAACGGGAGGTTCTCATCATGATGAGGTGGAACGGGAGATTCTTATGGTGATGAGGTGGAACGGGAGATTCTCATGGTGATGAGGTGGAACGGGAGATTCTCATGGTGATGTGGTGGAATGGGAGATTCTCATCATGATGTGGTGGAACGGGAGATTCTCATGGTGATGAGGTGGAATGGGAGATTCTTATGGTGATGAGGTGGAATGGGAGATTCTCATGGTGATGAGGTGGAACGGGACGTTCTCATGGTGATGAGGTGGAATGGGAGATTCTTATGGTGATGAGGTGGAATGGGAGATTCTCATGGTGATGAGGTGGAACGGGACGTTCTCATGGTGATGAGGTGGAACGGGACGTTCTCATGGTGATGAGGTGGAACGGGAGATTCTCATGGTGATGAGGTGGAACGGGAGATTCTCATCATGATGAGGTGGAACGGGAGGTTCTCATCATGATGGGGTGGAATGGGAGATTCTCATGGCGATGAGGTGGAACGGGAGATTCTCATGGCGATGAGGTGGAACGGGAGATTCTTATGGTGATGAGGTGGAACGGGAGATTCTCATGGCGATGAGGTGGAACGGGAGATTCTCATGGCGATGAGGTGGAACGGGAGATTCTCATGGTGATGAGGTGGAACGGGAGATTCTCATGGTGATGAGGTGGAACGGGAGATTCTCATGGTGATGAGGTGGAACGGGAGATTCTCATGGTGATGAGGTGGAACGGGAGATTCTCATGGTGATGAGGTGGAACGGGAGATTCTCATGGTGATGTGGTGGAATGGGAGATTCACATCATGATGTGATGGAAAAGGAAATTCTCATGGTGATGAGGTGGAACGGGAGATTCTCATGATGAGGTGGAACGGGAGGTTCTCATCATGATGAGGTGGAACGGGAGATTCTCATAGTGATGTGGTGGAACGGGAGATTGTCATGGTGATGAGGTGGAACGGGAGATTCTCATGGTGATGAGGTGGAACGGGAGGTTCTCATGGTGATGAGGTGGAACGGGACGTTCTCATGGTGATGAGGAGGAACAGGAGATTCTCATCATGATGTGGTGGAACGGGAGATTCTCATGGTGATGAGGTGGAACGGGAGGTTCTCATGGTGATGAGGAGGAACAGGAGATTCTCATCATGATGTGGTGGAACGGGAGATTCTCATGGTGAATAAGTGGAACGGGAGATTCTTATGGTGATGATGTGGAACGGGAGATTCTCATGGTGACGAGGTGGAACGGGACGTTCTCATGGTGATGAGGTAGAAAGGGAGATTCTCATCATTATGAGGTGGAACGGGAGATTCTCATCATGATGAGGTGGAACGGGAGATTCTCATGGTGATGTGGTGGAACGGGAGATTCTCATGGTGATGAGGTGTAACGGGAGATTCTCATGGTGATGTGGTGGAATGGGAGATTCTCATCATGATGAGGTGGAACGGGAGATTCTCATCACCATGAGGTGGAACGGGAGATTCTCATGGTGATGAGGTGGAATGGGAGATTGTCATGATGTGGTGGAACGGGAGATTCACATCATGATGTGATGGAAAAGGAATTTCTCATGGTGATGAGGTGGAACGGGAGATTCTCATGATGAGGTGGAACGGGAGGTTCCCATCATGATGAGGTGGAACGGGACATTCTCATAGTGATGAGGTGGAACGGGAGATTCTCATGGTGATGAAGTGGAACGGGAGATTCTCATGGTGATGAGGTGGAACGGGAGATTCTTATGGTGATGAGGTGGAACGGGAGATTCTCATGGTGATGAGGTGGAACGGGAGATTCTCATGGTGATGTGGTGGAATGGGAGATTCTCATCATGATGTGGTGGAACGGGAGATTCTCATGGTGATGAGGTGGAATGGGAGATTCTTATGGTGATGAGGTGGAATGGGAGATTCTCATGGTGATGAGGTGGAACGGGACGTTCTCATGGTGATGAGGTGGAATGGGAGATTCTTATGGTGATGAGGTGGAATGGGAGATTCTCATGGTGATGAGGTGGAACGGGACGTTCTCATGGTGATGAGGTGGAACGGGACGTTCTCATGGTGATGAGGTGGAACGGGAGATTCTCATGGTGATGAGGTGGAACGGGAGATTCTCATCATGATGAGGTGGAACGGGAGGTTCTCATCATTATGGGGTGGAATGGGAGATTCTCATGGCGATGAGGTGGAACGGGAGATTCTCATGGCGATGAGGTGGAACGGGAGATTCTCATGGTGATGAGGTGGAACGGGAGATTCTCATGGTGATGAGGTGGAACGGGAGATTCTCATGGTGATGAGGTGGAACGGGAGATTCTCATGGTGATGAGGTGGAACGGGAGATTCTCATGGTGATGAGGTGGAACGGGAGATTCTCATGGTGATGTGGTGGAATGGGAGATTCACATCATGATGTGATGGAAAAGGAAATTCTCATGGTGATGAGGTGGAACGGGAGATTCTCATGATGAGGTGGAACGGGAGGTTCTCATCATGATGAGGTGGAACGGGAGATTCTTATGGTGATGAGGTGGAACGGGAGATTCTCATGGTGATGAGGTGGAACGGGAGATTCTCATGGTGATGTGGTGGAATGGGAGATTCTCATCATGATGTGGTGGAACGGGAGATTCTCATGGTGATGAGGTGGAATGGGAGATTCTTATGGTGATGAGGTGGAATGGGAGATTCTCATGGTGATGAGGTGGAACGGGACGTTCTCATGGTGATGAGGTGGAACGGGACGTTCTCATGGTGATGAGGTGGAACGGGAGATTCTCATGGTGATGAGGTGGAACGGGAGATTCTCATCATGATGAGGTGGAACGGGAGGTTCTCATCATGATGGGGTGGAATGGGAGATTCTCATGGCGATGAGGTGGAACGGGAGATTCTCATGGCGATGAGGTGGAACGGGAGATTCTCATGGTGATGAGGTGGAACGGGAGATTCTCATGGCGATGAGGTGGAACGGGAGATTCTCATGGCGATGAGGTGGAACGGGAGATTCTCATGGTGATGAGGTGGAACGGGAGATTCTCATGGTGATGAGGTGGAACGGGAGATTCTCATGGTGATGAGGTGGAACGGGAGATTCTCATGGTGATGAGGTGGAACGGGAGATTCTCATGGTGATGAGGTGGAACGGGAGATTCTCATGGTGATGTGGTGGAATGGGAGATTCACATCATGATGTGATGGAAAAGGAAATTCTCATGGTGATGAGGTGGAACGGGAGATTCTCATGATGAGGTGGAACGGGAGGTTCTCATCATGATGAGGTGGAACGGGAGATTCTCATAGTGATGTGGTGGAACGGGAGATTGTCATGGTGATGAGGTGGAACGGGAGATTCTCATGGTGATGAGGTGGAACGGGAGGTTCTCATGGTGATGAGGTGGAACGGGACGTTCTCATGGTGATGAGGAGGAACAGGAGATTCTCATCATGATGTGGTGGAACGGGAGATTCTCATGGTGATGAGGTGGAACGGGAGGTTCTCATGGTGATGAGGAGGAACAGGAGATTCTCATCATGATGTGGTGGAACGGGAGATTCTCATGGTGAATAAGTGGAACGGGAGATTCTTATGGTGATGATGTGGAACGGGAGATTCTCATGGTGACGAGGTGGAACGGGACGTTCTCATGGTGATGAGGTAGAAAGGGAGATTCTCATCATTATGAGGTGGAACGGGAGATTCTCATCATGATGAGGTGGAACGGGAGATTCTCATGGTGATGTGGTGGAACGGGAGATTCTCATGGTGATGAGGTGTAACGGGAGATTCTCATGGTGATGTGGTGGAATGGGAGATTCTCATCATGATGAGGTGGAACGGGAGATTCTCATCACCATGAGGTGGAACGGGAGATTCTCATGGTGATGAGGTGGAATGGGAGATTGTCATGATGTGGTGGAACGGGAGATTCACATCATGATGTGATGGAAAAGGAATTTCTCATGGTGATGAGGTGGAACGGGAGATTCTCATGATGAGGTGGAACGGGAGGTTCTCATCATGATGAGGTGGAACGGGACATTCTCATAGTGATGTGGTGGAACGGGAGATTCTCATGGTGATGAGGTGGAACGGGAGATTGTCATCGTGATGAGGTGGAACGGGAGATTCTTATGGTGATGAGGTGGAACGGGAGATTCTCATGGTGATGAGGTGGAACGGGAGATTCTCATGATGATGAGGTGGAACGGGAGATTCTCATGGTGATGAAGTGGAACGGGAGATTCTCATGGTGATGAGGTGGAACGGGAGATTCTTATGGTGATGAGGTGGAACGGGAGATTCTCATGGTGATGAGGTGGAACGGGAGATTCTCATGGTGATGTGGTGGAATGGGAGATTCTCATCATGATGTGGTGGAACGGGAGATTCTCATGGTGATGAGGTGGAATGGGAGATTCTTATGGTGATGAGGTGGAATGGGAGATTCTCATGGTGATGAGGTGGAACGGGACGTTCTCATGGTGATGAGGTGGAATGGGAGATTGTCATGATGTGGTGGAACGGGAGCTTCACATCATGATGTGATGGAAAAGGAATTTCTCATGGTGATGAGGTGGAACGGGAGATTCTCATGATGAGGTGGAACGGGAGGTTCTCATCATGATGAGGTGGAACGGGACGTTCTCATGGTGATGAGGTGGAACGGGACGTTCTCATGGTGATGAGGTGGAACGGGAGATTCTCATGGTGATGAGGTGGAACGGGAGATTCTCATCATGATGAGGTGGAACGGGAGGTTCTCATCATGATGGGGTGGAATGGGAGATTCTCATGGCGATGAGGTGGAACGGGAGATTCTCATGGCGATGAGGTGGAACGGGAGATTCTCATGGTGATGAGGTGGAACGGGAGATTCTCATGGTGATGAGGTGGAACGGGAGATTCTCATGGTGATGAGGTGGAACGGGAGATTCTCATGGTGATGAGGTGGAACGGGAGATTCTCATGGTGATGAGGTGGAACGGGAGATTCTCATGGTGATGTGGTGGAATGGGAGATTCACATCATGATGTGATGGAAAAGGAAATTCTCATGGTGATGAGGTGGAACGGGAGATTCTCATGATGAGGTGGAACGGGAGGTTCTCATCATGATGAGGTGGAACGGGAGATTCTCATAGTGATGTGGTGGAACGGGAGATTGTCATGGTGATGAGGTGGAACGGGAGATTCTCATGGTGATGAGGTGGAACGGGAGGTTCTCATGGTGATGAGGTGGAACGGGACGTTCTCATGGTGATGAGGAGGAACAGGAGATTCTCATCATGATGTGGTGGAACGGGAGATTCTCATGGTGATGAGGTGGAACGGGAGGTTGTCATGGTGATGAGGAGGAACAGGAGATTCTCATCATGATGTGGTGGAACGGGAGATTCTCATGGTGAATAAGTGGAACGGGAGATTCTTATGGTGATGATGTGGAACGGGAGATTCTCATGGTGACGAGGTGGAACGGGACGTTCTCATGGTGATGAGGTAGAAAGGGAGATTCTCATCATTATGAGGTGGAACGGGAGATTCTCATCATGATGAGGTGGAACGGGAGATTCTCATGGTGATGTGGTGGAACGGGAGATTCTCATGGTGATGAGGTGTAACGGGAGATTCTCATGGTGATGTGGTGGAATGGGAGATTCTCATCATGATGAGGTGGAACGGGAGATTCTCATGGTGATGAGGTGGAACGGGAGATTCTCATGGTGATGAGGTGGAACGGGAGATTCTCATGGTGATGAGGTGGAACGGGAGATTCTCATCATGTGGTGGAACGGGAGATTCTCATGGTGATGAGGTGGAACGGGAGATTCTCATGGTGATGTAGTGGAACGGGAGATTCTCATGGTGATGAGGTGGAACGGGAGATTGTCATCGTGATGAGGTGGAACGGGAGATTCTTATGGTGATGAGGTGGAACGGGAGATTGTCATGGTGATGAGGTGGAACGGGAGATTCTCATGGTGATGAGGTGGAACGGGACGTTCTCATGGTGATGAGGAGGAACAGGAGATTCTCATCATGATGTGGTGGAACGGGAGATTCTCATGGTGATGAGGTGGAACGGGAGGTTCTCATGGTGATGAGGAGGAACAGGAGATTCTCATCATGATGTGGTGGAACGGGAGATTCTCATGGTGAATAAATGGAAGGGGAGATTCTTATGGTGATGAGGTGGAACGGGAGATTTTCGTGGTGAATAAGTGGAACGGGAGATTGTTATGGTGATGATGTGGAACGGGAGATTCTCATGGTGAATAAATGGAACGGGAGATTCTCATGGTGATGAGGTGGAATGGGAGATTCTCATCATGATGAGGTGGAATGGGAGATTCTCATCATGATGAGATGGAACGGGAGATTCTCATGGCGATGAGGTGGAACGGGAGATTCTCATGGTGATGAGGTGGAACGGGAGATTCTCATGGTGATGAGGTGGAACGGGAGGTTCTCATGGTGATGAGGTGGAACAGGAGATTCTCATGGCGATGTGGTGGAACGGGAGATTCTCATGGCGATGAGGTGGAACGGGAGATTCTCATGGTGATGAGGTGGAACGGGAGATTCTCATGGTGATGAGGTGGAACGGGAGATTCTCATGGTGATGAGGTGGAACGGGAGATTCTCATCATGTGGTGGAACGGGAGATTCTCATGGTGATGAGGTGGAACGGGAGATTGTCATGGTGATGAGGTGGAACGGGAGATTCTCATGGTGATGAGGTGGAACGGGAGATTCTCATGGTGATGAGGTGGAACGGGACGTTCTCATGGTGATGAGGAGGAACAGGAGATTCTCATCATGATGTGGTGGAACGGGAGATTCTCATGGTGATGAGGTGGAACGGGAGGTTCTCATGGTGATGAGGAGGAACAGGAGATTCTCATCATGATGAGGTGGAACGGGAGATTGTCATGGTGATGAGGTGTAACGGGAGATTCTCATGGTGATGTGGTGGAATGGGAGATTCTCATCATGATGAGGTGGAACGGGAGATTCTCATGGTGATGAGGTGGAACGGGAGATTCTCATGGTGATGAGGTGGAACGGGAGATTCTCATGGTGATGAGGTGGAACGGGAGATTCTCATCATGTGGTGGAATGGGAGATTCTCATGGTGATGAGGTGGAACGGGAGATTCTCATGGTGATGAGGTGGAACGGGAGATTCTCATGGTGAAGAAGTGGAACGGGAGGTTCTCATCACCATGAGGTGGAACGGGAGATTCTCATGGTGATGAGGTGGAATGGGAGATTCTCATGGTGATGAGGTGGAACGGGAGATTGTCATGATGAGGTGGAACGTGAGATTCACATCATGATGTGATGGAAAAGGAAATTCTCATGGTGATGAGGTGGAACGGGAGATTCTCATGATGAGGTGGAACGGGAGGTTCTCATCATGATGAGGTGGAACGGGAGATTCTCATAGTGATGTAGTGGAACGGGAGATTCTCATGGTGATGAGGTGGAACGGGAGATTGTCATCGTGATGAGGTGGAACGGGAGATTCTTATGGTGATGAGGTGGAACGGGAGATTCTCATGGTGATGAGGTGGAACGGGAGATTCTTATGGTGATGAGGTGGAACGGGAGATTGTCATGGTGATGAGGTGGAACGGGAGGTTCTCATGGTGATGAGGTGGAACGGGACGTTCTCATGGTGATGAGGAGGAACAGGAGATTCTCATCATGATGTGGTGGAACGGGAGATTCTCATGGTGATGAGGTGGAACGGGAGGTTCTCATGGTGATGAGGAGGAACAGGAGATTCTCATCATGATGTGGTGGAACGGGAGATTCTCATGGTGATGAGGTGGAACGGGAGGTTCTCATGGTGATGAGGAGGAACAGGAGATTCTCATCATGATGTGGTGGAACGGGAGATTCTCATGGTGATGAGGTGGAACGGGAGATTCTCATGGTGATGAGGTGGAACGGGAGATTCTCATGGTGATGAGGTGGAACGGGAGATTCTCATGGTGATGAGGTGGAACGGGAGATTCTCATGGTGAATAAGTGGAACGGGAGATTCTTATGGTGATGATGTGGAACGGGAGATTCTCATGGTGACGAGGTGGAACGGGACGTTCTCATGGTGATGAGGTAGAAAGGGAGATTCTCATCATTATGAGGTGGAACGGGAGATTCTCATCATGATGAGGTGGAACGGGAGATTCTCATGGTGATGTGGTGGAACGGGAGATTCTCATGGTGATGAGGTGTAACGGGAGATTCTCATGGTGATGTGGTGGAATGGGAGATTCTCATCATGATGAGGTGGAACGGGAGATTCTCATGGTGATGAGGTGGAACGGGAGATTCTCATGGTGATGAGGTGGAACGGGAGATTCTCATGGTGATGAGGTGGAACGGGAGATTCTCATCATGTGGTGGAACGGGAGATTCTCATGGTGATGAGGTGGAACGGGAGATTCTCATGGTGATGTAGTGGAACGGGAGATTCTCATGGTGATGAGGTGGAACGGGAGATTGTCATCGTGATGAGGTGGAACGGGAGATTCTTATGGTGATGAGGTGGAACGGGAGATTGTCATGGTGATGAGGTGGAACGGGAGATTCTCATGGTGATGAGGTGGAACGGGACGTTCTCATGGTGATGAGGAGGAACAGGAGATTCTCATCATGATGTGGTGGAACGGGAGATTCTCATGGTGATGAGGTGGAACGGGAGGTTCTCATGGTGATGAGGAGGAACAGGAGATTCTCATCATGATGTGGTGGAACGGGAGATTCTCATGGTGAATAAATGGAAGGGGAGATTCTTATGGTGATGAGGTGGAACGGGAGATTCTCGTGGTGAATAAGTGGAACGGGAGATTGTTATGGTGATGATGTGGAACGGGAGATTCTCATGGTGAATAAATGGAACGGGAGATTCTCATGGTGATGAGGTGGAATGGGAGATTCTCATCATGATGAGGTGGAATGGGAGATTGCCGTGGTGATGAGGTGGAACGGGACGTTCTCATGGTGATGAGGTGGAACGGGAGATTCTCATGATGAGATGGAACGGGAGATTCTCATGGCGATGAGGTGGAACGGGAGATTCTCATGGTGATGAGGTGGAACGGGACGTTCTCATGGTGATGAGGAGGAACAGGAGATTCTCATCATGATGTGGTGGAACGGGAGATTCTCATGGTGATGAGGTGGAACGGGAGGTTCTCATGGTGATGAGGAGGAACAGGAGATTCTCATCATGATGTGGTGGAACGGGAGATTCTCATGGTGAATAAATGGAAGGGGAGATTCTTATGGTGATGAGGTGGAACGGGAGATTCTCGTGGTGAATAAGTGGAACGGGAGATTGTTATGGTGATGATGTGGAACGGGAGATTCTCATGGTGAATAAATGGAACGGGAGATTCTCATGGTGATGAGGTGGAATGGGAGATTCTCATCATGATGAGGTGGAATGGGAGATTGCCGTGGTGATGAGGTGGAACGGGACGTTCTCATGGTGATGAGGTGGAACGGGAGATTCTCATGATGAGATGGAACGGGAGATTCTCATGGCGATGAGGTGGAACGGGAGATTCTCATGGTGATGAGGTCGAACGGGAGATTCTCATGGTGATGAGGTGGAACAGGAGATTCTCATCATGATGAGATGGAACGGGAGATTCTCATGGCGATGAGGTGGAACGGGAGATTCTCATGGTGATGAGGTGGAACGGGAGATTCTCATGGTGATGAGGTGGAACGGGAGGTTCTCATGGTGATGAGGTGGAACGGGAGATTCTCATGGCGATGTGGTGGAACGGGAGATTCTCATGGTGATGAGGTGGAACGGGAGATTCTCATGGTGATGAGGTGGAACGGGAGATTCTCATGGTGATGAGGTGGAACGAGAGATTCTCATGGTGATGAGGTGGAACGGGAGATTCTCATGGTGATGAGGTGGAACGGGAGATTCTCATGGTGATGAGGTGGAACGGGAGATTCTCATGGTGATGAGGTGGAACGGGAGATTCTCATCATGTGGTGGAACGGGAGATTCTCATGGTGATGAGGTGGAACGGGAGATTGTCATGGTGATGAGGTGGAACGGGAGATTCTCATGGTGATGAGGTGGAACGGGAGATTCTCATGGTGATGAGGTGGAACGGGACGTTCTCATGGTGATGAGGAGGAACAGGAGATTCTCATCATGATGTGGTGGAACGGGAGATTCTCATGGTGATGAGGTGGAACGGGAGGTTCTCATGGTGATGAGGAGGAACAGGAGATTCTCATCATGATGAGGTGGAACGGGAGATTGTCATGGTGATGAGGTGTAACGGGAGATTCTCATGGTGATGTGGTGGAATGGGAGATTCTCATCATGATGAGGTGGAACGGGAGATTCTCATGGTGATGAGGTGGAACGGGAGATTCTCATGGTGATGAGGTGGAACGGGAGATTCTCATGGTGATGAGGTGGAACGGGAGATTCTCATCATGTGGTGGAACGGGAGATTCTCATGGTGATGAGGTGGAACGGGAGATTCTCATGGTGATGAGGTGGAACGGGAGATTCTCATGGTGATGAAGTGGAACGGGAGGTTCTCATCACCATGAGGTGGAACGGGAGATTCTCATGGTGATGAGGTGGAATGGGAGATTCTCATCATGATGAGGTGGAACGGGAGATTGTCATGATGAGGTGGAACGGGAGATTCACATCATGATGTGATGGAAAAGGAAATTCTCATGGTGATGAGGTGGAACGGGAGATTCTCATGATGAGGTGGAACGGGAGGTTCTCATCATGATGAGGTGGAACGGGAGATTCTCATAGTGATGTAGTGGAACGGGAGATTCTCATGGTGATGAGGTGGAACGGGAGATTGTCATCGTGATGAGGTGGAACGGGAGATTGTCATCGTGATGAGGTGGAACGGGAGATTCTTATGGTGATGAGGTGGAACGGGAGATTCTCATGGTGATGAGGTGGAATGGGAGATTCTTATGGTGATGAGGTGGAACGGGAGATTGTCATGGTGATGAGGTGGAACGGGAGATTCTCATGGTGATGAGGTGGAACGGGAGGTTCTCATGGTGATGAGGTGGAACGGGACGTTCTCATGGTGATGAGGAGGAACAGGAGATTCTCATCATGATGTGGTGGAACGGGAGATTCTCATGGTGATGAGGTGGAACGGGAGGTTCTCATGGTGATGAGGAGGAACAGGAGATTCTCATCATGATGTGGTGGAACGGGAGATTCTCATGGTGAATAAGTGGAAGGGGAGATTCTTATGGTGATGAGGTGAAACGGGAGATTCTCATGGTGAATAAGTGGAACGGGAGATTGTTATGGTGATGATGTGGAACGGGAGATTCTCATGGTGAATAAATGGAACGGGAGATTCTCATGGTGATGAGGTGGAACGGGAGATTCTCATCATGATGAGGTGGAATGGGAGATTCTCATGGTGATGAGGTGGAACGGAGGTTCTCATGGTGATGAGGTGGAACGGGAGATTCTCATGGTGAGGAGGTGGAACAGGAGATTCTCATCATGATGAGATGGAACGAGAGATTCTCATGGCGATGAGGTGGAACGGGAGATTCTCATGGCGATGAGGTGGAACGGGAGATTCTCATCATGATGAGATGGAACGGGAGATTCTCATGGCGATGAGGTGGAACGGGAGATTCTCATGGTGATGAGGTGGAACGGGAGATTCTCATGGTGATGAGGTGGAACGGGAGGTTCTCATGGTGATGAGGTGGAACGGGAGATTCTCATGGCGATGTGGTGGAACGGGAGATTCTCATGGTGATGAGGTGGAACGGGAGATTGTGGTGGAATGGGAAATTCTCATGGTGATGAGGTGGAACGGGAGATTCTCTTGGCGATGTGGTGGAATGGGAGATTCTCATGTGGTGGAACGGGAGATTCTCATGGTGATGAGGTGGAACGGGAGATTCTCATGGCGATGTGGTGGAACGGGAGATTCTCATGGCGATGTGGTGGAACGGGAGATTCTCATGGTGATGAGGTGGAACGGGAGATTCTCATCATGTGGTAGAACGGGAGATTCTCATGGTGATGAGGTGGAACGGGAGATTCTCATGGTGATGAGGTGGAACGGGAGATTATCATGGTGATGTGGTGGAACGGGAGATTGTCATGGTGATGAGGTGGAACGGGAGATTCTCATGGTGATGAGGTGGAACGGGAGATTCTCATGGTGATGAGGTGGAACGGGAGATTCTCATCATGTGGTGGAACGGGAGATTCTCATGGTGATGAGGTGGAACGGGAGATTGTCATGGTGATGAGGTGGAACGGGAGATTCTCATGGTGATGAGGTGGAACGGGAGATTCTCATGGTGATGAGGTAGAACGGGACGTTCTCATGGTGATGAGGAGGAACAGGAGATTCTCATCATGATGTGGTGGAACGGGAGATTCTCATGGTGATGAGGTGGAACGGGAGGTTCTCATGGTGATGAGGAGGAACAGGAGATTCTCATCATGATGTGGTGGAACGGCAGATTCTCATGGTGAATAAGTGGAAGGGGAGATTCTTATGGTGATGAGGTGGAACGGGAGATTCTTATGGTGATGATGTCGAACGGGAGATTCTCATGGTGAATAAATGGAACGGGAGATTCTCATGGTGATGAGGTGGAATGGGAGATTCTCATGGTGATGAGGTGGAATGGGAGATTCTCATCATGATGAGGTGGAACGGGAGATTCTCATGGTGATGAGGTGGAACGGGAGATTCTCATGGTGATGAGGTGGAACGGGACGTTCTCATGGTGATGAGGAGGAACAGGAGATTCTCATCATGATGTGGTGGAACGGGAGATTCTTATGGTGAATAAATGGAACGGGAGATTCTCATGGTGATGAGGTGGAACGGGACGTTCTCATGGTGATGAGGAGGAACAGGAGATTCTCATCATGATGTGGTGGAACGGGAGATTCTCATGGTGATGAGGTGGAACGGGAGGTTCTCATGGTGATGAGGAGGAACAGGAGATTCTCATCATGATGTGGTGGAACGGCAGATTCTCATGGTGAATAAGTGGAAGGGGAGATTCTTATGGTGATGATGTCGAACGGGAGATTCTCATGGTGAAAAAATGGAACGGGAGATTCTCATGGTGATGAGGTGGAATGGGAGATTCTCATGGTGATGAGGTGGAATGGGAGATTCTCATCATGATGAGGTGGAACGGTACGTTCTCATGGTGATGAGGTGGAACGGGAGATTCTCATGGTGATGAGGTGGAACGGGACGTTCTCATGGTGATGAGGAGGAACAGGAGATTCTCATCATGATGTGGTGGAACGGGAGATTCTCATGGTGAATAAGTGGAAGGGGAGATTCTTATGGTGATGAGGTGGAACGGGAGATTCTCATGGTGAATAAATGGAACGGGAGATTCTCATGGTGATGAGGTGGAATGGGAGATTCTCATGGTGATGAGGTGGAATGGGAGATTCTCATCATGATGAGGTGGAACGGGACGTTCTCATGGTGATGAGGTGGAACGGGAGATTCTCATGGTGATGAGGTAGAACGGGACGTTCTCATGGTGATGAGGAGGAACGGGAGATTCTCATCATGATGTGGTGGAACGGGAGATTCTCATGGTGATGAGGTGGAACGGGAGGTTCTCATGGTGATGAGGAGGAACAGGAGATTCTCATCATGATGTGGTGGAACGGCAGATTCTCATGGTGAATAAGTGGAAGGGGAGATTCTTATGGTGATGAGGTGGAACGGGAGATTCTTATGGTGATGATGTCGAACGGGAGATTCTCATGGTGAATAAATGGAACGGGAGATTCTCATGGTGATGAGGTGGAATGGGAGATTCTCATGGTGATGAGGTGGAATGGGAGATTCTCATCATGATGAGGTGGAACGGGAGATTCTCATGGTGATGAGGTGGAACGGGAGATTCTCATGGTGATGAGGTGGAACGGGACGTTCTCATGGTGATGAGGAGGAACAGGAGATTCTCATCATGATGTGGTGGAACGGGAGATTCTTATGGTGAATAAATGGAACGGGAGATTCTCATGGTGATGAGGTGGAACGGGACGTTCTCATGGTGATGAGGAGGAACAGGAGATTCTCATCATGATGTGGTGGAACGGGAGATTCTCATGGTGATGAGGTGGAACGGGAGGTTCTCATGGTGATGAGGAGGAACAGGAGATTCTCATCATGATGTGGTGGAACGGCAGATTCTCATGGTGAATAAGTGGAAGGGGAGATTCTTATGGTGATGATGTCGAACGGGAGATTCTCATGGTGAATAAATGGAACGGGAGATTCTCATGGTGATGAGGTGGAATGGGAGATTCTCATGGTGATGAGGTGGAATGGGAGATTCTCATCATGATGAGGTGGAACGGTACGTTCTCATGGTGATGAGGTGGAACGGGAGATTCTCATGGTGATGAGGTGGAACGGGACGTTCTCATGGTGATGAGGAGGAACAGGAGATTCTCATCATGATGTGGTGGAACGGGAGATTCTCATGGTGAATAAGTGGAAGGGGAGATTCTTATGGTGATGAGGTGGAACGGGAGATTCTCATGGTGAATAAATGGAACGGGAGATTCTCATGGTGATGAGGTGGAATGGGAGATTCTCATGGTGATGAGGTGGAATGGGAGATTCTCATCATGATGAGGTGGAACGGGACGTTCTCATGGTGATGAGGTGGAACGGGAGATTCTCATGGTGATGAGGTGGAACGGGACGTTCTCATGGTGATGAGGAGGAACAGGAGATTCTCATCATGATGTGGTGGAACGGGAGATTCTCATGGTGAATAAATGGAACGGGAGATTCTCATGGTGATGAGGTGGAATGGGAGATTCTCATGGTGATGAGGTGGAATGGGAGATTCTCATCATGATGAGGTGGAACGGGACGTTCTCATGGTGATGAGGTGGAACGGGAGATTCTCATGGTGATGAGGTGGAACGGGACGTTCTCATGGTGATGAGGAGGAACAGGAGATTCTCATCATGATGTGGTGGAACGGCAGATTCTCATGGTGAATAAGTGGAACGGGAGATTCTCATGGTGATGAGGTGGAACGGGACGTTCTCATGGTGATGAGGAGGAACAGGAGATTCTCATCATGATGTGGTGGAACGGGAGATTCTCATGGTGAATAAATGGAACGGGAGATTCTCATGGTGATGAGGTGGAATGGGAGATTCTCATGGTGATGAGGTGGAATGGGAGATTCTCATCATGATGAGGTGGAACGGGACGTTCTCATGGTGATGAGGTGGAACGGGAGATTCTCATGGTGATGAGGTGGAACGGGACGTTCTCATGGTGATGAGGTGGAACGGGAGATTCTCATGGTGATGAGGTGGAACGGGACGTTCTCATGGTGATGAGGAGGAACAGGAGATTCTCATCATGATGTGGTGGAACGGGAGATTCTCATGGTGAATAAATGGAACGGGAGATTCTCATGGTGATGAGGTGGAATGGGAGATTCTCATGGTGATGAGGTGGAATGGGAGATTCTCATCATGATGAGGTGGAACGGGACGTTCTCATGGTGATGAGGTGGAACGGGAGATTCTCATGGTGATGAGGTGGAACGGGACGTTCTCATGGTGATGAGGTGGAACGGGAGATTCTCATCATGATGAGGTGGAACGGGAGATTCTTATGGTGATGAGGTGGAACGGGAGATTCTTATGGTGATGATGTGGAATGGGAGATTCTCATGGTGAATAAATGGAACGGAAGATTCTCATGGTGATGAGGTGGAACGGGAGATTCTCATGGTGATGAGGTGGAACGGGAGATTCTCATGGTGATGTGGTGGAACGGGAGATTCTCATGGTGATGAGGTGGAACGGGAGATTCTCATCATGTGGTGGAACGGGAGATTCTCATGGTGATGAGGTGGAACGGGAGATTCTCATGGTGATGAGGTGGAACGGGAGATTATCATGGTGATGTGGTGGAACGGGAGATTCTCATGGTGATGAGGTGGAACGGGAGATTCTCATGGTGATGAGGTGGAACGGGAGATTCTCATGGTGATGAGGTGGAACGGGAGATTCTCATGGTGATGAGGTGGAACGGGAGATTCTCATGGTGATGAGGTGGAACGGGACGTTCTCATGGTGATGAGGAGGAACAGGAGATTCTCATCATGATGTGGTGGAACGGGAGATTCTCATGGTGATGAGGTGGAACGGGAGGTTCTCATGGTGATGAGGCGGAACGGGAGATTCTCATGGTGATGAGGTGGAACAGGAGATTCTCATCATGATGTGGTGGAACGGGAGATTCTCATGGTGATGAGGTGGAACGGGAGATTCTCATCATGTGGTGGAACGGGAGATTCTCATGGTGATGAGGTGGAACGGGAGATTCTCATGGTGATGAGGTGGAACGGGAGATTATCATGGTGATGTGGTGGAACGGGAGATTCTCATGGTGATGAGGTGGAACGGGAGATTCTCATGGTGATGAGGTGGAACGGGAGATTCTCATGGTGATGAGGTGGAACGGGAGATTCTCATGGTGATGAGGTGGAACGGGAGATTCTCATGGTGATGAGGTGGAACGGGACGTTCTCATGGTGATGAGGAGGAACAGGAGATTCTCATCATGATGTGGTGGAACGGGAGATTCTCATGGTGATGAGGTGGAACGGGACGTTCTCATGGTGATGAGGAGGAACAGGAGATTCTCATCATGATGTGGTGGAACGGGAGATTCTCATGGTGAATAAGTGGAAGGGGAGATTCTTATGGTGATGAGGTGGAACGGGAGATTCTCATGGTGAATAAATGGAACGGGAGATTCTCATGGTGATGAGGTGGAATGGGAGATTCTCATGGTGATGAGGTGGAATGGGAGATTCTCATCATGATGAGGTGGAACGGGACGTTCTCATGGTGATGAGGTGGAACGGGAGATTCTCATGGTGATGAGGTGGAACGGGACGTTCTCATGGTGATGAGGAGGAACAGGAGATTCTCATCATGATGTGGTGGAACGGGAGATTCTCATGGTGAATAAATGGAACGGGAGATTCTCATGGTGATGAGGTGGAATGGGAGATTCTCATGGTGATGAGGTGGAATGGGAGATTCTCATCATGATGAGGTGGAACGGGACGTTCTCATGGTGATGAGGTGGAACGGGAGATTCTCATGGTGATGAGGTGGAACGGGACGTTCTCATGGTGATGAGGAGGAACAGGAGATTCTCATCATGATGTGGTGGAACGGCAGATTCTCATGGTGAATAAGTGGAACGGGAGATTCTCATGGTGATGAGGTGGAACGGGACGTTCTCATGGTGATGAGGAGGAACAGGAGATTCTCATCATGATGTGGTGGAACGGGAGATTCTCATGGTGAATAAATGGAACGGGAGATTCTCATGGTGATGAGGTGGAATGGGAGATTCTCATGGTGATGAGGTGGAATGGGAGATTCTCATCATGATGAGGTGGAACGGGACGTTCTCATGGTGATGAGGTGGAACGGGAGATTCTCATGGTGATGAGGTGGAACGGGACGTTCTCATGGTGATGAGGTGGAACGGGAGATTCTCATGGTGATGAGGTGGAACGGGACGTTCTCATGGTGATGAGGAGGAACAGGAGATTCTCATCATGATGTGGTGGAACGGGAGATTCTCATGGTGAATAAATGGAACGGGAGATTCTCATGGTGATGAGGTGGAATGGGAGATTCTCATGGTGATGAGGTGGAATGGGAGATTCTCATCATGATGAGGTGGAACGGGACGTTCTCATGGTGATGAGGTGGAACGGGAGATTCTCATGGTGATGAGGTGGAACGGGACGTTCTCATGGTGATGAGGTGGAACGGGAGATTCTCATCATGATGAGGTGGAACGGGAGATTCTTATGGTGATGAGGTGGAACGGGAGATTCTTATGGTGATGATGTGGAACGGAAGATTCTCATGGTGATGAGGTGGAACGGAAGATTCTCATGGTGATGAGGTGGAACGGGAGATTCTCATGGTGATGAGGTGGAACGGGAGATTCTCATGGTGATGTGGTGGAACGGGAGATTCTCATGGTGATGAGGTGGAACGGGAGATTCTCATCATGTGGTGGAACGGGAGATTCTCATGGTGATGAGGTGGAACGGGAGATTCTCATGGTGATGAGGTGGAACGGGAGATTATCATGGTGATGTGGTGGAACGGGAGATTCTCATGGTGATGAGGTGGAACGGGAGATTCTCATGGTGATGAGGTGGAACGGGAGATTCTCATGGTGATGAGGTGGAACGGGAGATTCTCATGGTGATGAGGTGGAACGGGAGATTCTCATGGTGATGAGGTGGAACGGGACGTTCTCATGGTGATGAGGAGGAACAGGAGATTCTCATCATGATGTGGTGGAACGGGAGATTCTCATGGTGATGAGGTGGAACGGGAGGTTCTCATGGTGATGAGGCGGAACGGGAGATTCTCATGGTGATGAGGTGGAACAGGAGATTCTCATCATGATGTGGTGGAACGGGAGATTCTCATGGTGATGAGGTGGAACGGGAGATTATCATGGTGATGTGGTGGAACGGGAGATTCTCATGGTGATGAGGTGGAACGGGAGATTCTCATGGTGATGAGGTGGAACGGGAGATTCTCATGGTGATGAGGTGGAACGGGAGATTCTCATGGTGATGAGGTGGAACGGGAGATTCTCATGGTGATGAGGTGGAACGGGACGTTCTCATGGTGATGAGGAGGAACAGGAGATTCTCATCATGATGTGGTGGAACGGGAGATTCTCATGGTGATGAGGTGGAACGGGAGGTTCTCATGGTGATGAGGCGGAATGGGAGATTCTCATGGTGATGAGGTGGAACAGGAGATTCTCATCATGATGTGGTGGAACGGGAGATTCTCATGGTGATGAGGTGGAACGGGAGATTCTTATGGTGATGATGTGGAACGGGAGATTCTCATGGTGAATAAATGGAATGGGAGATTCTCATGGTGATGAGGTGGAATGGGAGATTCTCATCATGATGAGGTGGAATGGGAGATTCTCATCATGATGAGGTGGAACGGGACGTTCTCATGGTGATGAGGTGGAACGGGAGATTCTCATCATGATGAGATGGAACGGGAGATTCTCATGGTGATGAGGTGGAACGGGAGATTCTCATCATGATGAGATGGAACGGGAGATTCTCATGGTGATGAGGTGGAACGGGAGATTCTCATCATGATGAGATGGAACGGGAGATTCTCATGGCGATGAGGTGGAACGGGAGATTCTCATGGCGATGAGGTGGAACGGGAGATTCTCATGGTGATGAGGTGGAATGGGAGATTCTCATGGTGATGAGGTGGAACGGGAGATTCTCATGGTGATGAGGTGGAACGGGAGATTCTCATGGCGATGAGGTGGAACGGGAGATTCTCATGGCGATGAGGTGGAACGGGAGATTCTCATGGCGATGAGGTGGAACGGGAGATTCTCATGGCGATGAGGTGGAACGGGAGATTCTCATGGTGATGAGGTGGAATGGGAGATTCTCATGGTGATGAGGTGGAACGGGAGATTCTCATGGTGATGAGGTGGAACGGGAGATTCTCATGGTGATGAGGTGGAACAGGAAATTCTCATGGTGATGAGGTGGAACAGGAGATTCTCATGGTGATGAGGTGGAACGGGAGATTCTCATGGCGATGAGGTGGAACGGGAGATTCTCATGGCGATGAGGTGGAACTGTGTGATGCTTCATGTCAACAATGACCAATATTTCTGAGGACTATTTTTGCCTTTTGAATCTAACACAGGAAGTCTGGAAAACGGGTCTGACTTGGTACTTGAGGGTTAAAGGGTAAATGTTCTATCAACAAACAGAAAATTCCAAATAAATCCAATTCATGGTTTGTCATGTTAATGCCTCAGCTCAAGTGATGATTGTCTAAGAACAGTACAAGTGGGAACAGCTTTTTATTCTTCACCTAGATTGTTCTTGATTATTTCTCACAGGATGACTACAGAGTGCTGTAGTTTAAAAAGTGAAAGAAAACTGTCTACAAGAAAGACATTCACCCTGTCTCGCTTCTGAGTGGGCTGATATCTGCATTTAAAGTCATAAATTAGCCTTTGCAGAAACTTTAATGCTGTTCATTCATTCATTCATTTTCCAAACCGCTTAAGCGTTGGGATGCTGTGCAAAATCTCAATGAAAACAGAATCAACACCCATTTAGTTCCCAGTAGAAGATTAACAACATATGAATGATGAAACGTAGACATGCATGTCTCGTGGATGTGGGGAAGCCGGAGAGAAAGGCCTTCCTGGAAGACAGTGTTTGAAAACATCTGGGAAGTCAGGAGACCAGTTAAAGGAACTGTAGAAGAGGGATGTTGTCCCATTCTGGTCTGATGCAGGATTCTAGCCATGTACCTTGTTGGTTAGGACCACTTTGTCTCAGACTGGCGAAGCTTTGTCCATCTTTCTTTCTGACAGACTGTCAGCCTCCCGATTGACTTGTTGCCACTTATGTGTATGACAGAAACTTGGTCTACATGGGAATTCGGGACTCCTGCATGGGAAGTCGAGAGTCCTACATGGGAAGTCGGGGCCCCAACATGGAAGTCGGGAGTCCTGCATTAGAAGTCGGGACTCCTGCATGGGAAGTCGAGAGTCCTACGTGGGAAGTCGGGGCTCCTACTGGGAAGTCGGGACTCCTACGTGGGAAGTCGGGGCTCCTACTGGGAAGTCGGGACTCCTACGTGGGAAGTCGGGGCTCCTACTGGGAAGTCGGGACTCCTGCATGGGAAGTCGGGGCTCCTACTGGGAAGTCGGGACTCCTGCATGGGAAGTCGGGGCTCCTACTGGGAAGTCGGGACTCCTATGTGGGAAGTCGGGGCTCCTACGTGGGAAGTCGGGACTCCTGCATGGGAAGTCGGGACTCCTGCATGGGAAGTCGGGGCTCCTACTGGGAAGTCGGGACTCCTATGTGGGAAGTCGGGACTCCTGCATGGGAAGTCGGGACTCCTGCATGGGAAGTCGGGACTCCTACGTGGGAAGTCGGGGCTCCTACGTGGGAAGTCGGGACTCCTACGTGGGAAGTCGGGGCTCCTACGTGGGAAGTCGGGGCTCCTGCATGGGAAGTCGGGGCTCCTACGTGGGAAGTCGGGGCTCCTACGTGGGAAGTCGGGGCTCCTACTGGGAAGTCGGGGCTCCTACGTGGGAAGTCGGGGCTCCTACGTGGGAAGTCGGGGCTCCTACTGGGAAGTCGGGGCTCCTGCATGGGAAGTCGGGGCTCCTACGTGGGAAGTCGGGGCTCCTACGTGGGAAGTCGGGGCTCCTGCATGGGAAGTCGGGGCTCCTACGTGGGAAGTCGGGGCTCCTACGTGGGAAGTCGGGGCTCCTACTGGGAAGTCGGGGCTCCTACGTGGGAAGTCGGGACTCCTACGTGGGAAGTCCGTGGTTCCACCATCAGGAAGGGGGATATAAACCGTGGAAGAACCAGCGCGGGGTTGGGAAGGGGAACATAATCTATCACCACTCCATAGAACAGGAGGCGACTAAAACAATGAGCTCTGAGTCTTACCTGAACCCAAGACACCTCCACGTGCACGTCAACTCGTCCAAGTTAACAAGACGGTACTTCCACGGCCGGACCAAGCTTACAGAGTACCGCCTACTGTTAGGCCATCGACAAATCCCATGGTCGGCTGGGATCCTCTTCTCCAATCAGAGAAAGAGCCCGCCCACTTCCTCCCAGCTGATCCAATCTAAGCTCGGCATGTAAATCATCCCGGAAACTGATATGAATAAGATCCGGTGATGGTTTTAAACATAGACATAATATACGTAGACACCGGATAATATCACGCTCATTGACGTCATATATACGTAGACTGTTTTGTTTTTTTTCAAAACTGTATTGAACTAGGAAAACCCTCGGAGAGCACAGATCTCCCCCAAGCATATTGTGATTAACACCCAACATAACTTCAAAGTGATCCAGAATCCAGGATCCAAGATCTCTTCTGGACCTCCACCAAAATGTAACCATTTGTTCCTTGTGAGACCCCCAACATATCCTGAAAATTTCATCAAAATCCATCCATAATGTTTTGAATAATGTTGCTAACAGACAAACAAACTTGGACGAAAACATAACCTCCTTGGCGGAGGTAATAATTCAGTAATTACAACTTCAAGAAGGACTCTCCACTCAACTCAAACATTCAACAAAAACAGAAATATCTTTGGCAAGGCACACACACCAAGAAAACAAAATTTTAAATACCAGCATGTTCATAATAAAAAATAAATGAATAAAAAGGACAAACAATTTTTATAAATAATTATACAGGACGACTTGTCTGTTCATGAGACAAACTATTTCACTGTTTCCAACCATTAGAGTGCTGTTCAAGGACACAAGTTGGGGACATTGACCATTCTTTTACATTTATTACAATTTTTTTTTTAAATTGACAGATTATTGCAAATTATCAGTATTTCTCCATGTTTTACTGCCAATAATGTTAAAGAGTAATAGAAGATTTTAAGTTTCTCTTTGAAACATAGTACTGAGGGTCTTTGGTTTTTCCATTTACATGTATGGATCTGATATTTTCCCATCATTATAATAATATTGATGGTGTCAGCTCCTTCTTTATCAGCGTCGTTTTTTTATATTAGAATTTGGTTTATATCAAACTGTTGTGATCCTGTTCCCTGGTGGGCGTGTCTGGCATCCTGGCACCTGGATCAGCACCTGATCGGCATCTTGGCAATCAGCAGCAGCACTATTTAAGATCTGCCCAGCCTGCTGTTCATCGCCAGATAGTTGAACGCCTTTGGTACAACTCTCGGCCTGAAGGATTCTTCCCAGTGTGATTTCCTGATCGTTAACCTGTGTGTTTTTTTCCCCGTCAGAGATCCTGCCTGCATGCCCGATTGCTGCCCTACCGCTTGCCTGCCTGCCTGCCTGCCTGCCTGCCTGCTCGCCTCTCTGTCCGCCAGGTTTACCTCCCCGCTTGTCTGCCTGCCGACTAACCTATCTTCCGCATCCACCTGGGAAAGAAACCGAAATCAGAAGGAAGCAAATAAAGCATTGTTTGAAACTCCAAGCCGAGTCCGCATATGAATCCCCCGCACTTGACGTCAACCTAACACAAATGGTGTGATGTTATCTACTGTGGTGTTCAACCATGTGTAAACGTTCTGCCAGAACTGATTGGTGATTTTACATAAATAGTTAGTTAGTTTCGATAGTTTCAGGTTCTTCAAGACAAAAAACACAGTCTTCAACCTCAAAACAAAATCTTTTCCACAGGGTTTCTGCTGAAGTCTAATAGCTATGGATAATTTTAAATTGTACTTCTTTTACTTTTGGTGGAGTTGGCCATTTTAAATATTTTGAAAGTTTGTCTTAATGAGTCAATGTTTATTTTGAGTTTTGCCATTCTTGTATAGTTCTGAAAGGTTTTACATTTGAAAGCTTTTCCAATAAATTGGTACTTTTTTTTTATCACTAATATGTAGTTGATTGATTTTTTAGTTCTGGCATGACGGCTTGTACTCTTGTTTGAGAAATTGTGTTACGTATTAAATGTAATAGAGCTGGGGGTATTGCTTTACATATTTTACTGAAATGTCTACTGGAACAATGAACATCCAATTTTTTTAAAGGTATTGAAATGAAATCCTGTTCATCTAATAGATCCATCCATCAATACATTCGCCGCTGCTTATCCGGGGTCGGGTCGCGGGGGCAGCAGCCTAAGCAGGGAAGCCCAGACTTCCCTCTCTCCAGCCACATTTGCCAACTCTGCGGGGGGGATCCCGAGGCGTTCCCAGGCCAGCCGAGAGATATAATCCCTCCAGCGTGTCCTGGGTCTTCCCCGGGGTCTCCTCCCAGAGGGACGTGCCTGGAACACCTCACCAGGGAGGTCCAGGAGGCATCCTGACCAGATGCCCGAGCCACCTCAACTGGTTCCTCTCGATGCGGAGGAGCAGCGGCTCTACTCTGATCCCCTCCTGGATGACCGAGGTCCTCACCCTATCTCTAAGGGAGAGCCCGGCCACCCTGCGGAGGAAACTCATTTCAGCAGCCTGTATACGAGATCTTGTTCTTTCGGTCACGACCCACAGCTCATGACCATAGGTGAGGGTAGGAACGTAGATCGACTGGTGAATCGAGAGCTTTGCCTTCTGGCTCAGCTCCTTCTTCACCATGACAGACCGGATTATTGCATTACTGCAGACACCGCACCGATCTGTCTGTCGATCTCACGCTCCATCCTTCCCTCACTCGTGAACAAGACCCTGAGATATTTAAACGCCTCCATTGGAGGCAGGACGAAAACCACACTGCTCCTCCTCAATCCGAGATTCGACTATCCGGCGGACCCTCCTCTCCAGGACCCCAGAATAGACCTTCCCAGGGAGGCTGAGGAGTGTGATTCCCCTGTAATTGGAACACACCCTCCGGTCCCCCTTCTTAAAGGGGGACCACCATCCCAGTCTGCCAATCCAGCGGTACTGTCCCCGATGTCCACGCGATGCTGCAGAGACGTGTCAGCCAGGACAGCCCCACAGCATCCAGAGCCTTAAGGAACTCCGGGCGGATCTCATCCACCCCCGGGGCCTTGCCGCCAAGGAGCTTTTTGACCACCTCAGCGAATTCAGCCCCAGAGATAGGAGAGTCCACCCCTGAGTCCACCAGCTCTGCTTCCTCATCAGAAGACGTGTTGGTGGGATTGAGGAGGTCTTCGAAGTATTCCTTCCAAAGACCTGCAACCTCCTGAGAATTGCCTTGAAGTCATCCGGAAGTCTTTCTCCGTGGCCTCGCCGAACTCCTCGCATGCCCAAGTTTTTGGCTTGGTGACATGCCTGTCGGTATCCGTCAGCTGCCTCCAGAGTCCAACAGGCCAAGAAGGCCTGATAGGACTCCTTCTTCAGCTTGACGGCATCCCTCACTGCTGGTGTCCACCAACGAGTCCTGGGATTACCGCCACAACAGGCACCAATGACCTTACGACCACAGCTCCGGCCGGCCGCCTCAACAATAGAGGCACGGCGCACAGCCCATTCAGACTCAATGTCCCATCTAATATATTTGTCACAAAAACACATTTTTAACAAACCAATACTGTTTGAATATAGTTTTCCTGTTTATCATTATTGTTCTGTTTTTCCATAAAGTGGAGCTATGTGGGGTGAAATGGGGATAATATCATATTCCAAAAGTTCAGTACTTGTTTATGAAACTCCGATCGCTTCACAGGCAACTTTGTGGTTTCAACATCACATTTTCACACAAAGTCCTAAACCTTCAATTTTCTTAAAAATATTTCTGGGGATGTGAAACCAGATTGATTCTGGTTGAGACGTAAAGGCTTTAATCCAGTTTACCTTACAGACTCCAAACATTGATTGGAACTTTAGGGATTTCAAACCTCTTTCTTTGTCCTCTTTTACCAGATTAGATTTTTTCATATATACATAGACACCTCATTGTGTTAATATTATTGATAAACCAGTTATGTTTAAAAGTATTTCGTTTGTGCGTAATATTTACGTGTTGTTCCACAGAAAACAGTTAATTGGGGAAACTACGTTGATTCTGCAGCAAGACTCGAAAGCAGAGACCCATCCAATATGGCGGCGATGCAAGTTCACTCTCCAGCGCACAAGGAGGCGTCTATGTGTGTATGTCTATGTTTTAAAACCAGATTCCCTTCTTCCTGTGAAATGACAGAATAGTTTTCGATGTTAGAAACTATCTGACTTTTGTTTTTTTAAATCAAGACCTACTCAGTGTTTTTGTTCAGCAAAACCTCTGATATAAAAACTAATAATTATCCAGAAATATAAAAGCTAAAATTGGAAAAGTTTAACGCGATTAAAACAATCGTGTATTTACAATAATTTCGTTGTAATCGAAGTTCAGTTTGATTTCAGAAAAAGGAAACAGACCTGCGGTCACTTTCACTTCCTCATACCTTCTCAGATCAGACTCAGCTCGGTGTGGCGGCCATGGAGGACGGTACCGAAGCAGCCGAGCCGGTTGGGTTCTGCAGACAGGACGTGTTCCAGGATTACAGACGATGGTGCCTCCAGCTGTGTCCAGATGTTCAGCCGTGCCGCGACCACCGGCTGCTCAACAAAGCAGCTCAGTATCTGAGACAGGCAGACCTCCGGGAGACCTTCACCGTGTTCCCCTTCCTCCAGGTCGTGACCAAGGCCGGAGGAGAACCGAACCCCGACCGGCGCCGGCAGCTGGCAGCCTTCATCCGAGCCTCCGAGATGCTGGAAACCATCTGCGTCAATCTGGTCCTCCAACCCTGGAAGAGGGAGATCCGGACCCTCAAGGTGATTATGTCTTTCTTACTTTCTGTCTGTCTGTCTATGTATTTCTGTCCATGTCAGTTTTCCATCATACTCTACAAAGGACACAATGTTTTATGATGTATCTGGAATAAGGAATGGAGGGATGAGTGGATCTTGAGGGCTATATTCAGACATTTTCCACCCTCCTGTCTAAAAGCACAGCTGCCGTCCTGCAGTAAAGTACAACTCATGGTTCTCCAGTGGACAGATAATAGGAACAATATGTCTGTGTGGACTTTAGAAAACAGAACACTGGGAGTGGTGTGTCTTCATCTGTGATCTTAGTGTACATATATATATATATATATATATATATATATATATATATATATATATATATATATATATATATATATATATATATATATATATATATATATATATATATATATATATATGTGTGTGTGTGTGTGTGTGTGTGTGTGTGTATATATATATGGTTTTCAGAATGCATCCTCTGCATTGAGGTTTATGGAACTGTGTTATCGTTTCAGACCTTTACAGGTCCGTTTGTCTACCGTCTCCTCCCAGTTCTTAGCTCGGCTACCATCCAGTCTGTCCTAGCATCAATCGGCTACCTGCCCCAGGACAACGGTTCGCAAAGGTAAGAAGATCCAAAGGGACAAATAAACCATGTTGCTGGGCGGGTTGTCTGTTGCTGGGCAGGTTGTCTGTTGCTGGGTGGGTTGTCTGTTGCTGGACGGGTTGTCTGTTGCTGGACGGGTTGTCTGTTGCTGGACGGGTTGTCTGTTGCTGGACGGGTTGTCTGTTGCTGGGCAGGTTGTCTGTTGCTGGGCGGGTTGTCTGTTGCTGGACGGGTTGTCTGTTGCTGGGCGGGTTGTCTGTTGCTGGACGGGTTGTCTGTTGCTGGACGGGTTGTCTGTTGCTGGGCGGGTTGTCTGTTGCTGGACGGGTTGTCTGTTGCTGGGCGGGTTGTCTGTTGCTGGGCGGGTTGTCTGTTGCTGGACGGGTTGTCTGTTGCTGGACGGGTTGTCTGTTGCTGGGTGGGTTGTCTGTTGCTGGACGGGTTGTCTGTTGCTGGGCGGGTTGTCTGTTGCTGGGCGGGTTGTCTGTTGCTGGACGGGTTGTCTGTTGCTGGACGGGTTGTCTGTTGCTGGGTGGGTTGTCTGTTGCTGGACGGGTTGTCTGTTGCTGGACGGGTTGTCTGTTGCTGGGTGGGTTGTCTGTTGCTGGGCGGGTTGTCTGTTGCTGGACGGGTTGTCTGTTGCTGGGCAGGTTGTCTGTTGCTGGACGGGTTGTCTGTTGCTGGGCAGGTTGTCTGTTGCTGGGCGGGTTGTCTGTTGCTGGACGGGTTGTCTGTTGCTGGGTGGGTTGTCTGTTGCTGGACGGGTTGTCTGTTGCTGGGCGGGTTGTCTGTTGCTGGGCGGGTTGTCTGTTGCTGGGCGGGTTGTCTGTTGCTGGGCGGGTTGTCTGTTGCTGGGTGGGTTGTCTGTTGCTGGACGGGTTGTCTGTTGCTGGACGGGTTGTCTGTTGCTGGGCGGGTTGTCTGTTGCTGGGTGGGTTGTCTGTTGCTGGGTGGGTTGTCTGTTGCTGGGGGGTTGTCTGTTGCTGGGTGGGTTGTCTGTTGCTGGGTGGGTTGTCTGTTGCTGGACGGGTTGTCTGTTGCTGGACGGGTTGTCTGTTGCTGGGCGGGTTGTCTGTTGCTGGGTGGGTTGTCTGTTGCTGGGTGGGTTGTCTGTTGCTGGGGGGTTGTCTGTTGCTGGACGGGTTGTCTGTTGCTGGACGGGTTGTCTGTTGCTGGACGGGTTGTCTGTTGCTGGGCGGGTTGTCTGTTGCTGGGCGGGTTGTCTGTTGCTGGGTGGGTTGTCTGTTGCTGGGCGGGTTGTCTGTTGCTGGGGGGTTGTCTGTTGCTGGGCGGGTTGTCTGTTGCTGGGCGGGTTGTCTGTTGCTGGGCGGGTTGTCTGTTGCTGGACGGGTTGTCTGTTGCTGGGCGGGTTGTCTGTTGCTGGACGGGTTGTCTGTTGCTGGGCGGGTTGTCTGTTGCTGGGCGGGTTGTCTGTTGCTGGACGGGTTGTCTGTTGCTGGGCAGGTTGTCTGTTGCTGGGCGGGTTGTCTGTTGCTGGACGGGTTGTCTGTTGCTGGACGGGTTGTCTGTTGCTGGGCGGGTTGTCTGTTGCTGGGCGGGTTGTCTGTTGCTGGGGGGGTTGTCTGTTGCTGGGCGGGTTGTCTGTTGCTGGGCGGGTTGTCTGTTGCTGGACGGGTTGTCTGTTGCTGGACGGGTTGTCTGTTGCTGGGCGGGTTGTCTGTTGCTGGACGGGTTGTCTGTTGCTGGGCGGGTTGTCTGTTGCTGGACGGGTTGTCTGTTGCTGGGCGGGTTGTCTGTTGCTGGGGGGGTTGTCTGTTGCTGGGCGGGTTGTCTGTTGCTGGGCGGGTTGTCTGTTGCTGGACGGGTTGTCTGTTGCTGGACGGGTTGTCTGTTGCTGGGCGGGTTGTCTGTTGCTGGACGGGTTGTCTGTTGCTGGGCGGGTTGTCTGTTGCTGGACGGGTTGTCTGTTGCTGGGCGGGTTGTCTGTTGCTGGACGGGTTGTCTGTTGCTGGACGGGTTGTCTGTTGCTGGACGGGTTGTCTGTTGCTGGGCGGGTTGTCTGTTGCTGGACGGGTTGTCTGTTGCTGGACGGGTTGTCTGTTGCTGGGTGGGTTGTCTGTTGCTGGACAGGTTGTCTGTTGCTGGGCGGGTTGTCTGTTGCTGGGCGGGTTGTCTGTTGCTGGACGGGTTGTTTGTTGCTGGGCGGGTTGTCTGTTGCTGGGGGGGTTGTCTGTTGCTGGGGGGGTTGTCTGTTGCTGGGGGGGTTGTCTGTTGCTGGGCAGGTTGTCTGTTGCTGGACGGGTTGTCTGTTGCTGGGCGGGTTGTCTGTTGCTGGACGGGTTGTCTGTTGCTGGGCGGGTTGTCTGTTGCTGTACGGGTTGTCTGTTGCTGGGCGGGTTGTCTGTTGCTGGGGGGGTTGTCTGTTGCTGGACGGGTTGTCTGTTGCTGTACGGGTTGTCTGTTGCTGGGCGGGTTGTCTGTTGCTGGGGGGGTTGTCTGTTGCTGGACGGGTTGTCTGTTGCTGGGCGGGTTGTCTGTTGCTGGGCGGGTTGTCTGTTGCTGGACGGGTTGTCTGTTGCTGGACGGGTTGTCTGTTGCTGGGCGGGTTGTCTGTTGCTGGACGGGTTGTCTGTTGCTGGGCGGGTTGTCTGTTGCTGGGGGGGTTGTCTGTTGCTGGACGGGTTGTCTGTTGCTGTACGGGTTGTCTGTTGCTGGGCGGGTTGTCTGTTGCTGGGGGGGTTGTCTGTTGCTGGACGGGTTGTCTGTTGCTGTACGGGTTGTCTGTTGCTGGGCGGGTTGTCTGTTGCTGGGCGGGTTGTCTGTTGCTGGACGGGTTGTCTGTTGCTGGACGGGTTGTCTGTTGCTGGGCGGGTTGTCTGTTGCTGGGCGGGTTGTCTGTTGCTGGGCGGGTTGTCTGTTGCTGGGCGGGTTGTCTGTTGCTGGGGGGGTTGTCTGTTGCTGGGGGGGTTGTCTGTTGCTGGGCGGGTTGTCTGTTGCTGGGCGGGTTGTCTGTTGCTGGACGGGTTGTCTGTTGCTGGGCGGGTTGTCTGTTGCTGGACGGGTTGTCTGTTGCTGGGCGGGTTGTCTGTTGCTGGACGGGTTGTCTGTTGCTGGGCGGGTTGTCTGTTGCTGGACGGGTTGTCTGTTGCTGGACGGGTTGTCTGTTGCTGGACGGGTTGTCTGTTGCTGGACGGGTTGTCTGTTGCTGGACGGGTTGTCTGTTGCTGGACGGGTTGTCTGTTGCTGGACGGGTTGTCTGTTGCTGGACGGGTTGTCTGTTGCTGGACGGGTTGTCTGTTGCTGGGTGGGTTGTCTGTTGCTGGACAGGTTGTCTGTTGCTGGGCGGGTTGTCTGTTGCTGGGCGGGTTGTCTGTTGCTGGACGGGTTGTCTGTTGCTGGGCGGGTTGTCTGTTGCTGGGGGGGTTGTCTGTTGCTGGACGGGTTGTCTGTTGCTGGGGGGGTTGTCTGTTGCTGGGCAGGTTGTCTGTTGCTGGACGGGTTGTCTGTTGCTGGGCGGGTTGTCTGTTGCTGGGCGGGTTGTCTGTTGCTGTACGGGTTGTCTGTTGCTGGGCAGGTTGTCTGTTGCTGGACGGGTTGTCTGTTGCTGGGCGGGTTGTCTGTTGCTGTACGGGTTGTCTGTTGCTGGGCAGGTTGTCTGTTGCTGGACGGGTTGTCTGTTGCTGGACGGGTTGTCTGTTGCTGGGCGGGTTGTCTGTTGCTGTACGGGTTGTCTGTTGCTGGGCGGGTTGTCTGTTGCTGGGGGGGTTGTCTGTTGCTGGACGGGTTGTCTGTTGCTGGGCAGGTTGTCTGTTGCTGGACGGGTTGTCTGTTGCTGGGCGGGTTGTCTGTTGCTGGGCGGGTTGTCTGTTGCTGGACGGGTTGTCTGTTGCTGGACGGGTTGTCTGTTGCTGGGTGGGTTGTCTGTTGCTGGACGGGTTGTCTGTTGCTGGACGGGTTGTCTGTTGCTGGGCGGGTTGTCTGTTGCTGGACGGGTTGTCTGTTGCTGGGCGGGTTGTCTGTTGCTGGGGGGGTTGTCTGTTGCTGGACGGGTTGTCTGTTGCTGGGGGGGTTGTCTGTTGCTGGGCAGGTTGTCTGTTGCTGGACGGGTTGTCTGTTGCTGGGCGGGTTGTCTGTTGCTGGGCGGGTTGTCTGTTGCTGTACGGGTTGTCTGTTGCTGGGCAGGTTGTCTGTTGCTGGACGGGTTGTCTGTTGCTGGGCGGGTTGTCTGTTGCTGTACGGGTTGTCTGTTGCTGGGCGGGTTGTCTGTTGCTGGGGGGGTTGTCTGTTGCTGGACGGGTTGTCTGTTGCTGTACGGGTTGTCTGTTGCTGGGCGGGTTGTCTGTTGCTGGGGGGGTTGTCTGTTGCTGGACGGGTTGTCTGTTGCTGGGCGGGTTGTCTGTTGCTGGGCGGGTTGTCTGTTGCTGGACGGGTTGTCTGTTGCTGGGCGGGTTGTCTGTTGCTGGGGGGGTTGTCTGTTGCTGGACGGGTTGTCTGTTGCTGTACGGGTTGTCTGTTGCTGGGCGGGTTGTCTGTTGCTGGGGGGGTTGTCTGTTGCTGTACGGGTTGTCTGTTGCTGTACGGGTTGTCTGTTGCTGGGCGGGTTGTCTGTTGCTGGGCGGGTTGTCTGTTGCTGGGCAGGTTGTCTGTTGCTGGGCGGGTTGTCTGTTGCTGGTTCGGTTGTCTAGGGATGGACGGGTTGTCTGTTGCTGGGCGGGTTGTCTGTTGCTGGGGGGGTTGTCTGTTGCTGGACGGGTTGTCTGTTGCTGGGCGGGTTGTCTGTTGCTGGACGGGTTGTCTGTTGCTGGGCGGGTTGTCTGTTGCTGGACGGGTTGTCTGTTGCTGGGCGGGTTGTCTGTTGCTGGGCGGGTTGTCTGTTGCTGGACGGGTTGTCTGTTGCTGGACGGGTTGTCTGTTGCTGGGTGGGTTGTCTGTTGCTGGACGGGTTGTCTGTTGCTGGACGGGTTGTCTGTTGCTGGGCGGGTTGTCTGTTGCTGGACGGGTTGTCTGTTGCTGGGCGGGTTGTCTGTTGCTGGGGGGGTTGTCTGTTGCTGGACGGGTTGTCTGTTGCTGGGGGGGTTGTCTGTTGCTGGGCAGGTTGTCTGTTGCTGGACGGGTTGTCTGTTGCTGGGCGGGTTGTCTGTGGCTTGGGGGGGGGGGGGTCCTTAGTTGCTTATTGTAACCTTTTTAATATGCGTCAACAAAAGTGTCCGTTTCACAAGGATCTGTTAACCACGCCCTCCTCTAAGCTCTGACCAATCATACCATTCTTTGCTGAAAATCACAAGAAGTAAGTTCTGTGTGGCATCGCGAACAAGCTGCAAGCCATCCCCAGTTATGAGCCTCATTTTTCCAGAGCTTGGCATTCTGTGTACACGTAGAAGTCATCTGTTTGATATTGTGTATCAAGTCAATTCTCATAACTTTCTCATCACTTTTCTTTTTGGCAATATTTTCCTCGTCATGGCTGTAGACAGACTATTCCAGATTAGAGTTCCATGTTGGAGTGATTTTTTATCATAAGAGCTGCAGTCTGTCTGTCCTGGTGTTGACAGCTCTGATGTTGGATGTATTTCAGTGAGTTCAGACTTGGTACGGATGTCAGCTCAGACAGAATCATGCTGGTGGGCTTCGAACTGCTGCTGGCCCGTCTGGAGTGTTACCGCCTGCTGGACGTCCTGGTGGAGGATCAGCTGACTCAACACGTAGGATCACAAATCATCTTGTGTGTCATTCAACAAGGAGATTATCCTGTCCAGTCTGGGTCCAATCTCGGTCTGGTCCAGTCTGGGTCTGGGTCTGTCTACAGTTTGAGACTGGTCTGGTCTGGTCTGGGTCTGGTCTGGCCCCGATCTGGGTCTAGTTTTGGTCCACTCTGGGTCCGGTCTTGGTCCGGTTTGGGCCTGGTCTGGGTATGGGTCTGGGTCTGGGTCTGGTCTGGGTCTGGTTCTGGGTTTGGTCTGGGTCCGGGTCCAGTCTGGGTCTGGGTCTGGGTCTGGGTCCGGGTCCAGTCTGGGTCTTGGTCTGGGTCTGGGTCCGGGTCCAGTCTGGGTCTGGGTCTGGGTCCGGTCTGGTCTGGTCTGGGTCTCGGTCTGGGTCTGGGTCTGGGTCACGGTCCGGTCTGGGTCTGGTCTGGGTCTGGGTCTGGGTCTGGGTCTGGGTCCGGGTCCAGTCTGGGTCTGGGTCCGGTCTGTGACCGGTCTGGGTCTAGGTCCGGTCTGGACTGGGTCTGGGTCTGGTTTGGTCTGGGTCTGGGTCTGGTCTGGGTCCGGGTCCAGTCTGGTTCCGGTCTGGGTCTGGGTCCGGTCCGAGTCCGGGTCTGGGTCTGGTCTGGGTCCAGTCTGGGTCCGGTCTGGACTGGGTCCGGTCTGGGTCCGGTCTGGGGTCTGGGTCTGGGTCTGGGTCCGGTCTGGACTGGGTCCGGTCTGGTTCCGGTCTGGGTCTGGGTCCGGTTCTTTTTCTGGGTCTGGGTCCGCTCTGGTCTGGGTCCGCTCTGGGTCTGGGTCCGGTCTAGGTCTGGTCTGAGTCTGATCTGGGTCTGGGTCCGGTCTGGGTCCGGTCTGGGTCTGGGTCCGGTCTGGTTCCGGTCTGGGTCTGGGTCCGGTCTGGGTCTGGGTCTGGGTCTGGGTCCGGTCTGGGTCTGGTCTGGGTCTGGGTCCGGTCTGGGTCTGGGTCTGGGTCTGGGGCCGTGTCTGGGTCTGGGTCTGGGTCTGGTCTAGGTCTGGGTCCGGTCTGGGTTTGGGTCCGTGTCTGGTCTGGGTCCGGTCTTGGTCCGGTCTGGGTCTTGGTCTGGGTCTGGGTCTGGGTCTGGGTCGGGGTCTGGGTCTGGTCTGGGTCTGATCTGGGTCTGGTCTGGGTCTGGTCTGGGTCCGGTCTGGGTCTGGGTCCAGTTTTGGTCTGGGTCTGGGTCTGGTTTGGTCTGGGTCTGGGTCTGGGTCCTGTCTGGGTCCCGTCTGGACTGGGTCTGGTCTGGGACCGGTCTGGGTCCGAGTCCGGTCTGGACTGGGTCCGGTCTGGTTCCGGTCTGGGTCTGGGTCTGGGTCTGGTCTGGGTCCGGTCTGGGTCTGGGTCTGGGTCTGGGTCCGGTCTGGGTCCGGTCTGGGTCTTGATCCGGGTCTGGGTCTGGTCTGGGTCTGGTCTGGGTCTGGGTCTGGGTCTGGTCTGGGTCCAGTCTGGGTCCGGTCTGGACTGGGTCTGGTCTGGGTCTGGTCTGGGTCTGGGTCTGGGTCCGGTCTGGGTCTGGTCTGGGTCTGGGTCTGGGTCTGGTCTGGGTCTGGGTCCGGTCTGGGTCCGGTCTGGGTCTGGTCTGGGTCTGGGTCTGGGTCTGGGTCCGGTCTGGGTCTGGGTCCGGTCTGGTTCCGGTCTGGGTCTGGGTCCGGTCCGAGTCCGGGTCTGGGTCTGGTCTGGGTCCAGTCTGGGTCCGAGTCCGGTCTGGACTGGGTCCGGTCTGGTTCCGGTCTGGGTCTGGGTCTGGGTCTGGTCCGGTCTGGGTCTTGATCCGGGTCTGGGTCTGGTCTGGGTCTGGGTCTGGGTCTGGGTCTGGGTCCGGTCTGGGTCTGGGTCCGGTCTGGTTCCGGTCTGGGTCTGGGTCCGGTCCGAGTCCGGGTCTGGGTCTGGTCTGGGTCCAGTCTGGGTCCGGTCTGGACTGGGTCCGGTCTGGGTCCGGTCTGGGGTCTGGGTCTGGGTCTGGGTCCGGTCTGGACTGGGTCCGGTCTGGTTCCGGTCTGGGTCTGGGTCCGGTTCTTTTTCTGGGTCTGGGTCCGCTCTGGTCTGGGTCCGCTCTGGGTCTGGGTCCGGTCTAGGTCTGGTCTGGGTCTGGGTCTTTGTCTGGGTCTGGGTCTGGGTCTGGGTCCGATCTGGGTCCGGTCTCGGTCCGGTTTGGGCCTGGTCTGGGTCCTGTCTGAGTCCAGTCTGGGTCTGGGTCTGGGTCTGGGTCTAGTCTGGGTCTAGGTCCGGTCTGGGTCTGGGTCCGGTCTGGTCTGGGTCCGATCTGGGTCAGGGTCTGGGTCCGCTCTGGGTCCAGTCTGGGTCTGGGTCTTGGTCTGGGTCTGGGTCCGGTCTGGGTCTGGGTTTGGGTCCGCTCTGGGTCTGGGTCCGGTCTGGGTCTGGGTCTGGGTCTGGGTCTTGGTCTGGGTCTGGGTCCGGTCTGGGTCTGGGTCTGGGTCCGGTCTGGGTCTGGGTCTGGGTCTGGGTCTGGGTCTTGGTCTGGTCTGGGTCTGGTCTGGGTCTGCGTCCGGTCTGGGTCTAGGTCCGGTCAGGGTCTGGGTCCGGTCTGGGTCTGGGTCTGGGTCTGGGTCTGGGTCTGGGTCTTGGTCTGGGTCCGGGTCTGGGTCTGGTCTGGGTCTGCGTCCGGTCTGGGTCTAGGTCCGGTCAGGGTCTGGGTCCGGTCTGGGTCTGGGTCTGGGTCCGGGTCTGGGTCTGGGTCTTGGTCTGGTCTGGGTCTGGTCTGGGTCTGCGTCCGGTCTGGGTCTAGGTCCGGTCAGGGTCTGGGTCCGGTCTGGGTCTGGGTCTGGGTCTGGGTCTGGTCTGGGTCTGCGTCCGGTCTGGGTCTAGGACCGGTCTGGGTCTGGGTCCGGTCTGGGTCTGGGTCTGGGTCCGGTCTGGGTCTGGGTCTGGGTCTGGGTCTGGGTCTGGGTCCGGTCTGGGTCCGGTCTGGGTCTGGGTCTGGGTCTGGGTCTGGGTCCTGTCTGGGTCCTGTCTGGACTGGGTCTAGTCTGGGACCGGTCTGGGTCTGGGTCTGGGTCTGGGTCTGGGTCTGGTCTGGGTCTGCGTCCGGTCTGGGTCTAGGTCCGGTCTGGGTCTGGGTCCGGTCTGGGTCTGGGTCTGGGTCCGGTCTGGGTCTGGGTCTGGGTCTGGGTCTGGGTCTGGGTCCTGTCTGGGTCCTGTCTGGACTGGGTCTAGTCTGGGACCGGTCTGGGTCCGAGTCCGGTCTGGACTGGGTCCGGTCTGGTTCCGGTCTGGGTCTGGGTCCGGTCTGGGTCTGGGTCCGGTCTGGGTCTGGGTCCGGTCTGGGTCCGGTCTGGGTTTGGGTCCGTGTCTGGTCTGGGTCCGGTCTTGGTCCGGTCTGGGTCTGGGTCTGGGTCTGGGTCGGGGTCTGGGTCTGGTCTGGGTCTGATCTGGGTCTGGTCTGGGTCTGGTCTGGGTCCGGTCTGGGTCTGGGTCCAGTTTTGGTCTGGGTCTGGGTCTGGTTTGGTCTGGGTCTGGGTCTGGTTTGGTCTGGGTCTGTGTCTGGGTCCTGTCTGGGTCCCGTCTGGACTGGGTCTGGTCTGGGACCGGTCTGGGTCTGAGTCCGGTCTGGACTGGGTCCGGTCTGGTTCCGGTCTGGGTCTGGGTCTGGGTCTGGTCTGGGTCCGGTCTGGGTCTGGGTCTGGGTCTGGGTCCGGTCTGGGTCCGGTCTGGGTCTTGATCCGGGTCTGGGTCTGGTCTGGGTCTGGTCTGGGTCTGGGTCTGGGTCTGGGTCTGGGTCTGGTCTGGGTCCAGTCTGGGTCCGGTCTGGACTGGGTCTGGTCTGGGTCTGGTCTGGGTCTGGGTCTGGGTCCGGTCTGGGTCTGGTCTGGGTCTGGGTCTGGGTCTGGTCTGGGTCTGGGTCCGGTCTGGGTCCGGTCTGGGTCTGGTCTGGGTCTGGGTCTGGGTCTGGGTCCGGTCTGGGTCTGGGTCCGGTCTGGTTCCGGTCTGGGTCTGGGTCCGGTCCGAGTCCGGGTCTGGGTCTGGTCTGGGTCCAGTCTGGGTCCGAGTCCGGTCTGGACTGGGTCCGGTCTGGTTCCGGTCTGGGTCTGGGTCTGGGTCTGGTCTGGTCTGGGTCTGGGTCTGGGTCCGGTCTGGGTCCGGTCTGGGTCTTGATCCGGGTCTGGGTCTGGTCTGGGTCTGGTCTGGGTCTGGGTCTGGGTCTGGGTCTGGGTCTGGTCTGGGTCCAGTCTGGGTCCGGTCTGGACTGGGTCTGGTCTGGGTCTGGTCTGGGTCTGGGTCTGGGTCTGGTCTGGGTCTGGTCTGGGTCTGGGTCTGGGTCTGGTCTGGGTCTGGGTCCGGTCTGGGTCCGGTCTGGGTCTGGTCTGGGTCTGGGTCTGGGTCTGGGTCCGGTCTGGGTCTGGGTCCGGTCTGGTTCCGGTCTGGGTCTGGGTCCGGTCCGAGTCCGGGTCTGGGTCTGGTCTGGGTCCAGTCTGGGTCCGAGTCCGGTCTGGACTGGGTCCGGTCTGGTTCCGGTCTGGGTCTGGGTCTGGGTCTGGTCTGGTCTGGGTCTGGGTCTGGGTCCGGTCTGGGTCCGGTCTGGGTCTTGATCCGGGTCTGGGTCTGGTCTGGGTCTGGGTCTGGGTCTGGGTCCTGTCTGGGTCCTGTCTGGACTGGGTCTGGTCTGGGACCGGTCTGGGTCCGAGTCCGGTCTGGACTGGGTCCGGTCTGGTTCCGGTCTGGGTCTGGGTCCGGTCTGGGTCTGGGTCCGGTCTGGTTCCGGTCTGGGTCTGGGTCCGGTCCGAGTCCGGGTCTGGGTCTGGTCTGGGTCCAGTCTGGGTCCGGTCTGGACTGGGTCCGGTCTGGGTCCGGTCTGGGGTCTGGGTCTGGGTCTGGGTCCGGTCTGGACTGGGTCCGGTCTGGTTCCGGTCTGGGTCTGGGTCCGGTTCTTTTTCTGGGTCTGGGTCCGCTCTGGTCTGGGTCCGCTCTGGGTCTGGGTCCGGTCTAGGTCTGGTCTGGGTCTGGGTCTTTGTCTGGGTCTGGGTCTGGGTCTGGGTCCGATCTGGGTCCGGTCTCGGTCCGGTTTGGGCCTGGTCTGGGTCCTGTCTGAGTCCAGTCTGGGTCTGGGTCTGGGTCTGGGTCTAGTCTGGGTCTAGGTCCGGTCTGGGTCTGGGTCCAGTCTGGGTCTGGGTCTTGGTCTGGGTCTGGGTCCGGTCTGGGTCTGGGTTTGGGTCCGCTCTGGGTCTGGGTCCGGTCTGGGTCTGGGTCCGGTCTGGGTCTGGGTCTGGGTCTTGGTCTGGGTCTGGGTCCGGTCTGCGTCTGGGTCTGGGTCCGGTCTGGGTCTGGGTCTGGGTCTGGGTCTTGGTCTGGTCTGGGTCTGGTCTGGGTCTGCGTCCGGTCTGGGTCTAGGTCCGGTCTGGGTCTGGGTCCGGTCTGGGTCTGGGTCTGGGTCCGGTCTGGGTCTGGGTCTGGGTCTGGGTCTGGGTCTGGGTCCTGTCTGGGTCCTGTCTGGACTGGGTCTAGTCTGGGACCGGTCTGGGTCCGAGTCCGGTCTGGACTGGGTCCGGTCTGGTTCCGGTCTGGGTCTGGGTCCGGTCTCGGTCTGGGTCCGGTCTGGGTCTGGGTCCGGTCTGGTTCCGGTCTGGGTCTGGGTCCGGTCCGAGTCCGGGTCTGGGTCTGGTCTGGGTCCAGTCTGGGTCCGGTCTGGACTGGGTCCGGTCTGGGACCTGTCTGGGTCTAGGTCCGGTCTGGACTGGGTCCGGTCTGGTTCCGGTCTGGGTCTAGGTCCGGTCTGGGTTTGGGTCTGGGTCTGGGTCTGGGTCTGGGTCCGGTCTGGGTTTGGGTCTGGGTCTGGGTCTGGGTCTGGTCTGGGTCCGGTCTGGGTCCGGTCTGGGTCTGGGTCTGGGTCTGGGTCTGGTCTGAGTCTGATCTGGGTCTGGGTCTGGGTCCGGTCTGGGTCCGGTCTGGGTCTGGGTCCGGTCTGGTTCCGGTCTGGGTCTGGGTCCGGTCTGGGTCTGGGTCTGGGTCCGGTCTGGGTCTGGTCTGGGTCTGGGTCCGGTCTGGGTCTGGGTCTGGGTCTGGGGCCGTGTCTGGGTCTGGGTCTGGGTCTGGTCTAGGTCTGGGTCCGGTCTGGGTTTGGGTCCGTGTCTGGTCTGGGTCCGGTCTTGGTCCGGTCTGGGTCTTGGTCTGGGTCTGGGTCTGGGTCTGGGTCGGGGTCTGGGTCTGGTCTGGGTCTGATCTGGGTCTGGTCTGGGTCTGGTCTGGGTCCGGTCTGGGTCTGGGTCCAGTTTTGGTCTGGGTCTGGGTCTGGTTTGGTCTGGGTCTGGGTCTGGGTCCTGTCTGGGTCCCGTCTGGACTGGGTCTGGTCTGGGACCGGTCTGGGTCCGAGTCCGGTCTGGACTGGGTCCGGTCTGGTTCCGGTCTGGGTCTGGGTCTGGGTCTGGTCTGGGTCCGGTCTGGGTCTGGGTCTGGGTCTGGGTCCGGTCTGGGTCCGGTCTGGGTCTTGATCCGGGTCTGGGTCTGGTCTGGGTCTGGTCTGGGTCTGGGTCTGGGTCTGGGTCTGGGTCTGGTCTGGGTCCAGTCTGGGTCCGGTCTGGACTGGGTCTGGGTCCGGTCTGGGTCTGGGTCTGGGTCTGGGTCTGGGTCTGGGTCCGGTCTGGGTCCGGTCTGGGTCTGGGTCTGGGTCTGGGTCTGGGTCCTGTCTGGGTCCTGTCTGGACTGGGTCTAGTCTGGGACCGGTCTGGGTCTGGGTCTGGGTCTGGGTCTGGGTCTGGTCTGGGTCTGCGTCCGGTCTGGGTCTAGGTCCGGTCTGGGTCTGGGTCCGGTCTGGGTCTGGGTCTGGGTCCGGTCTGGGTCTGGGTCTGGGTCTGGGTCTGGGTCTGGGTCCTGTCTGGGTCCTGTCTGGACTGGGTCTAGTCTGGGACCGGTCTGGGTCCGAGTCCGGTCTGGACTGGGTCCGGTCTGGTTCCGGTCTGGGTCTGGGTCCGGTCTGGGTCTGGGTCCGGTCTGGGTCTGGGTCCGGTCTGGGTCCGGTCTGGGTTTGGGTCCGTGTCTGGTCTGGGTCCGGTCTTGGTCCGGTCTGGGTCTTGGTCTGGGTCTGGGTCTGGGTCTGGGTCGGGGTCTGGGTCTGGTCTGGGTCTGATCTGGGTCTGGTCTGGGTCTGGTCTGGGTCCGGTCTGGGTCTGGGTCCAGTTTTGGTCTGGGTCTGGGTCTGGTTTGGTCTGGGTCTGGGTCTGGTTTGGTCTGGGTCTGTGTCTGGGTCCTGTCTGGGTCCCGTCTGGACTGGGTCTGGTCTGGGACCGGTCTGGGTCTGAGTCCGGTCTGGACTGGGTCCGGTCTGGTTCCGGTCTGGGTCTGGGTCTGGGTCTGGTCTGGGTCCGGTCTGGGTCTGGGTCTGGGTCTGGGTCCGGTCTGGGTCCGGTCTGGGTCTTGATCCGGGTCTGGGTCTGGTCTGGGTCTGGTCTGGGTCTGGGTCTGGGTCTGGGTCTGGGTCTGGTCTGGGTCCAGTCTGGGTCCGGTCTGGACTGGGTCTGGTCTGGGTCTGGTCTGGGTCTGGGTCTGGGTCCGGTCTGGGTCTGGTCTGGGTCTGGGTCTGGGTCTGGTCTGGGTCTGGGTCCGGTCTGGGTCCGGTCTGGGTCTGGTCTGGGTCTGGGTCTGGGTCTGGGTCCGGTCTGGGTCTGGGTCCGGTCTGGTTCCGGTCTGGGTCTGGGTCCGGTCCGAGTCCGGGTCTGGGTCTGGTCTGGGTCCAGTCTGGGTCCGAGTCCGGTCTGGACTGGGTCCGGTCTGGTTCCGGTCTGGGTCTGGGTCTGGGTCTGGTCTGGTCTGGGTCTGGGTCTGGGTCCGGTCTGGGTCCGGTCTGGGTCTTGATCCGGGTCTGGGTCTGGTCTGGGTCTGGTCTGGGTCTGGGTCTGGGTCTGGGTCTGGGTCTGGTCTGGGTCCAGTCTGGGTCCGGTCTGGACTGGGTCTGGTCTGGGTCTGGTCTGGGTCTGGGTCTGGGTCTGGTCTGGGTCTGGTCTGGGTCTGGGTCTGGGTCTGGTCTGGGTCTGGGTCCGGTCTGGGTCCGGTCTGGGTCTGGTCTGGGTCTGGGTCTGGGTCTGGGTCCGGTCTGGGTCTGGGTCCGGTCTGGTTCCGGTCTGGGTCTGGGTCCGGTCCGAGTCCGGGTCTGGGTCTGGTCTGGGTCCAGTCTGGGTCCGAGTCCGGTCTGGACTGGGTCCGGTCTGGTTCCGGTCTGGGTCTGGGTCTGGGTCTGGTCTGGTCTGGGTCTGGGTCTGGGTCCGGTCTGGGTCCGGTCTGGGTCTTGATCCGGGTCTGGGTCTGGTCTGGGTCTGGGTCTGGGTCTGGGTCCTGTCTGGGTCCTGTCTGGACTGGGTCTGGTCTGGGACCGGTCTGGGTCCGAGTCCGGTCTGGACTGGGTCCGGTCTGGTTCCGGTCTGGGTCTGGGTCCGGTCTGGGTCTGGGTCCGGTCTGGTTCCGGTCTGGGTCTGGGTCCGGTCCGAGTCCGGGTCTGGGTCTGGTCTGGGTCCAGTCTGGGTCCGGTCTGGACTGGGTCCGGTCTGGGTCCGGTCTGGGGTCTGGGTCTGGGTCTGGGTCCGGTCTGGACTGGGTCCGGTCTGGTTCCGGTCTGGGTCTGGGTCCGGTTCTTTTTCTGGGTCTGGGTCCGCTCTGGTCTGGGTCCGCTCTGGGTCTGGGTCCGGTCTAGGTCTGGTCTGGGTCTGGGTCTTTGTCTGGGTCTGGGTCTGGGTCTGGGTCCGATCTGGGTCCGGTCTCGGTCCGGTTTGGGCCTGGTCTGGGTCCTGTCTGAGTCCAGTCTGGGTCTGGGTCTGGGTCTGGGTCTAGTCTGGGTCTAGGTCCGGTCTGGGTCTGGGTCCAGTCTGGGTCTGGGTCTTGGTCTGGGTCTGGGTCCGGTCTGGGTCTGGGTTTGGGTCCGCTCTGGGTCTGGGTCCGGTCTGGGTCTGGGTCCGGTCTGGGTCTGGGTCTGGGTCTTGGTCTGGGTCTGGGTCCGGTCTGCGTCTGGGTCTGGGTCCGGTCTGGGTCTGGGTCTGGGTCTGGGTCTTGGTCTGGTCTGGGTCTGGTCTGGGTCTGCGTCCGGTCTGGGTCTAGGTCCGGTCTGGGTCTGGGTCCGGTCTGGGTCTGGGTCTGGGTCCGGTCTGGGTCTGGGTCTGGGTCTGGGTCTGGGTCTGGGTCCTGTCTGGGTCCTGTCTGGACTGGGTCTAGTCTGGGACCGGTCTGGGTCCGAGTCCGGTCTGGACTGGGTCCGGTCTGGTTCCGGTCTGGGTCTGGGTCCGGTCTCGGTCTGGGTCCGGTCTGGGTCTGGGTCCGGTCTGGTTCCGGTCTGGGTCTGGGTCCGGTCCGAGTCCGGGTCTGGGTCTGGTCTGGGTCCAGTCTGGGTCCGGTCTGGACTGGGTCCGGTCTGGGACCTGTCTGGGTCTAGGTCCGGTCTGGACTGGGTCCGGTCTGGTTCCGGTCTGGGTCTAGGTCCGGTCTGGGTTTGGGTCTGGGTCTGGGTCTGGGTCTGGGTCCGGTCTGGGTTTGGGTCTGGGTCTGGGTCTGGGTCTGGTCTGGGTCCGGTCTGGGTCCGGTCTGGGTCTGGGTCTGGGTCTGGGTCTGGTCTGAGTCTGATCTGGGTCTGGGTCTGGGTCCGGTCTGGGTCCGGTCTGGGTCTGGGTCCGGTCTGGTTCCGGTCTGGGTCTGGGTCCGGTCTGGGTCTGGGTCTGGGTCCGGTCTGGGTCTGGTCTGGGTCTGGGTCCGGTCTGGGTCTGGGTCTGGGTCTGGGGCCGTGTCTGGGTCTGGGTCTGGGTCTGGTCTAGGTCTGGGTCCGGTCTGGGTTTGGGTCCGTGTCTGGTCTGGGTCCGGTCTTGGTCCGGTCTGGGTCTTGGTCTGGGTCTGGGTCTGGGTCTGGGTCGGGGTCTGGGTCTGGTCTGGGTCTGATCTGGGTCTGGTCTGGGTCTGGTCTGGGTCCGGTCTGGGTCTGGGTCCAGTTTTGGTCTGGGTCTGGGTCTGGTTTGGTCTGGGTCTGGGTCTGGGTCCTGTCTGGGTCCCGTCTGGACTGGGTCTGGTCTGGGACCGGTCTGGGTCCGAGTCCGGTCTGGACTGGGTCCGGTCTGGTTCCGGTCTGGGTCTGGGTCTGGGTCTGGTCTGGGTCCGGTCTGGGTCTGGGTCTGGGTCTGGGTCCGGTCTGGGTCCGGTCTGGGTCTTGATCCGGGTCTGGGTCTGGTCTGGGTCTGGTCTGGGTCTGGGTCTGGGTCTGGGTCTGGGTCTGGTCTGGGTCCAGTCTGGGTCCGGTCTGGACTGGGTCTGGTCTGGGTCTGGTCTGGGTCTGGGTCTGGGTCCGGTCTGGGTCTGGTCTGGGTCTGGGTCTGGGTCTGGTCTGGGTCTGGGTCCGGTCTGGGTCCGGTCTGGGTCCGGTCTGGGTCTGGTCTGGGTCTGGGTCTGGGTCTGGGTCCGGTCTGGGTCTGGGTCCGGTCTGGTTCCGGTCTGGGTCTGGGTCCGGTCCGAGTCCGGGTCTGGGTCTGGTCTGGGTCCAGTCTGGGTCCGAGTCCGGTCTGGACTGGGTCCGGTCTGGTTCCGGTCTGGGTCTGGGTCTGGGTCTGGTCTGGTCTGGGTCTGGGTCTGGGTCCGGTCTGGGTCCGGTCTGGGTCTTGATCCGGGTCTGGGTCTGGTCTGGGTCTGGGTCTGGGTCTGGGTCTGGGTCTGGGTCCGGTCTGGGTCTGGGTCCGGTCTGGTTCCGGTCTGGGTCTGGGTCCGGTCCGAGTCCGGGTCTGGGTCTGGTCTGGGTCCAGTCTGGGTCCGGTCTGGACTGGGTCCGGTCTGGGTCCGGTCTGGGGTCTGGGTCTGGGTCTGGGTCCGGTCTGGACTGGGTCCGGTCTGGTTCCGGTCTGGGTCTGGGTCCGGTTCTTTTTCTGGGTCTGGGTCCGCTCTGGTCTGGGTCCGCTCTGGGTCTGGGTCCGGTCTAGGTCTGGTCTGGGTCTGGGTCTTTGTCTGGGTCTGGGTCTGGGTCTGGGTCCGATCTGGGTCCGGTCTCGGTCCGGTTTGGGCCTGGTCTGGGTCCTGTCTGAGTCCAGTCTGGGTCTGGGTCTGGGTCTGGGTCTAGTCTGGGTCTAGGTCCGGTCTGGGTCTGGGTCCGGTCTGGTCTGGGTCCGCTCTGGGTCCAGTCTGGGTCTGGGTCTTGGTCTGGGTCTGGGTCCGGTCTGGGTCTGGGTTTGGGTCCGCTCTGGGTCTGGGTCCGGTCTGGGTCTGGGTCCGGTCTGGGTCTGGGTCCGGTCTGGGTCTGGGTCTGGGTCCGGTCTGGGTCTGGGTCTGGGTCTGGGTCTTGGTCTGGTCTGGGTCTGGTCTGGGTCTGCGTCCGGTCTGGGTCTAGGTCCGGTCTGGGTCTGGGTCCGGTCTGGGTCTGGGTCTGGGTCTGGGTCCGGTCTGGGTCTGGGTCTGGGTCTGGGTCCTGTCTGGGTCCTGTCTGGACTGGGTCTAGTCTGGGACCGGTCTGGGTCCGAGTCCGGTCTGGACTGGGTCCGGTCTGGTTCCGGTCTGGGTCTGGGTCCGGTCTCGGTCTGGGTCCGGTCTGGGTCTGGGTCCGGTCTGGTTCCGGTCTGGGTCTGGGTCCGGTCCGAGTCCGGGTCTGGGTCTGGTCTGGGTCCAGTCTGGGTCCGGTCTGGACTGGGTCCGGTCTGGGACCTGTCTGGGTCTAGGTCCGGTCTGGACTGGGTCCGGTCTGGTTCCGGTCTGGGTCTAGGTCCGGTCTGGGTTTGGGTCTGGGTCTGGGTCTGGGTCTGGGTCCGGTCTGGGTTTGGGTCTGGGTCTGGGTCTGGGTCTGGTCTGGGTCCGGTCTGGGTCCGGTCTGGGTCTGGGTCTGGGTCTGGGTCTGGTCTGAGTCTGATCTGGGTCTGGGTCTGGGTCCGGTCTGGGTCCGGTCTGGGTCTGGGTCCGGTCTGGTTCCGGTCTGGGTCTGGGTCCGGTCTGGGTCTGGGTCTGGGTCCGGTCTGGGTCTGGTCTGGGTCTGGGTCCGGTCTGGGTCTGGGTCTGGGTCTGGGTCTGGGGCCGTGTCTGGGTCTGGGTCTGGGTCTGGTCTAGGTCTGGGTCCGGTCTGGGTTTGGGTCCGTGTCTGGTCTGGGTCCGGTCTTGGTCCGGTCTGGGTCTTGGTCTGGGTCTGGGTCTGGGTCTGGGTCGGGGTCTGGGTCTGGTCTGGGTCTGATCTGGGTCTGGTCTGGGTCTGGTCTGGGTCCGGTCTGGGTCTGGGTCCAGTTTTGGTCTGGGTCTGGTCTAGGTCTGGGTCCGGTCTGGGTTTGGGTCCGTGTCTGGTCTGGGTCCGGTCTTGGTCCGGTCTGGGTCTTGGTCTGGGTCTGGGTCTGGGTCGGGGTCTGGGTCTGGTCTGGGTCTGATCTGGGTCTGGTCTGGGTCTGGTCTGGGTCCGGTCTGGGTCTGGGTCCAGTTTTGGTCTGGGTCTGGGTCTGGTTTGGTCTGGGTCTGGGTCTGGGTCCTGTCTGGGTCCCGTCTGGACTGGGTCTGGTCTGGGACCGGTCTGGGTCCGAGTCCGGTCTGGACTGGGTCCGGTCTGGTTCCGGTCTGGGTCTGGGTCTGGGTCTGGTCTGGGTCTGGGTCTGGGTCCGGTCTGGGTCCGGTCTGGGTCTTGATCCGGGTCTGGGTCTGGTCTGGGTCTGGTCTGGGTCTGGGTCTGGGTCTGGGTCTGGGTCTGGTCTGGGTCCAGTCTGGGTCCGGTCTGGACTGGGTCCGGTCTGGTTCCGGTCTGGGTCTGGGTCTGGGTCTGGTCTGGGTCTGGTCTGGGTCTGGGTCTGGGTCCGGTCTGGGTCTGGTCTGGGTCTGGGTCTGGGTCTGGGTCTGGTCTGGGTCTGGGTCCGGTCTGGGTCCGGTCTGGGTCTGGTCTGGGTCTGGGTCTGGGTCTGGGTCCGGTCTGGGTCTGGGTCCGGTCTGGGTCTGGGTCCGGTCCGAGTCCGGGTCTGGGTCTGGTCTGGGTCCAGTCTGGGTCCGAGTCCGGTCTGGACTGGGTCCGGTCTGGGTCTGGGTCTGGGTCTGGGTCTGGGTCTGGGTCCGGTCTGGGTCCGGTCTGGGTCTTGATCCGGGTCTGGGTCTGGTCTGGGTCTGGGTCTGGGTCTGGGTCTGGGTCCGGTCTGGGTCTGGGTCCGGTCTGGTTCCGGTCTGGGTCTGGGTCCGGTCCGAGTCCGGGTCTGGGTCTGGTCTGGGTCCAGTCTGGGTCCGGTCTGGACTGGGTCCGGTCTGGGTCCGGTCTGGGGTCTGGGTCTGGGTCTGGGTCCGGTCTGGGTTTGGGTCGGGTCTGGGTCTGGTCTGGGTCCGGTCTGGGTCCGGTCTGGGTCTTGGTCCGGGTCTGGGTCCGGTCTGGGTCTGGGTCTGGGTCTGGGTCCGGTCTGGGTCTGGTCTGGGTCCAGTCTGGGTCTGGGTCTGGTCTGGGTCCGGGTCTGGGTCCGGTCCGGGTCCTGTCTGGGTCTGGGTCTGGGTCTGGGTCTGGTCTGGTCTGGTCTGGGTCCGTTCTGGGTCTGGGTCCGGTCTGGGTCCGGTCTGGGTTCGGTCTGGGTCTGGGTCTGGGTCTGGTCTGGGTCTGATCTGGGTCTGGGTCTGGGTCCGGTCTGGGTCTGGGTCTGGGTCCGGTCTGGTCTGGGTCTGATCTGGGTCTGGGTCTGGGTCCGGTCTGGGTCCGGGTCTGGGTCTGGGTCTGGGTCTGGTCTGGTCTAGTCTGGTCTGGTCTGGGTCTGGGTCTGGTCTGGGTCTAGGTCCGGTCTGGGTCTGGGTCCGGTCTGGGTCTGGGTCTGGGTCTGGGTCTGGGTCCTGTCTGGGTCCTGTCTGGACTGGGTCTGGTCTGGGACCGGTCTAGGTCCGAGTCCGGTCTGGACTGGGTCCGGTCTGGTTCCGGTCTGGGTCTGGGTCCGGTCTGGGTCTGGGTCCGGTCTGGTTCCGGTCTGGGTCTGGGTCCGGTCCAAGTCCGGGTCTGGGTCTGGTCTGGGTCCAGTCTGGGTCCGGTCTGGACTGGGTCCGGTCTGGGACCTGTCTGGGTCTAGGTCCGGTCTGGACTGTGTCCGGTCTGGTTCCGGTCTGGGTCTAGGTCCGGTCTGGGGTCTGGGTCTGGGTCTGGGTCCGGTCTGGGTTTGGGTCTGGGTCTGGGTCTGGTCTGGGTCCGGTCTGGGTCCGGTCTGGGTCTGGGTCTGGGTCTGGTCTGAGTCTGATCTGGGTCTGGGTCTGGGTCCGGTCTGGGTCTGGGTCTGGTCTGGGTCCGGTCTGGGTCCGGTCTGGGTCTGGGTCTGGGTCCGGTCTGGTTCCGGTCTGGGTCTGGGTCCGGTCTGGGTCTGGGTCTGGGTCCGGTCTGGGTCTGGTCTGGGTCTGGTCTGGGTCTGGGTCCGGTCTGGGTCTGGGTCTGGGTCTGGTCTGGGTCTGGGGCCGTGTCTGGGTCTGGGTCTGGGTCTGGTCTAGGTCTGGGTCCGGTCTGGGTTTGGGTCCGTGTCTGGTCTGGGTCTGATCTGGGTCTGGTCTGGGTCTGGTCTGGGTCCGGTCTGGGTCTGGGTCCAGTTTTGGTCTGGGTCTGGGTCTGGTTTGGTCTGGGTCTGGGTCCTGTCTGGGTCCCGTCTGGACTGGGTCTGGTCTGGGACCGGTCTGGGTCCGAGTCCGGTCTGGACTGGGTCCGGTCTGGTTCCGGTCTGGGTCTGGGTCTTGGTCTGGGTCTGGGTCCGGTCTGGGTCTGGGTTTGGGTCCGCTCTGGGTCTGGGTCCGGTCTGGGTCTGGGTCCGGTCTGGGTCTGGGTCCGGTCTGGGTCTGGGTCTGGGTCCGGTCTGGGTCTGGGTCTGGGTCTGGGTCTTGGTCTGGTCTGGGTCTGGTCTGGGTCTGCGTCCGGTCTGGGTCTAGGTCCGGTCTGGGTCTGGGTCCGGTCTGGGTCTGGGTCTGGGTCCGGTCTGGGTCTGGGTCTGGGTCTGGGTCTGGGTCCTGTCTGGGTCCTGTCTGGACTGGGTCTAGTCTGGGACCGGTCTGGGTCCGAGTCCGGTCTGGACTGGGTCCGGTCTGGTTCCGGTCTGGGTCTGGGTCCGGTCTCGGTCTGGGTCCGGTCTGGGTCTGGGTCCGGTCTGGTTCCGGTCTGGGTCTGGGTCCGGTCCGAGTCCGGGTCTGGGTCTGGTCTGGGTCCAGTCTGGGTCCGGTCTGGACTGGGTCCGGTCTGGGACCTGTCTGGGTCTAGGTCCGGTCTGGACTGGGTCCGGTCTGGTTCCGGTCTGGGTCTAGGTCCGGTCTGGGTTTGGGTCTGGGTCTGGGTCTGGGTCTGGGTCCGGTCTGGGTTTGGGTCTGGGTCTGGGTCTGGGTCTGGTCTGGGTCCGGTCTGGGTCCGGTCTGGGTCTGGGTCTGGGTCTGGGTCTGGTCTGAGTCTGATCTGGGTCTGGGTCTGGGTCCGGTCTGGGTCCGGTCTGGGTCTGGGTCCGGTCTGGTTCCGGTCTGGGTCTGGGTCCGGTCTGGGTCTGGGTCTGGGTCCGGTCTGGGTCTGGTCTGGGTCTGGGTCCGGTCTGGGTCTGGGTCTGGGTCTGGGTCTGGGGCCGTGTCTGGGTCTGGGTCTGGGTCTGGTCTAGGTCTGGGTCCGGTCTGGGTTTGGGTCCGTGTCTGGTCTGGGTCCGGTCTTGGTCCGGTCTGGGTCTTGGTCTGGGTCTGGGTCTGGGTCTGGGTCGGGGTCTGGGTCTGGTCTGGGTCTGATCTGGGTCTGGTCTGGGTCTGGTCTGGGTCCGGTCTGGGTCTGGGTCCAGTTTTGGTCTGGGTCTGGTCTAGGTCTGGGTCCGGTCTGGGTTTGGGTCCGTGTCTGGTCTGGGTCCGGTCTTGGTCCGGTCTGGGTCTTGGTCTGGGTCTGGGTCTGGGTCGGGGTCTGGGTCTGGTCTGGGTCTGATCTGGGTCTGGTCTGGGTCTGGTCTGGGTCCGGTCTGGGTCTGGGTCCAGTTTTGGTCTGGGTCTGGGTCTGGTTTGGTCTGGGTCTGGGTCTGGGTCCTGTCTGGGTCCCGTCTGGACTGGGTCTGGTCTGGGACCGGTCTGGGTCCGAGTCCGGTCTGGACTGGGTCCGGTCTGGTTCCGGTCTGGGTCTGGGTCTGGGTCTGGTCTGGGTCTGGTCTGGGTCTGGGTCTGGGTCCGGTCTGGGTCCGGTCTGGGTCTTGATCCGGGTCTGGGTCTGGTCTGGGTCTGGTCTGGGTCTGGGTCTGGGTCTGGGTCTGGGTCTGGTCTGGGTCCAGTCTGGGTCCGGTCTGGACTGGGTCCGGTCTGGTTCCGGTCTGGGTCTGGGTCTGGGTCTGGTCTGGGTCTGGTCTGGGTCTGGGTCTGGGTCCGGTCTGGGTCTGGTCTGGGTCTGGGTCTGGGTCTGGGTCTGGTCTGGGTCTGGGTCCGGTCTGGGTCCGGTCTGGGTCTGGTCTGGGTCTGGGTCTGGGTCTGGGTCCGGTCTGGGTCTGGGTCCGGTCTGGGTCTGGGTCCGGTCCGAGTCCGGGTCTGGGTCTGGTCTGGGTCCAGTCTGGGTCCGAGTCCGGTCTGGACTGGGTCCGGTCTGGGTCTGGGTCTGGGTCTGGGTCTGGGTCTGGGTCCGGTCTGGGTCCGGTCTGGGTCTTGATCCGGGTCTGGGTCTGGTCTGGGTCTGGGTCTGGGTCTGGGTCTGGGTCCGGTCTGGGTCTGGGTCCGGTCTGGTTCCGGTCTGGGTCTGGGTCCGGTCCGAGTCCGGGTCTGGGTCTGGTCTGGGTCCAGTCTGGGTCCGGTCTGGACTGGGTCCGGTCTGGGTCCGGTCTGGGGTCTGGGTCTGGGTCTGGGTCCGGTCTGGGTTTGGGTCGGGTCTGGGTCTGGTCTGGGTCCGGTCTGGGTCCGGTCTGGGTCTTGGTCCGGGTCTGGGTCCGGTCTGGGTCTGGGTCTGGGTCTGGGTCCGGTCTGGGTCTGGTCTGGGTCCAGTCTGGGTCTGGGTCTGGTCTGGGTCCGGGTCTGGGTCCGGTCCGGGTCCTGTCTGGGTCTGGGTCTGGGTCTGGGTCTGGTCTGGTCTGGTCTGGGTCCGTTCTGGGTCTGGGTCCGGTCTGGGTCCGGTCTGGGTTCGGTCTGGGTCTGGGTCTGGGTCTGGTCTGGGTCTGATCTGGGTCTGGGTCTGGGTCCGGTCTGGGTCCGGTCTGGGTCTGGGTCTGGGTCCGGTCTGGTCTGGGTCTGATCTGGGTCTGGGTCTGGGTCCGGTCTGGGTCCGGGTCTGGGTCTGGGTCTGGGTCTGGTCTGGTCTAGTCTGGTCTGGTCTGGGTCTGGGTCTGGTCTGGGTCTAGGTCCGGTCTGGGTCTGGGTCCGGTCTGGGTCTGGGTCTGGGTCTGGGTCTGGGTCCTGTCTGGGTCCTGTCTGGACTGGGTCTGGTCTGGGACCGGTCTAGGTCCGAGTCCGGTCTGGACTGGGTCCGGTCTGGTTCCGGTCTGGGTCTGGGTCCGGTCTGGGTCTGGGTCCGGTCTGGGTCTGGGTCCGGTCTGGTTCCGGTCTGGGTCTGGGTCCGGTCCAAGTCCGGGTCTGGGTCTGGTCTGGGTCCAGTCTGGGTCCGGTCTGGACTGGGTCCGGTCTGGGACCTGTCTGGGTCTAGGTCCGGTCTGGACTGTGTCCGGTCTGGTTCCGGTCTGGGTCTAGGTCCGGTCTGGGGTCTGGGTCTGGGTCTGGGTCCGGTCTGGGTTTGGGTCTGGGTCTGGGTCTGGTCTGGGTCCGGTCTGGGTCCGGTCTGGGTCTGGGTCTGGGTCTGGTCTGAGTCTGATCTGGGTCTGGGTCTGGGTCCGGTCTGGGTCTGGGTCTGGTCTGGGTCCGGTCTGGGTCCGGTCTGGGTCTGGGTCTGGGTCCGGTCTGGTTCCGGTCTGGGTCTGGGTCCGGTCTGGGTCTGGGTCTGGGTCCGGTCTGGGTCTGGTCTGGGTCTGGTCTGGGTCTGGGTCCGGTCTGGGTCTGGGTCTGGGTCTGGTCTGGGTCTGGGGCCGTGTCTGGGTCTGGGTCTGGGTCTGGTCTAGGTCTGGGTCCGGTCTGGGTTTGGGTCCGTGTCTGGTCTGGGTCTGATCTGGGTCTGGTCTGGGTCTGGTCTGGGTCCGGTCTGGGTCTGGGTCCAGTTTTGGTCTGGGTCTGGGTCTGGTTTGGTCTGGGTCTGGGTCCTGTCTGGGTCCCGTCTGGACTGGGTCTGGTCTGGGACCGGTCTGGGTCCGAGTCCGGTCTGGACTGGGTCCGGTCTGGTTCCGGTCTGGGTCTGGGTCTGGGTCTGGTCTGGGTCTGGTCTGGGTCTGGGTCCGGTCTGGGTCCGGTCTGGGTCTTGATCCGGGTCTGGGTCTGGTCTGGGTCTGGGTCTGGGTCTGGGTCTGGGTCCGGTCTGGGTCTGGGTCCGGTCTGGGTCTTGGTCCGGGTCTGGTCTGGGTCTGGGTCTGGGTCTGGGTCTGGGTCCGGTCTGGGTCTGGGTCCGGTCTGGTTCCGGTCTGGGTCTGGGTCCGGTCCGAGTCCGGGTCTGGGTCTGGTCTGGGTCCAGTCTGGGTCCGGTCTGGACTGGGTCCGGTCTGGGTCCGGTCTGGGGTCTGGGTCTGGGTCTGGGTCCGGTCTGGGTTTGGGTCGGGTCTGGGTCTGGTCTGGGTCCGGTCTGGGTCTTGGTCCGGGTCTGGGTCCGGTCTGGGTCTGGGTCTGGGTCTGGGTCCGGTCTGGGTCTGGTCTGGGTCCAGTCTGGGTCTGGGTCTGGTCTGGGTCCGGGTCTGGGTCCGGTCCGGGTCCTGTCTGGGTCTGGGTCTGGGTCTGGGTCTGGTCTGGTCTGGTCTGGGTCCGTTCTGGGTCTGGGTCCGGTCTGGGTCCGGTCTGGGTTCGGTCTGGGTCTGGGTCTGGGTCTGGTCTGGGTCTGATCTGGGTCTGGGTCTGGGTCTGGGTCCGGTCTGGGTCCGGTCTGGGTCTGGGTCTGGGTCTGATCTGGGTCTGGGTCTGGGTCTGGGTCCGGTCTGGGTCCGGGTCTGGGTCTGGGTCTGGGTCTGGTCTGGTCTGGTCTGGTCTGGTCTGGGTCTGGGTCTGGTCTGGGTCTAGGTCCGGTCTGGGTCTGGGTCCGGTCTGGGTCTGGGTCCGGTCTGGGTCTGGGTCTGGGTCTGGGTCTGGGTCTGGTCTGGTCTGGTCTGGTCTGGTCTGGGTCTGGGTCTGGTCTGGGTCTAGGTCCGGTCTGGACTGGGTCCGGTCTGGGTCCGGTCTGGGGTCTGGGTCTGGGTCTGGGTCCGGTCTGGACTGGGTCCGGTCTGGTTCCGGTCTGGGTCTGGGTCCGGTTCTTTTTCTGGGTCTGGGTCCGCTCTGGTCTGGGTCCGCTCTGGGTCTGGGTCCGGTCTAGGTCTGGTCTGGGTCTGGGTCTTTGTCTGGGTCTGGGTCTGGGTCTGGGTCCGATCTGGGTCCGGTCTCGGTCCGGTTTGGGCCTGGTCTGGGTCCTGTCTGAGTCCAGTCTGGGTCTGGGTCTGGGTCTGGGTCTAGTCTGGGTCTAGGTCCGGTCTGGGTCTGGGTCCGGTCTGGTCTGGGTCCGCTCTGGGTCCAGTCTGGGTCTGGGTCTTGGTCTGGGTCTGGGTCCGGTCTGGGTCTGGGTTTGGGTCCGCTCTGGGTCTGGGTCCGGTCTGGGTCTGGGTCCGGTCTGGGTCTGGGTCCGGTCTGGGTCTGGGTCTGGGTCCGGTCTGGGTCTGGGTCTGGGTCTGGGTCTTGGTCTGGTCTGGGTCTGGTCTGGGTCTGCGTCCGGTCTGGGTCTAGGTCCGGTCTGGGTCTGGGTCCGGTCTGGGTCTGGGTCTGGGTCCGGTCTGGGTCTGGGTCTGGGTCTGGGTCTGGGTCTGGGTCCTGTCTGGGTCCTGTCTGGACTGGGTCTAGTCTGGGACCGGTCTGGGTCCGAGTCCGGTCTGGACTGGGTCCGGTCTGGTTCCGGTCTGGGTCTGGGTCCGGTCTCGGTCTGGGTCCGGTCTGGGTCTGGGTCCGGTCTGGTTCCGGTCTGGGTCTGGGTCCGGTCCGAGTCCGGGTCTGGGTCTGGTCTGGGTCCAGTCTGGGTCCGGTCTGGACTGGGTCCGGTCTGGGACCTGTCTGGGTCTAGGTCCGGTCTGGACTGGGTCCGGTCTGGTTCCGGTCTGGGTCTAGGTCCGGTCTGGGTTTGGGTCTGGGTCTGGGTCTGGGTCTGGGTCCGGTCTGGGTTTGGGTCTGGGTCTGGGTCTGGGTCTGGTCTGGGTCCGGTCTGGGTCCGGTCTGGGTCTGGGTCTGGGTCTGGGTCTGGTCTGAGTCTGATCTGGGTCTGGGTCTGGGTCCGGTCTGGGTCCGGTCTGGGTCTGGGTCCGGTCTGGTTCCGGTCTGGGTCTGGGTCCGGTCTGGGTCTGGGTCTGGGTCCGGTCTGGGTCTGGTCTGGGTCTGGGTCCGGTCTGGGTCTGGGTCTGGGTCTGGGTCTGGGGCCGTGTCTGGGTCTGGGTCTGGGTCTGGTCTAGGTCTGGGTCCGGTCTGGGTTTGGGTCCGTGTCTGGTCTGGGTCCGGTCTTGGTCCGGTCTGGGTCTTGGTCTGGGTCTGGGTCTGGGTCTGGGTCGGGGTCTGGGTCTGGTCTGGGTCTGATCTGGGTCTGGTCTGGGTCTGGTCTGGGTCCGGTCTGGGTCTGGGTCCAGTTTTGGTCTGGGTCTGGTCTAGGTCTGGGTCCGGTCTGGGTTTGGGTCCGTGTCTGGTCTGGGTCCGGTCTTGGTCCGGTCTGGGTCTTGGTCTGGGTCTGGGTCTGGGTCGGGGTCTGGGTCTGGTCTGGGTCTGATCTGGGTCTGGTCTGGGTCTGGTCTGGGTCCGGTCTGGGTCTGGGTCCAGTTTTGGTCTGGGTCTGGGTCTGGTTTGGTCTGGGTCTGGGTCTGGGTCCTGTCTGGGTCCCGTCTGGACTGGGTCTGGTCTGGGACCGGTCTGGGTCCGAGTCCGGTCTGGACTGGGTCCGGTCTGGTTCCGGTCTGGGTCTGGGTCTGGGTCTGGTCTGGGTCTGGTCTGGGTCTGGGTCTGGGTCCGGTCTGGGTCCGGTCTGGGTCTTGATCCGGGTCTGGGTCTGGTCTGGGTCTGGTCTGGGTCTGGGTCTGGGTCTGGGTCTGGGTCTGGTCTGGGTCCAGTCTGGGTCCGGTCTGGACTGGGTCCGGTCTGGTTCCGGTCTGGGTCTGGGTCTGGGTCTGGTCTGGGTCTGGTCTGGGTCTGGGTCTGGGTCCGGTCTGGGTCTGGTCTGGGTCTGGGTCTGGGTCTGGGTCTGGTCTGGGTCTGGGTCCGGTCTGGGTCCGGTCTGGGTCTGGTCTGGGTCTGGGTCTGGGTCTGGGTCTGGTCTGGGTCTGGGTCCGGTCTGGGTCTGGGTCCGGTCCGAGTCCGGGTCTGGGTCTGGTCTGGGTCCAGTCTGGGTCCGAGTCCGGTCTGGACTGGGTCCGGTCTGGGTCTGGGTCTGGGTCTGGGTCTGGGTCCGGTCTGGGTCCGGTCTGGGTCTTGATCCGGGTCTGGGTCTGGTCTGGGTCTGGGTCTGGGTCTGGGTCTGGGTCCGGTCTGGGTCTGGGTCCGGTCTGGTTCCGGTCTGGGTCTGGGTCCGGTCCGAGTCCGGGTCTGGGTCTGGTCTGGGTCCAGTCTGGGTCCGGTCTGGACTGGGTCCGGTCTGGGTCCGGTCTGGGGTCTGGGTCTGGGTCTGGGTCCGGTCTGGGTTTGGGTCGGGTCTGGGTCTGGTCTGGGTCCGGTCTGGGTCCGGTCTGGGTCTTGGTCCGGGTCTGGGTCCGGTCTGGGTCTGGGTCTGGGTCTGGGTCCGGTCTGGGTCTGGTCTGGGTCCAGTCTGGGTCTGGGTCTGGTCTGGGTCCGGGTCTGGGTCCGGTCCGGGTCCTGTCTGGGTCTGGGTCTGGGTCTGGGTCTGGTCTGGTCTGGTCTGGGTCCGTTCTGGGTCTGGGTCCGGTCTGGGTCCGGTCTGGGTTCGGTCTGGGTCTGGGTCTGGGTCTGGTCTGGGTCTGATCTGGGTCTGGGTCTGGGTCCGGTCTGGGTCCGGTCTGGGTCTGGGTCTGGGTCCGGTCTGGTCTGGGTCTGATCTGGGTCTGGGTCTGGGTCCGGTCTGGGTCCGGGTCTGGGTCTGGGTCTGGGTCTGGTCTGGTCTAGTCTGGTCTGGTCTGGGTCTGGGTCTGGTCTGGGTCTAGGTCCGGTCTGGGTCTGGGTCCGGTCTGGGTCTGGGTCTGGGTCTGGGTCTGGGTCCTGTCTGGGTCCTGTCTGGACTGGGTCTGGTCTGGGACCGGTCTAGGTCCGAGTCCGGTCTGGACTGGGTCCGGTCTGGTTCCGGTCTGGGTCTGGGTCCGGTCTCGGTCTGGGTCCGGTCTGGGTCTGGGTCCGGTCTGGTTCCGGTCTGGGTCTGGGTCCGGTCCGAGTCCGGGTCTGGGTCTGGTCTGGGTCCAGTCTGGGTCCGGTCTGGACTGGGTCCGGTCTGGGACCTGTCTGGGTCTAGGTCCGGTCTGGACTGGGTCCGGTCTGGTTCCGGTCTGGGTCTAGGTCCGGTCTGGGTTTGGGTCTGGGTCTGGGTCTGGGTCTGGGTCCGGTCTGGGTTTGGGTCTGGGTCTGGGTCTGGGTCTGGTCTGGGTCCGGTCTGGGTCCGGTCTGGGTCTGGGTCTGGGTCTGGGTCTGGTCTGAGTCTGATCTGGGTCTGGGTCTGGGTCCGGTCTGGGTCCGGTCTGGGTCTGGGTCCGGTCTGGTTCCGGTCTGGGTCTGGGTCCGGTCTGGGTCTGGGTCTGGGTCCGGTCTGGGTCTGGTCTGGGTCTGGGTCCGGTCTGGGTCTGGGTCTGGGTCTGGGTCTGGGGCCGTGTCTGGGTCTGGGTCTGGGTCTGGTCTAGGTCTGGGTCCGGTCTGGGTTTGGGTCCGTGTCTGGTCTGGGTCCGGTCTTGGTCCGGTCTGGGTCTTGGTCTGGGTCTGGGTCTGGGTCTGGGTCGGGGTCTGGGTCTGGTCTGGGTCTGATCTGGGTCTGGTCTGGGTCTGGTCTGGGTCCGGTCTGGGTCTGGGTCCAGTTTTGGTCTGGGTCTGGTCTAGGTCTGGGTCCGGTCTGGGTTTGGGTCCGTGTCTGGTCTGGGTCCGGTCTTGGTCCGGTCTGGGTCTTGGTCTGGGTCTGGGTCTGGGTCGGGGTCTGGGTCTGGTCTGGGTCTGATCTGGGTCTGGTCTGGGTCTGGTCTGGGTCCGGTCTGGGTCTGGGTCCAGTTTTGGTCTGGGTCTGGGTCTGGTTTGGTCTGGGTCTGGGTCTGGGTCCTGTCTGGGTCCCGTCTGGACTGGGTCTGGTCTGGGACCGGTCTGGGTCCGAGTCCGGTCTGGACTGGGTCCGGTCTGGTTCCGGTCTGGGTCTGGGTCTGGGTCTGGTCTGGGTCTGGTCTGGGTCTGGGTCTGGGTCCGGTCTGGGTCCGGTCTGGGTCTTGATCCGGGTCTGGGTCTGGTCTGGGTCTGGTCTGGGTCTGGGTCTGGGTCTGGGTCTGGTCTGGGTCCAGTCTGGGTCCGGTCTGGACTGGGTCCGGTCTGGTTCCGGTCTGGGTCTGGGTCTGGGTCTGGTCTGGGTCTGGTCTGGGTCTGGGTCTGGGTCCGGTCTGGGTCTGGTCTGGGTCTGGGTCTGGGTCTGGGTCTGGTCTGGGTCCGGGTCCGGTCTGGGTCCGGTCTGGGTCTGGTCTGGGTCTGGGTCTGGGTCTGGGTCTGGTCTGGGTCTGGGTCCGGTCTGGGTCTGGGTCCGGTCCGAGTCCGGGTCTGGGTCTGGTCTGGGTCCAATCTGGGTCCGAGTCCGGTCTGGACTGGGTCCGGTCTGGGTCTGGGTCTGGGTCTGGGTCTGGGTCCGGTCTGGGTCCGGTCTGGGTCTTGATCCGGGTCTGGGTCTGGTCTGGGTCTGGGTCTGGGTCTGGGTCTGGGTCCGGTCTGGGTCTGGGTCCGGTCTGGTTCCGGTCTGGGTCTGGGTCCGGTCCGAGTCCGGGTCTGGGTCTGGTCTGGGTCCAGTCTGGGTCCGGTCTGGACTGGGTCCGGTCTGGGTCCGGTCTGGGGTCTGGGTCTGGGTCTGGGTCCGGTCTGGGTTTGGGTCGGGTCTGGGTCTGGTCTGGGTCCGGTCTGGGTCCGGTCTGGGTCTTGGTCCGGGTCTGGGTCCGGTCTGGGTCTGGGTCTGGGTCTGGGTCCGGTCTGGGTCTGGTCTGGGTCCAGTCTGGGTCTGGGTCTGGTCTGGGTCCGGGTCTGGGTCCGGTCCGGGTCCTGTCTGGGTCTGGGTCTGGGTCTGGGTCTGGTCTGGTCTGGTCTGGGTCCGTTCTGGGTCTGGGTCCGGTCTGGGTCCGGTCTGGGTTCGGTCTGGGTCTGGGTCTGGGTCTGGTCTGGGTCTGATCTGGGTCTGGGTCTGGGTCCGGTCTGGGTCCGGTCTGGGTCTGGGTCTGGGTCCGGTCTGGTCTGGGTCTGATCTGGGTCTGGGTCTGGGTCCGGTCTGGGTCCGGGTCTGGGTCTGGGTCTGGGTCTGGTCTGGTCTAGTCTGGTCTGGTCTGGGTCTGGGTCTGGTCTGGGTCTAGGTCCGGTCTGGGTCTGGGTCCGGTCTGGGTCTGGGTCTGGGTCTGGGTCTGGGTCCTGTCTGGGTCCTGTCTGGACTGGGTCTGGTCTGGGACCGGTCTAGGTCCGAGTCCGGTCTGGACTGGGTCCGGTCTGGTTCCGGTCTGGGTCTGGGTCCGGTCTGGGTCTGGGTCCGGTCTGGTTCCGGTCTGGGTCTGGGTCCGGTCCAAGTCCGGGTCTGGGTCTGGTCTGGGTCCAGTCTGGGTCCGGTCTGGACTGGGTCCGGTCTGGGACCTGTCTGGGTCTAGGTCCGGTCTGGACTGTGTCCGGTCTGGTTCCGGTCTGGGTCTAGGTCCGGTCTGGGGTCTGGGTCTGGGTCTGGGTCCGGTCTGGGTTTGGGTCTGGGTCTGGGTCTGGTCTGGGTCCGGTCTGGGTCCGGTCTGGGTCTGGGTCTGGGTCTGGTCTGAGTCTGATCTGGGTCTGGGTCTGGGTCCGGTCTGGGTCTGGGTCTGGTCTGGGTCCGGTCTGGGTCCGGTCTGGGTCTGGGTCTGGGTCCGGTCTGGTTCCGGTCTGGGTCTGGGTCCGGTCTGGGTCTGGGTCTGGGTCCGGTCTGGGTCTGGTCTGGGTCTGGTCTGGGTCTGGGTCCGGTCTGGGTCTGGGTCTGGGTCTGGTCTGGGTCTGGGGCCGTGTCTGGGTCTGGGTCTGGGTCTGGTCTAGGTCTGGGTCCGGTCTGGGTTTGGGTCCGTGTCTGGTCTGGGTCTGATCTGGGTCTGGTCTGGGTCTGGTCTGGGTCCGGTCTGGGTCTGGGTCCAGTTTTGGTCTGGGTCTGGGTCTGGTTTGGTCTGGGTCTGGGTCCTGTCTGGGTCCCGTCTGGACTGGGTCTGGTCTGGGACCGGTCTGGGTCCGAGTCCGGTCTGGACTGGGTCCGGTCTGGTTCCGGTCTGGGTCTGGGTCTGGGTCTGGTCTGGGTCTGGTCTGGGTCTGGGTCCGGTCTGGGTCCGGTCTGGGTCTTGATCCGGGTCTGGGTCTGGTCTGGGTCTGGGTCTGGGTCTGGGTCTGGGTCCGGTCTGGGTCTGGGTCCGGTCTGGGTCTTGGTCCGGGTCTGGTCTGGGTCTGGGTCTGGGTCTGGGTCTGGGTCCGGTCTGGGTCTGGGTCCGGTCTGGTTCCGGTCTGGGTCTGGGTCCGGTCCGAGTCCGGGTCTGGGTCTGGTCTGGGTCCAGTCTGGGTCCGGTCTGGACTGGGTCCGGTCTGGGTCCGGTCTGGGGTCTGGGTCTGGGTCTGGGTCCGGTCTGGGTTTGGGTCGGGTCTGGGTCTGGTCTGGGTCCGGTCTGGGTCTTGGTCCGGGTCTGGGTCCGGTCTGGGTCTGGGTCTGGGTCTGGGTCCGGTCTGGGTCTGGTCTGGGTCCAGTCTGGGTCTGGGTCTGGTCTGGGTCCGGGTCTGGGTCCGGTCCGGGTCCTGTCTGGGTCTGGGTCTGGGTCTGGGTCTGGTCTGGTCTGGTCTGGGTCCGTTCTGGGTCTGGGTCCGGTCTGGGTCCGGTCTGGGTTCGGTCTGGGTCTGGGTCTGGGTCTGGTCTGGGTCTGATCTGGGTCTGGGTCTGGGTCTGGGTCCGGTCTGGGTCCGGTCTGGGTCTGGGTCTGGGTCTGATCTGGGTCTGGGTCTGGGTCTGGGTCCGGTCTGGGTCCGGGTCTGGGTCTGGGTCTGGGTCTGGTCTGGTCTGGTCTGGTCTGGTCTGGGTCTGGGTCTGGTCTGGGTCTAGGTCCGGTCTGGGTCTGGGTCCGGTCTGGGTCTGGGTCCGGTCTGGGTCTGGGTCTGGGTCTGGGTCTGGGTCCTGTCTGGGTCCTGTCTGGACTGGGTCTGGTCTGGGACCGGTCTGGGTCCGAGTCCGGTCTGGACTGGGTCCGGTCTGGTTCCGGTCTGGGTCTGGGTCCGGTCTGGGTCTGGGTCCGGTCTGGTTCCGGTCTGGGTCTGGGTCCGGTCCGAGTCCGGGTCTGGGTCTGGTCTGGGTCCAGTCTGGGTCCGGTCTGGACTGGGTCCGGTCTGGGACCTGTCTGGGTCTAGGTCCGGTCTGGACTGTGTCCGGTCTGGTTCCGGTCTGGGTCTAGGTCCGGTCTGGGGTCTGGGTCTGGGTCTGGGTCCGGTCTGGGTTTGGGTCTGGGTCTGGGTCTGGTCTGGGTCCGGTCTGGGTCCGGTCTGGGTCTGGGTCTGGTCTGAGTCTGATCTGGGTCTGGGTCTGGGTCCGGTCTGGGTCCGGTCTGGGTCTGGGTCCGGTCTGGTTCCGGTCTGGGTCTGGGTCCGGTCTGGGTCTGGGTCTGGGTCCGGTCTGGGTCTGGTCTGGGTCTGGTCTGGGTCTGGGTCCGGTCTGGGTCTGGGTCTGGGTCTGGTCTGGGTCTGGGGCCGTGTCTGGGTCTGGGTCTGGGTCTGGTCTAGGTCTGGGTCCGGTCTGGGTTTGGGTCCGTGTCTGGTCTGGGTCCGGTCTTGGTCCGGTCTGGGTCTTGGTCTGGGTCTAGGTCTGGGTCTGGGTCGGGGTCTGGGTCTGGTCTGGGTCTGATCTGGGTCTGGTCTGGGTCTGGTCTGGGTCCGGTCTGGGTCTGGGTCTGGGTCCAGTTTTGGTCTGGGTCTGGGTCTGGTTTGGTCTGGGTCTGGGTCTGGGTCCGGTCTGGGTCTGGGTCTGGGTCCAGTTTTGGTCTGGGTCTGGGTCTGGTTTGGTCTGGGTCTGGGTCCAGTTTTGGTCTGGGTCTGGGTCTGGTTTGGTCTGGGTCTGGGTCTGGGTCCTGTCTGGGTCCCGTCTGGACTGGGTCTGGTCTGGGACCGGTCTGGGTCCGAGTCCGGTCTGGACTGGGTCCGGTCTGGTTCCGGTCTGGGTCTGGGGCCGTGTCTGGGTCTGGGTCTGGGTCTGGTCTAGGTCTGGGTCCGGTCTGGGTTTGGGTCCGTGTCTGGTCTGGGTCCGGTCTTGGTCCGGTCTGGGTCTTGGTCTGGGTCTGGGTCTGGGTCTGGGTCGGGGTCTGGGTCTGGTCTGGGTCTGATCTGGGTCTGGTCTGGGTCTGGTCTGGGTCCGGTCTGGGTCTGGGTCCAGTTTTGGTCTGGGTCTGGGTCTGGTTTGGTCTGGGTCTGGGTCTGGGTCCTGTCTGGGTCCCGTCTGGACTGGGTCTGGTCTGGGACCGGTCTGGGTCCGAGTCCGGTCTGGACTGGGTCCGGTCTGGTTCCGGTCTGGGTCTGGGTCTGGGTCTGGTCTGGGTCTGGTCTGGGTCTGGGTCTGGGTCCGGTCTGGGTCCGGTCTGGGTCTTGATCCGGGTCTGGGTCTGGTATGGGTCTGGTCTGGGTCTGGGTCTGGGTCTGGGTCTGGTCTGGGTCCAGTCTGGGTCCGGTCTGGACTGGGTCCGGTCTGGTTCCGGTCTGGGTCTGGGTCTGGGTCTGGTCTGGGTCTGGTCTGGGTCTGGGTCTGGGTCCGGTCTGGGTCTGGTCTGGGTCTGGGTCTGGGTCTGGGTCTGGTCTGGGTCTGGGTCCGGTCTGGGTCCGGTCTGGGTCTGGTCTGGGTCTGGGTCTGGGTCTGGGTCCGGTCTGGGTCTGGGTCCGGTCTGGGTCTGGGTCCGGTCCGAGTCCGGGTCTGGGTCTGGTCTGGGTCCAGTCTGGGTCCGAGTCCGGTCTGGACTGGGTCCGGTCTGGGTCTGGGTCTGGGTCTGGGTCTGGGTCCGGTCTGGGTCCGGTCTGGGTCTTGATCCGGGTCTGGGTCTGGTCTGGGTCTGGGTCTGGGTCTGGGTCTGGGTCCGGTCTGGGTCTGGGTCCGGTCTGGTTCCGGTCTGGGTCTGGGTCCGGTCCGAGTCCGGGTCTGGGTCTGGTCTGGGTCCAGTCTGGGTCCGGTCTGGACTGGGTCCGGTCTGGGTCCGGTCTGGGGTCTGGGTCTGGGTCTGGGTCCGGTCTGGGTTTGGGTCGGGTCTGGGTCTGGTCTGGGTCCGGTCTGGGTCCGGTCTGGGTCTTGGTCCGGGTCTGGGTCCGGTCTGGGTCTGGGTCTGGGTCTGGGTCCGGTCTGGGTCTGGTCTGGGTCCAGTCTGGGTCTGGGTCTGGTCTGGGTCCGGGTCTGGGTCCGGTCCGGGTCCTGTCTGGGTCTGGGTCTGGGTCTGGGTCTGGTCTGGTCTGGTCTGGGTCCGTTCTGGGTCTGGGTCCGGTCTGGGTCCGGTCTGGGTTCGGTCTGGGTCTGGGTCTGGGTCTGGTCTGGGTCTGATCTGGGTCTGGGTCTGGGTCCGGTCTGGGTCCGGTCTGGGTCTGGGTCTGGGTCCGGTCTGGTCTGGGTCTGATCTGGGTCCGGTCTGGGTCTGGGTCTGGGTCCGGTCTGGGTCTGGTCTGGGTCTGGTCTGGTCTAGTCTGGTCTGGGTCTGGGTCTGGGTCTGGTCTGGGTCTGGGGCCGTGTCTGGGTCTGGGTCTGGGTCTGGTCTAGGTCTGGGTCCGGTCTGGGTTTGGGTCCGTGTCTGGTCTGGGTCCGGTCTTGGTCCGGTCTGGGTCTTGGTCTGGGTCTAGGTCTGGGTCTGGGTCTGGGTCGGGGTCTGGGTCTGGTCTGGGTCTGATCTGGGTCTGGTCTGGGTCTGGTCTGGGTCCGGTCTGGGTCTGGGTCCAGTTTTGGTCTGGGTCTGGGTCTGGTTTGGTCTGGGTCTGGGTCTGGGTCCTGTCTGGGTCCCGTCTGGACTGGGTCTGGTCTGGGACCGGTCTGGGTCCGAGTCCGGTCTGCACTGGGTCCGGTCTGGTTCCGGTCTGGGTCTGGGTCTGGGTCTGGTCTGGGTCTGGTCTGGGTCTGGGTCTGGGTCCGGTCTGGGTCCGGTCTGGGTCTTGATCCGGGTCTGGGTCCTGTCTGGGTCTGGGTCTGGGTCTGGGTCTGGGTCCGGTCTGGGTCTTGGTCCGGGTCTGGTCTGGGTCTGGGTCTGGGTCTGGGTCTGGGTCCGGTCTGGGTCTGGGTCCGGTCTGGTTCCGGTCTGGGTCTGGGTCCGGTCCGAGTCCGGGTCTGGGTCTGGTCTGGGTCCAGTCTGGGTCCGGTCTGGACTGGGTCCGGTCTGGGTCCGGTCTGGGGTCTGGGTCTGGGTCTGGGTCCGGTCTGGGTTTGGGTCGGGTCTGGGTCTGGTCTGGGTCCGGTCTGGGTCCGGTCTGGGTCTTGGTCCGGGTCTGGGTCCGGTCTGGGTCTGGGTCTGGGTCTGGGTCCGGTCTGGGTCTGGTCTGGGTCCAGTCTGGGTCTGGGTCTGGTCTGGGTCCGGGTCTGGGTCCGGTCCGGGTCCTGTCTGGGTCTGGGTCTGGGTCTGGGTCTGGTCTGGTCTGGTCTGGGTCCGTTCTGGGTCTGGGTCCGGTCTGGGTCCGGTCTGGGTTCGGTCTGGGTCTGGGTCTGGGTCTGGTCTGGGTCTGATCTGGGTCTGGGTCTGGGTCCGGTCTGGGTCCGGTCTGGGTCTGGGTCTGGGTCTGATCTGGGTCTGGGTCTGGGTCTGGGTCCGGTCTGGGTCCGGGTCTGGGTCTGGGTCTGGGTCTGGTCTGGTCTGGTCTGGTCTGGTCTGGGTCTGGGTCTGGGTCTGGTCTGGGTCTAGGTCCGGTCTGGGTCTGGGTCCGGTCTGGGTCTGGGTCTGGGTCTGGGTCTGGGTCCTGTCTGGGTCCTGTCTGGACTGGGTCTGGTCTGGGACCGGTCTGGGTCCGAGTCCGGTCTGGACTGGGTCCGGTCTGGTTCCGGTCTGGGTCTGGGTCCGGTCTGGGTCTGGGTCCGGTCTGGTTCCGGTCTGGGTCTGGGTCCGGTCCGAGTCCGGGTCTGGGTCTGGTCTGGGTCCAGTCTGGGTCCGGTCTGGACTGGGTCCGGTCTGGGACCTGTCTGGGTCTAGGTCCGGTCTGGACTGTGTCCGGTCTGGTTCCGGTCTGGGTCTAGGTCCGGTCTGGGGTCTGGGTCTGGGTCTGGGTCTGGGTCCGGTCTGGGTTTGGGTCTGGGTCTGGGTCCGGTCTGGGTCCGGTCTGGGTCTGGGTCTGGGTCTGGTCTGAGTCTGATCTGGGTCTGGGTCTGGGTCTGGGTCTGGGTCTGGGTCCGGTCTGGGTTTGGGTCTGGGTCTGGGTCTGGTCTGGGTCCGGTCTGGGTCCGGTCTGGGTCTGGGTCTGGTCTGGTTCCGGTCTGGGTCTGGGTCCGGTCTGGGTCTGGGTCTGGGTCCGGTCTGGGTCTGGTCTGGGTCTGGTCTGGGTCTGGGTCCGGTCTGGGTCTGGGTCTGGGTCTGGTCTGGGTCTGGGGCCGTGTCTGGGTCTGGGTCTGGGTCTGGTCTAGGTCTGGGTCCGGTCTGGGTTTGGGTCCGTGTCTGGTCTGGGTCCGGTCTTGGTCCGGTCTGGGTCTTGGTCTGGGTCTAGGTCTGGGTCTGGGTCTGGGTCGGGGTCTGGGTCTGGTCTGGGTCTGATCTGGGTCTGGTCTGGGTCTGGTCTGGGTCCGGTCTGGGTCTGGGTCCAGTTTTGGTCTGGGTCTGGGTCTGGTTTGGTCTGGGTCTGGGTCTGGGTCCTGTCTGGGTCCCGTCTGGACTGGGTCTGGTCTGGGACCGGTCTGGGTCCGAGTCCGGTCTGGACTGGGTCCGGTCTGGTTCCGGTCTGGGTCTGGGTCTGGGTCTGGTCTGGGTCTGGTCTGGGTCTGGGTCTGGGTCCGGTCTGGGTCCGGTCTGGGTCTTGATCCGGGTCTGGGTCTGGTCTGGGTCTGGGTCTGGGTCTGGGTCTGGGTCTGGGTCCGGTCTGGGTCTGGGTCCGGTCTGGGTCTGGGTCCGGGTCTGGGTCCGGTCTGGGTCTGGGTCTGGGTCTGGGTCTGGGTCCGGTCTGGGTCTGGTCTGGGTCCAGTCTGGGTCTGGGTCTGGTCTGGGTCCGGTCTGGGTCTGGGTCCGGTCTGGGTCTTGGTCCGGGTCTGGGTCTGGTCTGGGTCCAGTCTGGGTCTGGGTCTGGGTCTGGGTCCGGGTCTGGGTCCGGTCCGGGTCCTGTCTGGGTCTGGGTCTGGGTCTGGGTCTGGTCTGGTCTGGTCTGGGTCCGTTCTGGGTCTGGGTCCGGTCTGGGTCCGGTCTGGGTCTGGGTCTGGGTCTGGTCTGGGTCCGGGTCGTGGTCCGGTCTGGGTCTGGTCTGGGTCCGGGTCCGGGTCTGGGTCCGGTTTGGGTCTGGGTTTGGGTCTGGGTCTGGGTCCGGGTCCGGGTCTGGGTCCGGTCTGGGTCCAGTCTGGGTCCGGGTCTGGGTCTGGGTCTGATCTGGGTCCGGTCTGGGTCTGGTCTTGGTCCGGTCTGGGTCTGGGTCCAGTCTTGGTCTGGGTCTGGGTCTGGTCTGGTCTGGGTCTTGGTCTGGTCTGGGTCCTGTCTGGGTCTGGTCTTGGTCCGGTCTGGGTCTGGGTCCAGTCTTGGTCTGGGTCTGGGTCTGGGTCTGGTCTTGGTCCGGTCTGGGTCTGGGTCCAGTCTTGGTCTGGGTCTGGGTCTGGTCTGGTCTGGACTGGGTCTGGTCTGGGACCGGTCTGGGTCTAGGTCCAGTCTGGCCTGGGTCCGGTCCGGGTCCTGTCTGGGTCTGGGTCTGGGTCTGGGTCTGGTCTGGTCTGGTCTGGGTCCGTTCTGGGTCTGGGTCCGGTCTGGGTCCGGTCTGGGTTCGGTCTGGGTCTGGGTCTGGGTCTGGTCTGGGTCTGATCTGGGTCTGGGTCTGGGTCCGGTCTGGGTCCGGTCTGGGTCTGTGTCCGGTCTGGTTCCGGTCTGGGTCTGGGTCCGGTCCGAGTCCGGGTCTGGGTCTGGTCTGGGTCCAGTCTGGGTCCGGTCTGGACTGGGTCCGGTCTGGGTCCGGTCTGGGGTCTGGGTCTGGGTCTGGGTCCGGTCTGGGTTTGGGTCGGGTCTGGGTCTGGTCTGGGTCCGGTCTGGGTCCGGTCTGGGTCTTGGTCCGGGTCTGGGTCCGGTCTGGGTCTGGGTCTGGGTCTGGGTCCGGTCTGGGTCTGGTCTGGGTCCAGTCTGGGTCTGGGTCTGGTCTGGGTCCGGGTCTGGGTCCGGTCCGGGTCCTGTCTGGGTCTGGGTCTGGGTCTGGGTCTGGTCTGGTCTGGTCTGGGTCCGTTCTGGGTCTGGGTCCGGTCTGGGTCCGGTCTGGGTTCGGTCTGGGTCTGGGTCTGGGTCTGGTCTGGGTCTGATCTGGGTCTGGGTCTGGGTCCGGTCTGGGTCCGGTCTGGGTCTGGGTCTGGGTCTGATCTGGGTCTGGGTCTGGGTCTGGGTCCAGTCTTGGTCTGGGTCTGGGTCTGGGTCTGGTCTTGGTCCGGTCTGGGTCTGGGTCCAGTCTTGGTCTAGGTCTGGGTCTGGTCTGGTCTGGACTGGGTCTGGTCTGGGACCGGTCTGGGTCTAGGTCCAGTCTGGCCTGGGTCCGGTCCGGGTCCTGTCTGGGTCTGGGTCTGGGTCTGGGTCTGGTCTGGTCTGGTCTTGGTCCGTTCTGGGTCTGGGTCCGGTCTGGGTCCGGTCTGGGTTCGGTCTGGGTCTGGGTCTGGGTCTGGTCTGGGTCTGATCTGGGTCTGGGTCTGGGTCCGGTCTGGGTCCGGTCTGGGTCTGGGTCCGGTCTGGTTCCGGTCTGGGTCTGGGTCCGGTCCGAGTCCGGGTCTGGGTCTGGTCTGGGTCCAGTCTGGGTCCGGTCTGGACTGGGTCCGGTCTGGGTCCGGTCTGGGGTCTGGGTCTGGGTCTGGGTCCGGTCTGGGTTTGGGTCGGGTCTGGGTCTGGTCTGGGTCCGGTCTGGGTCCGGTCTGGGTCTTGGTCCGGGTCTGGGTCCGGTCTGGGTCTGGGTCTGGGTCTGGGTCCGGTCTGGGTCTGGTCTGGGTCCAGTCTGGGTCTGGGTCTGGTCTGGGTCCGGGTCTGGGTCCGGTCCGGGTCCTGTCTGGGTCTGGGTCTGGGTCTGGGTCTGGTCTGGTCTGGTCTGGGTCCGTTCTGGGTCTGGGTCCGGTCTGGGTCCGGTCTGGGTTCGGTCTGGGTCTGGGTCTGGGTCTGGTCTGGGTCTGATCTGGGTCTGGGTCTGGGTCCGGTCTGGGTCCGGTCTGGGTCTGGGTCTGGGTCTGATCTGGGTCTGGGTCTGGGTCTGGGTCCGGTCTGGGTCCGGGTCTGGTCTGGTCTGGTCTGGTCTGGTCTGGGTCTTGGTCTGGGTCTGGGTCTGGGTCTGGGTCGGGGTCTGGGTCTGGTCTGGGTCTGATCTGGGTCTGGTCTGGGTCTGGTTTGGGTCCGGTCTGGGTCTGGGTCCAGTTTTGGTCTGGGTCTGGGTCTGGTTTGGTCTGGGTCTGGGTCTGGGTCCTGTCTGGGTCCCGTCTGGACTGGGTCTGGTCTGGGACCGGTCTGGGTCCGAGTCCGGTCTGGACTGGGTCCGGTCTGGTTCCGGTCTGGGTCTGGGTCTGGGTCTGGTCTGGGTCCGGTCTGGGTCTGGGTCTGGGTCTGGGTCCGGTCTGGGTCTTGATCCGGGTCTGGGTCTGGTCTGGGTCTGGGTCTGGGTCTGGTCTGGGTCCAGTCTGGGTCCGGTCTGGACTGGGTCTGGTCTGGGTCTGGTCTGGGTCTGGGTCTGGGTCCGGTCTGGGTCTGGTCTGGGTCTGGGTCTGGGTCTGGTCTGGGTCTGGGTCCGGTCTGGGTCCGGTCTGGGTCTGGTCTGGGTCTGGGTCTGGGTCTGGGTCCGGTCTGGGTCTGGGTCCGGTCTGGTTCCGGTCTGGGTCTGGGTCCGGTCCGAGTCCGGGTCTGGGTCTGGTCTGGGTCCAGTCTGGGTCCGAGTCCGGTCTGGACTGGGTCCGGTCTGGTTCCGGTCTGGGTCTGGGTCTGGGTCTGGTCTGGTCTGGGTCTGGGTCTGGGTCCGGTCTGGGTCCGGTCTGGGTCTTGATCCGGGTCTGGGTCTGGTCTGGGTCTGGGTCTGGGTCTGGGTCTGGGTCCGGTCTGGGTCTGGGTCCGGTCTGGTTCCGGTCTGGGTCTGGGTCCGGTCCGAGTCCGGGTCTGGGTCTGGTCTGGGTCCAGTCTGGGTCCGGTCTGGACTGGGTCCGGTCTGGGTCCGGTCTGGGGTCTGGGTCTGGGTCTGGGTCCGGTCTGGACTGGGTCCGGTCTGGTTCCGGTCTGGGTCTGGGTCCGGTTCTTTTTCTGGGTCTGGGTCCGCTCTGGTCTGGGTCCGCTCTGGGTCTGGGTCCGGTCTAGGTCTGGTCTGGGTCTGGGTCTTTGTCTGGGTCTGGGTCTGGGTCTGGGTCCGATCTGGGTCCGGTCTCGGTCCGGTTTGGGCCTGGTCTGGGTCCTGTCTGAGTCCAGTCTGGGTCTGGGTCTGGGTCTGGGTCTAGTCTGGGTCTAGGTCCGGTCTGGGTCTGGGTCCGGTCTGGTCTGGGTCCGATCTGGGTCAGGGTCTGGGTCCGCTCTGGGTCCAGTCTGGGTCTGGGTCTTGGTCTGGGTCTGGGTCCGGTCTGGGTCTGGGTTTGGGTCCGCTCTGGGTCTGGGTCCGGTCTGGGTCTGGGTCTGGGTCTGGGTCTTGGTCTGGGTCTGGGTCCGGTCTGGGTCTGGGTCTGGGTCCGGTCTGGGTCTGGGTCTGGGTCTGGGTCTTGGTCTGGTCTGGGTCTGGTCTGGGTCTGCGTCCGGTCTGGGTCTAGGTCCGGTCAGGGTCTGGGTCCGGTCTGGGTCTGGGTCTGGGTCTGGGTCTGGGTCTTGGTCTGGGTCTGGGTCTGGGTCTGGGTCTGGGTCTGGGTCTGGTCTGGGTCTGCGTCCGGTCTGGGTCTAGGTCCGGTCTGGGTCTGGGTCCGGTCTGGGTCTGGGTCTGGGTCCGGTCTGGGTCTGGGTCTGGGTCTGGGTCTGGGTCTGGGTCCGGTCTGGGTCCGGTCTGGGTCTGGGTCTGGGTCTGGGTCTGGGTCTGGGTCCTGTCTGGGTCCTGTCTGGACTGGGTCTAGTCTGGGACCGGTCTGGGTCTGGGTCTGGGTCTGGGTCTGGGTCTGGTCTGGGTCTGCGTCCGGTCTGGGTCTAGGTCCGGTCTGGGTCTGGGTCCGGTCTGGGTCTGGGTCTGGGTCTGGGTCTGGGTCTGGGTCCTGTCTGGGTCCTGTCTGGACTGGGTCTAGTCTGGGACCGGTCTGGACTGGGTCTAGTCTGGGACCGGTCTGGGTCCGAGTCCGGTCTGGACTGGGTCCGGTCTGGTTCCGGTCTGGGTCTGGGTCCGGTCTGGGTCTGGGTCCGGTCTGGGTCTGGGTCCGGTCTGGGTCCGGTCTGGGTTTGGGTCCGTGTCTGGTCTGGGTCCGGTCTTGGTCCGGTCTGGGTCTTGGTCTGGGTCTGGGTCTGGGTCTGGGTCGGGGTCTGGGTCTGGTCTGGGTCTGATCTGGGTCTGGTCTGGGTCTGGTCTGGGTCCGGTCTGGGTCTGGGTCCAGTTTTGGTCTGGGTCTGGGTCTGGTTTGGTCTGGGTCTGGGTCTGGTTTGGTCTGGGTCTGGGTCTGGGTCCTGTCTGGGTCCCGTCTGGACTGGGTCTGGTCTGGGACCGGTCTGGGTCCGAGTCCGGTCTGGACTGGGTCCGGTCTGGTTCCGGTCTGGGTCTGGGTCTGGGTCTGGTCTGGGTCCGGTCTGGGTCTGGGTCTGGGTCTGGGTCCGGTCTGGGTCCGGTCTGGGTCTTGATCCGGGTCTGGGTCTGGTCTGGGTCTGGTCTGGGTCTGGGTCTGGGTCTGGGTCTGGTCTGGGTCCAGTCTGGGTCCGGTCTGGACTGGGTCTGGTCTGGGTCTGGTCTGGGTCTGGGTCTGGGTCTGGTCTGGGTCTGGTCTGGGTCTGGGTCTGGGTCTGGTCTGGGTCTGGGTCCGGTCTGGGTCCGGTCTGGGTCTGGTCTGGGTCTGGGTCTGGGTCTGGGTCCGGTCTGGGTCTGGGTCCGGTCTGGTTCCGGTCTGGGTCTGGGTCCGGTCCGAGTCCGGGTCTGGGTCTGGTCTGGGTCCAGTCTGGGTCCGAGTCCGGTCTGGACTGGGTCCGGTCTGGTTCCGGTCTGGGTCTGGGTCTGGGTCTGGTCTGGTCTGGGTCTGGGTCTGGGTCCGGTCTGGGTCCGGTCTGGGTCTTGATCCGGGTCTGGGTCTGGTCTGGGTCTGGGTCTGGGTCTGGGTCCTGTCTGGGTCCTGTCTGGACTGGGTCTGGTCTGGGACCGGTCTGGGTCCGAGTCCGGTCTGGACTGGGTCCGGTCTGGTTCCGGTCTGGGTCTGGGTCCGGTCTGGGTCTGGGTCCGGTCTGGTTCCGGTCTGGGTCTGGGTCCGGTCCGAGTCCGGGTCTGGGTCTGGTCTGGGTCCAGTCTGGGTCCGGTCTGGACTGGGTCCGGTCTGGGTCCGGTCTGGGGTCTGGGTCTGGGTCTGGGTCCGGTCTGGACTGGGTCCGGTCTGGTTCCGGTCTGGGTCTGGGTCCGGTTCTTTTTCTGGGTCTGGGTCCGCTCTGGTCTGGGTCCGCTCTGGGTCTGGGTCCGGTCTAGGTCTGGTCTGGGTCTGGGTCTTTGTCTGGGTCTGGGTCTGGGTCTGGGTCCGATCTGGGTCCGGTCTCGGTCCGGTTTGGGCCTGGTCTGGGTCCTGTCTGAGTCCAGTCTGGGTCTGGGTCTGGGTCTGGGTCTAGTCTGGGTCTAGGTCCGGTCTGGGTCTGGGTCCGGTCTGGTCTGGGTCCGCTCTGGGTCCAGTCTGGGTCTGGGTCTTGGTCTGGGTCTGGGTCCGGTCTGGGTCTGGGTTTGGGTCCGCTCTGGGTCTGGGTCCGGTCTGGGTCTGGGTCCGGTCTGGGTCTGGGTCTGGGTCTTGGTCTGGGTCTGGGTCCGGTCTGGGTCTGGGTCTGGGTCCGGTCTGGGTCTGGGTCTGGGTCTGGGTCTTGGTCTGGTCTGGGTCTGGTCTGGGTCTGCGTCCGGTCTGGGTCTAGGTCCGGTCTGGGTCTGGGTCCGGTCTGGGTCTGGGTCTGGGTCCGGTCTGGGTCTGGGTCTGGGTCTGGGTCTGGGTCTGGGTCCTGTCTGGGTCCTGTCTGGACTGGGTCTAGTCTGGGACCGGTCTGGGTCCGAGTCCGGTCTGGACTGGGTCCGGTCTGGTTCCGGTCTGGGTCTGGGTCCGGTCTCGGTCTGGGTCCGGTCTGGGTCTGGGTCCGGTCTGGTTCCGGTCTGGGTCTGGGTCCGGTCCGAGTCCGGGTCTGGGTCTGGTCTGGGTCCAGTCTGGGTCCGGTCTGGACTGGGTCCGGTCTGGGACCTGTCTGGGTCTAGGTCCGGTCTGGACTGGGTCCGGTCTGGTTCCGGTCTGGGTCTAGGTCCGGTCTGGGTTTGGGTCTGGGTCTGGGTCTGGGTCTGGGTCCGGTCTGGGTTTGGGTCTGGGTCTGGGTCTGGGTCTGGTCTGGGTCCGGTCTGGGTCCGGTCTGGGTCTGGGTCTGGGTCTGGGTCTGGTCTGAGTCTGATCTGGGTCTGGGTCTGGGTCCGGTCTGGGTCCGGTCTGGGTCTGGGTCCGGTCTGGTTCCGGTCTGGGTCTGGGTCCGGTCTGGGTCTGGGTCTGGGTCCGGTCTGGGTCTGGTCTGGGTCTGGGTCCGGTCTGGGTCTGGGTCTGGGTCTGGGGCCGTGTCTGGGTCTGGGTCTGGGTCTGGTCTAGGTCTGGGTCCGGTCTGGGTTTGGGTCCGTGTCTGGTCTGGGTCCGGTCTTGGTCCGGTCTGGGTCTTGGTCTGGGTCTGGGTCTGGGTCTGGGTCGGGGTCTGGGTCTGGTCTGGGTCTGATCTGGGTCTGGTCTGGGTCTGGTCTGGGTCCGGTCTGGGTCTGGGTCCAGTTTTGGTCTGGGTCTGGGTCTGGTTTGGTCTGGGTCTGGGTCTGGGTCCTGTCTGGGTCCCGTCTGGACTGGGTCTGGTCTGGGACCGGTCTGGGTCCGAGTCCGGTCTGGACTGGGTCCGGTCTGGTTCCGGTCTGGGTCTGGGTCTGGGTCTGGTCTGGGTCCGGTCTGGGTCTGGGTCTGGGTCTGGGTCCGGTCTGGGTCCGGTCTGGGTCTTGATCCGGGTCTGGGTCTGGTCTGGGTCTGGTCTGGGTCTGGGTCTGGGTCTGGGTCTGGGTCTGGTCTGGGTCCAGTCTGGGTCCGGTCTGGACTGGGTCTGGTCTGGGTCTGGTCTGGGTCTGGGTCTGGGTCCGGTCTGGGTCTGGTCTGGGTCTGGGTCTGGGTCTGGTCTGGGTCTGGGTCCGGTCTGGGTCCGGTCTGGGTCTGGTCTGGGTCTGGGTCTGGGTCTGGGTCCGGTCTGGGTCTGGGTCCGGTCTGGTTCCGGTCTGGGTCTGGGTCCGGTCCGAGTCCGGGTCTGGGTCTGGTCTGGGTCCAGTCTGGGTCCGAGTCCGGTCTGGACTGGGTCCGGTCTGGTTCCGGTCTGGGTCTGGGTCTGGGTCTGGTCTGGTCTGGGTCTGGGTCTGGGTCCGGTCTGGGTCCGGTCTGGGTCTTGATCCGGGTCTGGGTCTGGTCTGGGTCTGGGTCTGGGTCTGGGTCTGGGTCCGGTCTGGGTCTGGGTCCGGTCTGGTTCCGGTCTGGGTCTGGGTCCGGTCCGAGTCCGGGTCTGGGTCTGGTCTGGGTCCAGTCTGGGTCCGGTCTGGACTGGGTCCGGTCTGGGTCCGGTCTGGGGTCTGGGTCTGGGTCTGGGTCCGGTCTGGACTGGGTCCGGTCTGGTTCCGGTCTGGGTCTGGGTCCGGTTCTTTTTCTGGGTCTGGGTCCGCTCTGGTCTGGGTCCGCTCTGGGTCTGGGTCCGGTCTAGGTCTGGTCTGGGTCTGGGTCTGGGTCTTTGTCTGGGTCTGGGTCTGGGTCTGGGTCCGATCTGGGTCCGGTCTCGGTCCGGTTTGGGCCTGGTCTGGGTCCTGTCTGAGTCCAGTCTGGGTCTGGGTCTGGGTCTGGGTCTAGTCTGGGTCTAGGTCCGGTCTGGGTCTGGGTCCGGTCTGGTCTGGGTCCGCTCTGGGTCCAGTCTGGGTCTGGGTCTTGGTCTGGGTCTGGGTCCGGTCTGGGTCTGGGTTTGGGTCCGCTCTGGGTCTGGGTCCGGTCTGGGTCTGGGTCCGGTCTGGGTCTGGGTCCGGTCTGGGTCTGGGTCTGGGTCCGGTCTGGGTCTGGGTCTGGGTCTGGGTCTTGGTCTGGTCTGGGTCTGGTCTGGGTCTGCGTCCGGTCTGGGTCTAGGTCCGGTCTGGGTCTGGGTCCGGTCTGGGTCTGGGTCTGGGTCCGGTCTGGGTCTGGGTCTGGGTCTGGGTCTGGGTCTGGGTCCTGTCTGGGTCCTGTCTGGACTGGGTCTAGTCTGGGACCGGTCTGGGTCCGAGTCCGGTCTGGACTGGGTCCGGTCTGGTTCCGGTCTGGGTCTGGGTCCGGTCTCGGTCTGGGTCCGGTCTGGGTCTGGGTCCGGTCTGGTTCCGGTCTGGGTCTGGGTCCGGTCCGAGTCCGGGTCTGGGTCTGGTCTGGGTCCAGTCTGGGTCCGGTCTGGACTGGGTCCGGTCTGGGACCTGTCTGGGTCTAGGTCCGGTCTGGACTGGGTCCGGTCTGGTTCCGGTCTGGGTCTAGGTCCGGTCTGGGTTTGGGTCTGGGTCTGGGTCTGGGTCTGGGTCCGGTCTGGGTTTGGGTCTGGGTCTGGGTCTGGGTCTGGTCTGGGTCCGGTCTGGGTCCGGTCTGGGTCTGGGTCTGGGTCTGGGTCTGGTCTGAGTCTGATCTGGGTCTGGGTCTGGGTCCGGTCTGGGTCCGGTCTGGGTCTGGGTCCGGTCTGGTTCCGGTCTGGGTCTGGGTCCGGTCTGGGTCTGGGTCTGGGTCCGGTCTGGGTCTGGTCTGGGTCTGGGTCCGGTCTGGGTCTGGGTCTGGGTCTGGGGCCGTGTCTGGGTCTGGGTCTGGGTCTGGTCTAGGTCTGGGTCCGGTCTGGGTTTGGGTCCGTGTCTGGTCTGGGTCCGGTCTTGGTCCGGTCTGGGTCTTGGTCTGGGTCTGGGTCTGGGTCTGGGTCGGGGTCTGGGTCTGGTCTGGGTCTGATCTGGGTCTGGTCTGGGTCTGGTCTGGGTCCGGTCTGGGTCTGGGTCCAGTTTTGGTCTGGGTCTGGTCTAGGTCTGGGTCCGGTCTGGGTTTGGGTCCGTGTCTGGTCTGGGTCCGGTCTTGGTCCGGTCTGGGTCTTGGTCTGGGTCTGGGTCTGGGTCGGGGTCTGGGTCTGGTCTGGGTCTGATCTGGGTCTGGTCTGGGTCTGGTCTGGGTCCGGTCTGGGTCTGGGTCCAGTTTTGGTCTGGGTCTGGGTCTGGTTTGGTCTGGGTCTGGGTCTGGGTCCTGTCTGGGTCCCGTCTGGACTGGGTCTGGTCTGGGACCGGTCTGGGTCCGAGTCCGGTCTGGACTGGGTCCGGTCTGGTTCCGGTCTGGGTCTGGGTCTGGGTCTGGTCTGGGTCTGGTCTGGGTCTGGGTCTGGGTCCGGTCTGGGTCCGGTCTGGGTCTTGATCCGGGTCTGGGTCTGGTCTGGGTCTGGTCTGGGTCTGGGTCTGGGTCTGGGTCTGGTCTGGGTCCAGTCTGGGTCCGGTCTGGACTGGGTCCGGTCTGGTTCCGGTCTGGGTCTGGGTCTGGGTCTGGTCTGGGTCTGGTCTGGGTCTGGGTCTGGGTCCGGTCTGGGTCTGGTCTGGGTCTGGGTCTGGGTCTGGGTCTGGTCTGGGTCTGGGTCCGGTCTGGGTCCGGTCTGGGTCTGGTCTGGGTCTGGGTCTGGGTCTGGGTCCGGTCTGGGTCTGGGTCCGGTCTGGGTCTGGGTCCGGTCCGAGTCCGGGTCTGGGTCTGGTCTGGGTCCAGTCTGGGTCCGAGTCCGGTCTGGACTGGGTCCGGTCTGGGTCTGGGTCTGGGTCTGGGTCTGGGTCTGGGTCCGGTCTGGGTCCGGTCTGGGTCTTGATCCGGGTCTGGGTCTGGTCTGGGTCTGGGTCTGGGTCTGGGTCTGGGTCCGGTCTGGGTCTGGGTCCGGTCTGGTTCCGGTCTGGGTCTGGGTCCGGTCCGAGTCCGGGTCTGGGTCTGGTCTGGGTCCAGTCTGGGTCCGGTCTGGACTGGGTCCGGTCTGGGTCCGGTCTGGGGTCTGGGTCTGGGTCTGGGTCCGGTCTGGGTTTGGGTCGGGTCTGGGTCTGGTCTGGGTCCGGTCTGGGTCCGGTCTGGGTCTTGGTCCGGGTCTGGGTCCGGTCTGTGTCTGGGTCTGGGTCTGGGTCCGGTCTGGGTCTGGTCTGGGTCCAGTCTGGGTCTGGGTCTGGTCTGGGTCCGGGTCTGGGTCCGGTCCGGGTCCTGTCTGGGTCTGGGTCTGGGTCTGGGTCTGGTCTGGTCTGGTCTGGGTCCGTTCTGGGTCTGGGTCCGGTCTGGGTCCGGTCTGGGTTCGGTCTGGGTCTGGGTCTGGGTCTGGTCTGGGTCTGATCTGGGTCTGGGTCTGGGTCCGGTCTGGGTCCGGTCTGGGTCTGGGTCTGGGTCCGGTCTGGTCTGGGTCTGATCTGGGTCTGGGTCTGGGTCCGGTCTGGGTCCGGGTCTGGGTCTGGGTCTGGGTCTGGTCTGGTCTAGTCTGGTCTGGTCTGGGTCTGGGTCTGGTCTGGGTCTAGGTCCGGTCTGGGTCTGGGTCCGGTCTGGGTCTGGGTCTGGGTCTGGGTCTGGGTCCTGTCTGGGTCCTGTCTGGACTGGGTCTGGTCTGGGACCGGTCTGGGTCCGAGTCCGGTCTGGACTGGGTCCGGTCTGGTTCCGGTCTGGGTCTGGGTCCGGTCTGGTTCCGGTCTGGGTCTGGGTCCGGTCCAAGTCCGGGTCTGGGTCTGGTCTGGGTCCAGTCTGGGTCCGGTCTGGACTGGGTCCGGTCTGGGACCTGTCTGGGTCTAGGTCCGGTCTGGACTGTGTCCGGTCTGGTTCCGGTCTGGGTCTAGGTCCGGTCTGGGGTCTGGGTCTGGGTCTGGGTCCGGTCTGGGTTTGGGTCTGGGTCTGGGTCTGGTCTGGGTCCGGTCTGGGTCCGGTCTGGGTCTGGGTCTGGTCTGAGTCTGATCTGGGTCTGGGTCTGGGTCCGGTCTGGGTCTGGGTCTGGTCTGGGTCCGGTCTGGGTCCGGTCTGGGTCTGGGTCTGGGTCCGGTCTGGTTCCGGTCTGGGTCTGGGTCCGGTCTGGGTCTGGGTCTGGGTCCGGTCTGGGTCTGGTCTGGGTCTGGTCTGGGTCTGGGTCCGGTCTGGGTCTGGGTCTGGGTCTGGTCTGGGTCTGGGGCCGTGTCTGGGTCTGGGTCTGGGTCTGGTCTAGGTCTGGGTCCGGTCTGGGTTTGGGTCCGTGTCTGGTCTGGGTCTGATCTGGGTCTGGTCTGGGTCTGGTCTGGGTCCGGTCTGGGTCTGGGTCCAGTTTTGGTCTGGGTCTGGGTCTGGTTTGGTCTGGGTCTGGGTCTGGGTCCTGTCTGGGTCCCGTCTGGACTGGGTCTGGTCTGGGACCGGTCTGGGTCCGAGTCCGGTCTGGACTGGGTCCGGTCTGGTTCCGGTCTGAGTCTGGGTCTGGGTCTGGTCTGGGTCTGGTCTGGGTCTGGGTCTGGGTCCGGTCTGGGTCCGGTCTGGGTCTTGATCCGGGTCTGGGTCTGGTCTGGGTCTGGGTCTGGGTCTGGGTCTGGGTCCGGTCTGGGTCTGGGTCCGGGTCTGGTCTGGGTCTGGGTCTGGGTCTGGGTCTGGGTCCGGTCTGGGTCTGGGTCCGGTCTGGTTCCGGTCTGGGTCTGGGTCCGGTCCGAGTCCGGGTCTGGGTCTGGTCTGGGTCCAGTCTGGGTCCGGTCTGGACTGGGTCCGGTCTGGGTCCGGTCTGGGGTCTGGGTCTGGGTCTGGGTCCGGTCTGGGTTTGGGTCGGGTCTGGGTCTGGTCTGGGTCCGGTCTGGGTCTTGGTCCGGGTCTGGGTCCGGTCTGGGTCTGGGTCTGGGTCTGGGTCCGGTCTGGGTCTGGTCTGGGTCCAGTCTGGGTCTGGGTCTGGTCTGGGTCCGGGTCTGGGTCCGGTCCGGGTCCTGTCTGGGTCTGGGTCTGGGTCTGGGTCTGGTCTGGTCTGGTCTGGGTCCGTTCTGGGTCTGGGTCCGGTCTGGGTTCGGTCTGGGTCTGGGTCTGGGTCTGGTCTGGGTCTGATCTGGGTCTGGGTCTGGGTCCGGTCTGGGTCCGGTCTGGGTCTGGGTCTGGGTCTGATCTGGGTCTGGGTCTGGGTCTGGGTCCGGTCTGGGTCCGGGTCTGGGTCTGGGTCTGGGTCTGGTCTGGTCTGGTCTGGTCTGGTCTGGTCTGGTCTGGTCTGGGTCTGGGTCTGGTCTGGGTCTAGGTCCGGTCTGGGTCTGGGTCCGGTCTGGGTCTGGGTCCGGTCTGGGTCTGGGTCTGGGTCTGGGTCTGGGTCCTGTCTGGGTCCTGTCTGGACTGGGTCTGGTCTGGGACCGGTCTGGGTCCGAGTCCGGTCTGGACTGGGTCCGGTCTGGTTCCGGTCTGGGTCTGGGTCCGGTCTGGGTCTGGGTCCGGTCTGGTTCCGGTCTGGGTCTGGGTCCGGTCCGAGTCCGGGTCTGGGTCTGGTCTGGGTCCAGTCTGGGTCCGGTCTGGACTGGGTCCGGTCTGGGACCTGTCTGGGTCTAGGTCCGGTCTGGACTGTGTCCGGTCTGGTTCCGGTCTGGGTCTAGGTCCGGTCTGGGGTCTGGGTCTGGGTCTGGGTCCGGTCTGGGTTTGGGTCTGGGTCTGGGTCTGGTCTGGGTCCGGTCTGGGTCTGGGTCTGGGTCTGGGTCTGGTCTGAGTCTGATCTGGGTCTGGGTCTGGGTCCGGTCTGGGTCCGGTCTGGGTCCGGTCTGGTTCCGGTCTGGGTCTGGGTCCGGTCTGGGTCTGGGTCTGGGTCCGGTCTGGGTCTGGTCTGGGTCTGGGTCCGGTCTGGGTCTGGGTCTGGGTCTGGTCTGGGTCTGGGGCCGTGTCTGGGTCTGGGTCTGGTCTAGGTCTGGGTCCGGTCTGGGTTTGGGTCCGTGTCTGGTCTGGGTCCGGTCTTGGTCCGGTCTGGGTCTTGGTCTGGGTCTAGGTCTGGGTCTGGGTCTGGGTCGGGGTCTGGGTCTGGTCTGGGTCTGATCTGGGTCTGGTCTGGGTCTGGTCTGGGTCCGGTCTGGGTCTGGGTCCAGTTTTGGTCTGGGTCTGGGTCTGGTTTGGTCTGGGTCTGGGTCTGGGTCCTGTCTGGGTCCCGTCTGGACTGGGTCTGGTCTGGGACCGGTCTGGGTCCGAGTCCGGTCTGGACTGGGTCCGGTCTGGTTCCGGTCTGGGTCTGGGGCCGTGTCTGGGTCTGGGTCTGGGTCTGGTCTAGGTCTGGGTCCGGTCTGGGTTTGGGTCCGTGTCTGGTCTGGGTCCGGTCTTGGTCCGGTCTGGGTCTTGGTCTGGGTCTGGGTCTGGGTCTGGGTCGGGGTCTGGGTCTGGTCTGGGTCTGATCTGGGTCTGGTCTGGGTCTGGTCTGGGTCCGGTCTGGGTCTGGGTCCAGTTTTGGTCTGGGTCTGGGTCTGGTTTGGTCTGGGTCTGGGTCTGGGTCCTGTCTGGGTCCCGTCTGGACTGGGTCTGGTCTGGGACCGGTCTGGGTCCGAGTCCGGTCTGGACTGGGTCCGGTCTGGTTCCGGTCTGGGTCTGGGTCTGGGTCTGGTCTGGGTCTGGTCTGGGTCTGGGTCTGGGTCCGGTCTGGGTCCGGTCTGGGTCTTGATCCGGGTCTGGGTCTGGTATGGGTCTGGTCTGGGTCTGGGTCTGGGTCTGGGTCTGGTCTGGGTCCAGTCTGGGTCCGGTCTGGACTGGGTCCGGTCTGGTTCCGGTCTGGGTCTGGGTCTGGGTCTGGTCTGGGTCTGGTCTGGGTCTGGGTCTGGGTCCGGTCTGGGTCTGGTCTGGGTCTGGGTCTGGGTCTGGGTCTGGTCTGGGTCTGGGTCCGGTCTGGGTCCGGTCTGGGTCTGGTCTGGGTCTGGGTCTGGGTCTGGGTCCGGTCTGGGTCTGGGTCCGGTCTGGGTCTGGGTCCGGTCCGAGTCCGGGTCTGGGTCTGGTCTGGGTCCAGTCTGGGTCCGAGTCCGGTCTGGACTGGGTCCGGTCTGGGTCTGGGTCTGGGTCTGGGTCTGGGTCCGGTCTGGGTCTTGATCCGGGTCTGGGTCTGGTCTGGGTCTGGGTCTGGGTCTGGGTCTGGGTCCGGTCTGGGTCTGGGTCCGGTCTGGTTCCGGTCTGGGTCTGGGTCCGGTCCGAGTCCGGGTCTGGGTCTGGTCTGGGTCCAGTCTGGGTCCGGTCTGGACTGGGTCCGGTCTGGGTCCGGTCTGGGGTCTGGGTCTGGGTCTGGGTCCGGTCTGGGTTTGGGTCGGGTCTGGGTCTGGTCTGGGTCCGGTCTGGGTCCGGTCTGGGTCTTGGTCCGGGTCTGGGTCCGGTCTGGGTCTGGGTCTGGGTCTGGGTCCGGTCTGGGTCTGGTCTGGGTCCAGTCTGGGTCTGGGTCTGGTCTGGGTCCGGGTCTGGGTCCGGTCCGGGTCCTGTCTGGGTCTGGGTCTGGGTCTGGTCTGGTCTGGTCTGGGTCCGTTCTGGGTCTGGGTCCGGTCTGGGTCCGGTCTGGGTTCGGTCTGGGTCTGGGTCTGGGTCTGGTCTGGGTCTGATCTGGGTCTGGGTCTGGGTCCGGTCTGGGTCCGGTCTGGGTCTGGGTCTGGGTCCGGTCTGGTCTGGGTCTGATCTGGGTCCGGTCTGGGTCTGGGTCTGGGTCCGGTCTGGGTCTGGTCTGGGTCTGGTCTGGTCTAGTCTGGTCTGGGTCTGGGTCTGGGTCTGGTCTGGGTCTGGGGCCGTGTCTGGGTCTGGGTCTGGGTCTGGTCTAGGTCTGGGTCCGGTCTGGGTTTGGGTCCGTGTCTGGTCTGGGTCCGGTCTTGGTCCGGTCTGGGTCTTGGTCTGGGTCTAGGTCTGGGTCTGGGTCTGGGTCGGGGTCTGGGTCTGGTCTGGGTCTGATCTGGGTCTGGTCTGGGTCTGGTCTGGGTCCGGTCTGGGTCTGGGTCCATTTTTGGTCTGGGTCTGGGTCTGGTTTGGTCTGGGTCTGGGTCTGGGTCCTGTCTGGGTCCCGTCTGGACTGGGTCTGGTCTGGGACCGGTCTGGGTCCGAGTCCGGTCTGGACTGGGTCCGGTCTGGTTCCGGTCTGGGTCTGGGTCTGGGTCTGGTCTGGGTCTGGTCTGGGTCTGGGTCTGGGTCCGGTCTGGGTCCGGTCTGGGTCTTGATCCGGGTCTGGGTCTGGTCTGGGTCTGGGTCTGGGTCTGGGTCTGGGTCCGGTCTGGGTCTTGGTCCGGGTCTGGTCTGGGTCTGGGTCTGGGTCTGGGTCTGGGTCCGGTCTGGGTCTGGGTCCGGTCTGGTTCCGGTCTGGGTCTGGGTCCGGTCCGAGTCCGGGTCTGGGTCTGGTCTGGGTCCAGTCTGGGTCCGGTCTGGACTGGGTCCGGTCTGGGTCCGGTCTGGGGTCTGGGTCTGGGTCTGGGTCCGGTCTGGGTTTGGGTCGGGTCTGGGTCTGGTCTGGGTCCGGTCTGGGTCCGGTCTGGGTCTTGGTCCGGGTCTGGGTCCGGTCTGGGTCTGGGTCTGGGTCTGGGTCCGGTCTGGGTCTGGGTCTGGGTCTGGGTCCGGTCTGGGTCTGGTCTGGGTCCAGTCTGGGTCTGGGTCTGGTCTGGGTCCGGGTCTGGGTCCGGTCCGGGTCCTGTCTGGGTCTGGGTCTGGGTCTGGGTCTGGTCTGGTCTGGTCTGGGTCCGTTCTGGGTCTGGGTCCGGTCTGGGTCCGGTCTGGGTTCGGTCTGGGTCTGGGTCTGGGTCTGGTCTGGGTCTGATCTGGGTCTGGGTCTGGGTCCGGTCTGGGTCCGGTCTGGGTCTGGGTCTGGGTCTGATCTGGGTCTGGGTCTGGGTCTGGGTCCGGTCTGGGTCCGGGTCTGGGTCTGGGTCTGGGTCTGGTCTGGTCTGGTCTGGTCTGGTCTGGTCTGGGTCTGGGTCTGGTCTGGGTCTAGGTCCGGTCTGGGTCTGGGTCCGGTCTGGGTCTGGGTCTGGGTCTGGGTCTGGGTCCTGTCTGGGTCCTGTCTGGACTGGGTCTGGTCTGGGACCGGTCTGGGTCCGAGTCCGGTCTGGACTGGGTCCGGTCTGGTTCCGGTCTGGGTCTGGGTCCGGTCTGGGTCTGGGTCCGGTCTGGTTCCGGTCTGGGTCTGGGTCCGGTCCGAGTCCGGGTCTGGGTCTGGTCTGGGTCCAGTCTGGGTCCGGTCTGGACTGGGTCCGGTCTGGGACCTGTCTGGGTCTAGGTCCGGTCTGGACTGTGTCCGGTCTGGTTCCGGTCTGGGTCTAGGTCCGGTCTGGGGTCTGGGTCTGGGTCTGGGTCTGGGTCCGGTCTGGGTTTGGGTCTGGGTCTGGGTCCGGTCTGGGTCCGGTCTGGGTCTGGGTCTGGGTCTGGTCTGAGTCTGATCTGGGTCTGGGTCTGGGTCTGGGTCTGGGTCCGGTCTGGGTTTGGGTCTGGGTCTGGGTCTGGTCTGGGTCCGGTCTGGGTCCGGTCTGGGTCTGGGTCTGGTCTGAGTCTGATCTGGGTCTGGGTCTGGGTCCGGTCTGGGTCCGGTCTGGGTCTGGGTCCGGTCTGGTTCCGGTCTGGGTCTGGGTCCGGTCTGGGTCTGGGTCTGGGTCCGGTCTGGGTCTGGTCTGGGTCTGGTCTGGGTCTGGGTCCGGTCTGGGTCTGGGTCTGGGTCTGGTCTGGGTCTGGGGCCGTGTCTGGGTCTGGGTCTGGGTCTGGTCTAGGTCTGGGTCCGGTCTGGGTTTGGGTCCGTGTCTGGTCTGGGTCCGGTCTTGGTCCGGTCTGGGTCTTGGTCTGGGTCTAGGTCTGGGTCTGGGTCTGGGTCGGGGTCTGGGTCTGGTCTGGGTCTGATCTGGGTCTGGTCTGGGTCTGGTCTGGGTCCGGTCTGGGTCTGGGTCCAGTTTTGGTCTGGGTCTGGGTCTGGTTTGGTCTGGGTCTGGGTCTGGGTCCTGTCTGGGTCCCGTCTGGACTGGGTCTGGTCTGGGACCGGTCTGGGTCCGAGTCCGGTCTGGACTGGGTCCGGTCTGGTTCCGGTCTGGGTCTGGGTCTGGGTCTGGTCTGGGTCTGGTCTGGGTCTGGGTCTGGGTCCGGTCTGGGTCCGGTCTGGGTCTTGATCCGGGTCTGGGTCTGGTCTGGGTCTGGGTCTGGGTCTGGGTCTGGGTCCGGTCTGGGTCTGGGTCCGGTCTGGGTCTGGGTCCGGGTCTGGGTCCGGTCTGGGTCTGGGTCTGGGTCTGGGTCCGGTCTGGGTCTGGTCTGGGTCCAGTCTGGGTCTGGGTCTGGTCTGGGTCCGGTCTGGGTCTGGGTCCGGTCTGGGTCTTGGTCCGGGTCTGGGTCTGGTCTGGGTCCAGTCTGGGTCTGGGTCTGGGTCTGGGTCCGGGTCTGGGTCCGGTCCGGGTCCTGTCTGGGTCTGGGTCTGGGTCTGGGTCTGGTCTGGTCTGGTCTGGGTCCGTTCTGGGTCTGGGTCCGGTCTGGGTCCGGTCTGGGTCTGGGTCTGGGTCTGGTCTGGGTCCGGGTCGTGGTCCGGTCTGGGTCTGGTCTGGGTCCGGGTCCGGGTCTGGGTCCGGTTTGGGTCTGGGTTTGGGTCTGGGTCTGGGTCCGGGTCCGGGTCTGGGTCCGGTCTGGGTCCAGTCTGGGTCCGGGTCTGGGTCTGGGTCTGATCTGGGTCCGGTCTGGGTCTGGTCTTGGTCCGGTCTGGGTCTGGGTCCAGTCTTGGTCTGGGTCTGGGTCTGGTCTGGTCTGGGTCTTGGTCTGGTCTGGGTCCTGTCTGGGTCTGGTCTTGGTCCGGTCTGGGTCTGAGTCCAGTCTTGGTCTGGGTCTGGGTCTGGGTCTGGTCTTGGTCCGGTCTGGGTCTGGGTCCAGTCTTGGTCTGGGTCTGGGTCTGGTCTGGTCTGGACTGGGTCTGGTCTGGGACCGGTCTGGGTCTAGGTCCAGTCTGGCCTGGGTCCGGTCCGGGTCCTGTCTGGGTCTGGGTCTGGGTCTGGGTCTGGTCTGGTCTGGTCTGGGTCCGTTCTGGGTCTGGGTCCGGTCTGGGTCCGGTCTGGGTTCGGTCTGGGTCTGGGTCTGGGTCTGGTCTGGGTCTGATCTGGGTCTGGGTCTGGGTCCGGTCTGGGTCCGGTCTGGGTCTGTGTCCGGTCTGGTTCCGGTCTGGGTCTGGGTCCGGTCCGAGTCCGGGTCTGGGTCTGGTCTGGGTCCAGTCTGGGTCCGGTCTGGACTGGGTCCGGTCTGGGTCCGGTCTGGGGTCTGGGTCTGGGTCTGGGTCCGGTCTGGGTTTGGGTCGGGTCTGGGTCTGGTCTGGGTCCGGTCTGGGTCCGGTCTGGGTCTTGGTCCGGGTCTGGGTCCGGTCTGGGTCTGGGTCTGGGTCTGGGTCCGGTCTGGGTCTGGTCTGGGTCCAGTCTGGGTCTGGGTCTGGTCTGGGTCCGGGTCTGGGTCCGGTCCGGGTCCTGTCTGGGTCTGGGTCTGGGTCTGGGTCTGGTCTGGTCTGGTCTGGGTCCGTTCTGGGTCTGGGTCCGGTCTGGGTCCGGTCTGGGTTCGGTCTGGGTCTGGGTCTGGGTCTGGTCTGGGTCTGATCTGGGTCTGGGTCTGGGTCCGGTCTGGGTCCGGTCTGGGTCTGGGTCTGGGTCTGATCTGGGTCTGGGTCTGGGTCTGGGTCCAGTCTTGGTCTGGGTCTGGGTCTGGGTCTGGTCTTGGTCCGGTCTGGGTCTGGGTCCAGTCTTGGTCTAGGTCTGGGTCTGGTCTGGTCTGGACTGGGTCTGGTCTGGGACCGGTCTGGGTCTAGGTCCAGTCTGGCCTGGGTCCGGTCCGGGTCCTGTCTGGGTCTGGGTCTGGGTCTGGGTCTGGTCTGGTCTGGTCTGGGTCCGTTCTGGGTCTGGGTCCGGTCTGGGTCCGGTCTGGGTTCGGTCTGGGTCTGGGTCTGGGTCTGGTCTGGGTCTGATCTGGGTCTGGGTCTGGGTCCGGTCTGGGTCCGGTCTGGGTCTGGGTCCGGTCTGGTTCCGGTCTGGGTCTGGGTCCGGTCCGAGTCCGGGTCTGGGTCTGGTCTGGGTCCAGTCTGGGTCCGGTCTGGACTGGGTCCGGTCTGGGTCCGGTCTGGGGTCTGGGTCTGGGTCTGGGTCCGGTCTGGGTTTGGGTCGGGTCTGGGTCTGGTCTGGGTCCGGTCTGGGTCCGGTCTGGGTCTTGGTCCGGGTCTGGGTCCGGTCTGGGTCTGGGTCTGGGTCTGGGTCCGGTCTGGGTCTGGTCTGGGTCCAGTCTGGGTCTGGGTCTGGTCTGGGTCCGGGTCTGGGTCCGGTCCGGGTCCTGTCTGGGTCTGGGTCTGGGTCTGGGTCTGGTCTGGGTCCGGTCTGGGTCCGGTCTGGGTCTGGGTCTGGGTCTGGTCTGAGTCTGATCTGGGTCTGGGTCTGGGTCTGGGTCTGGGTCCGGTCTGGGTTTGGGTCTGGGTCTGGGTCTGGTCTGGGTCCGGTCTGGGTCTGGTCTGGGTCTGGGTCTGGTCTGAGTCTGATCTGGGTCTGGGTCTGGGTCCGGTCTGGGTCCGGTCTGGGTCTGGGTCCGGTCTGGTTCCGGTCTGGGTCTGGGTCCGGTCTGGGTCTGGGTCTGGGTCCGGTCTGGGTCTGGTCTGGGTCTGGTCTGGGTCTGGGTCCGGTCTGGGTCTGGGTCTGGGTCTGGTCTGGGTCTGGGGCCGTGTCTGGGTCTTGGTCTGGGTCTGGTCTAGGTCTGGGTCCGGTCTGGGTTTGGGTCCGTGTCTGGTCTGGGTCCGGTCTTGGTCCGGTCTGGGTCTAGGTCTGGGTCTGGGTCTGGGTCGGGGTCTGGGTCTGGTCTGGGTCTGATCTGGGTCTGGTCTGGGTCTGGTCTGGGTCTGGTCTGGGTCCGGTCTGGGTCTGGGTCCAGTTTTGGTCTGGGTCTGGGTCTGGTTTGGTCTGGGTCTGGGTCTGGGTCCTGTCTGGGTCCCGTCTGGACTGGGTCTGGTCTGGGACCGGTCTGGGTCCGAGTCCGGTCTGGACTGGGTCCGGTCTGGTTCCGGTCTGGGTCTGGGTCTGGGTCTGGGTCTGGTCTGGGTCTGGTCTGGGTCTGGGTCTGGGTCCGGTCTGGGTCCGGTCTGGGTCTTGATCCGGGTCTGGATCTGGTCTGGGTCTGGGTCTGGGTCTGGGTCTGGGTCTGGGTCTGGGTCTGGGTCCGGTCTGGGTCTGGGTCCGGTCTGGGTCTGGGTCCGGGTCTGGGTCCGGTCTGGGTCTGGGTCTGGGTCTGGGTCCGGTCTGGGTCTGGTCTGGGTCCAGTCTGGGTCTGGGTCTGGTCTGGGTCCGGTCTGGGTCTGGGTCCGGTCTGGGTCTTGGTCCGGGTCTGGGTCTGGTCTGGGTCCAGTCTGGGTCTGGGTCTGGGTCTGGGTCCGGGTCTGGGTCCGGTCCGGGTCCTGTCTGGGTCTGGGTCTGGGTCTGGGTCTGGTCTGGTCTGGTCTGGGTCCGTTCTGGGTCTGGGTCCGGTCTGGGTCCGGTCTGGGTCTGGGTCTGGGTCTGGTCTGGGTCCGGGTCGTGGTCCGGTCTGGGTCTGGTCTGGGTCCGGGTCCGGGTCTGGGTCCGGTTTGGGTCTGGGTTTGGGTCTGGGTCTGGGTCCGGGTCCGGGTCTGGGTCCGGTCTGGGTCCAGTCTGGGTCCGGGTCTGGGTCTGGGTCTGATCTGGGTCCGGTCTGGGTCTGGTCTTGGTCCGGTCTGGGTCTGGGTCCAGTCTTGGTCTGGGTCTGGGTCTGGTCTGGTCTGGGTCTTGGTCTGGTCTGGGTCCTGTCTGGGTCTGGTCTTGGTCCGGTCTGGGTCTGGGTCCAGTCTTGGTCTGGGTCTGGGTCTGGGTCTGGTCTTGGTCCGGTCTGGGTCTGGGTCCAGTCTTGGTCTGGGTCTGGGTCTGGTCTGGTCTGGACTGGGTCTGGTCTGGGACCGGTCTGGGTCTAGGTCCAGTCTGGCCTGGGTCCGGTCCGGGTCCTGTCTGGGTCTGGGTCTTGGTCTGGGTCTGGTCTGGTCTGGTCTGGGTCCGTTCTGGGTCTGGGTCCGGTCTGGGTCCGGTCTGGGTTCGGTCTGGGTCTGGGTCTGGGTCTGGTCTGGGTCTGATCTGGGTCTGGGTCTGGGTCCGGTCTGGGTCCGGTCTGGGTCTGGGTCCGGTCTGGTCTGGGTCTGATCTGGGTCTGGGTCTGGGTCCGGTCTGGGTCTAGGTCCAGTCTGGCCTGGGTCCGGTCCGGGTCCTGTCTGGGTCTGGGTCTGGGTCTGGGTCCGGTCTGGGTCTGGGTCCGGTCTGGGTCTTGGTCCGGGTCTGGGTCCGGTCTGGGTCTGGGTCTGGGTCTGGGTCCGGTCTGGGTCTGGTCTGGGTCCAGTCTGGGTCTGGGTCTGGTCTGGGTCCGGTCTGGGTCTGGGTCCGGTCTGGGTCTTGGTCCGGGTCTGGGTCTGGTCTGGGTCCAGTCTGGGTCTGGGTCTGGGTCTGGGTCCGGGTCTGGGTCCGGTCCGGGTCCTGTCTGGGTCTGGGTCTGGGTCTGGGTCTGGGTCTGGGTCTGGTCTGGTCTGGTCTGGGTCCGTTCTGGGTCTGGGTCCGGTCTGGGTCCGGTCTGGGTCTGGGTCTGGGTCTGGTCTGGGTCCGGGTCGTGGTCCGGTCTGGGTCTGGTCTGGGTCCGGGTCCGGGTCTGGGTCCGGTTTGGGTCTGGGTTTGGGTCTGGGTCTGGGTCCGGGTCCGGGTCTGGGTCCGGTCTGGGTCCAGTCTGGGTCCGGGTCTGGGTCTGGGTCTGATCTGGGTCCGGTCTGGGTCTGGTCTTGGTCCGGTCTGGGTCTGGGTCCAGTCTTGGTCTGGGTCTGGGTCTGGTCTGGTCTGGGTCTTGGTCTGGTCTGGGTCCTGTCTGGGTCTGGTCTTGGTCCGGTCTGGGTCTGGGTCCAGTCTTGGTCTGGGTCTGGGTCTGGGTCTGGTCTTGGTCCGGTCTGGGTCTGGGTCTGGGTCCAGTCTTGGTCTGGGTCTGGGTCTGGTCTGGTCTGGACTGGGTCTGGTCTGGGACCGGTCTGGGTCTAGGTCCAGTCTGGCCTGGGTCCGGTCCGGGTCCTGTCTGGGTCTGGGTCTGGGTCTGGGTCTGGTCTGGTCTGGTCTGGGTCCGTTCTGGGTCTGGGTCCGGTCTGGGTCCGGTCTGGGTTCGGTCTGGGTCTGGGTCTGGGTCTGGTCTGGGTCTGATCTGGGTCTGGGTCTGGGTCCGGTCTGGGTCCGGTCTGGGTCTGGGTCCGGTCTGGTCTGGGTCTGATCTGGGTCTGGGTCTGGGTCCGGTCTGGGTCCGGTCTGGGTCCGGGTCTGGGTCTGGGTCTGGGTCTGGTCTGGTCTGGTCTGGTCTGGTCTGGTCTGGGTCTGGGTCTGGTCTGGGTCTAGGTCCGGTCTGGGTCTGGGTCCGGTCTGGGTCTGGGTCCGGTCTGGGTCTGGGTCTGGGTCTGGGTCCTGTCTGGGTCCTGTCTGGACTGGGTCTGGTCTGGGACCGGTCTGGGTCCGAGTCCGGTCTGGACTGGGTCCGGTCTGGTTCCGGTCTGGGTCTGGGTCCGGTCTGGGTCTGGGTCCGGTCTGGTTCCGGTCTGGGTCTGGGTCCGGTCCGAGTCCGGGTCTGGGTCTGGTCTGGGTCCAGTCTGGGTCCGGTCTGGACTGGGTCCGGTCTGGGACCTGTCTGGGTCTAGGTCCGGTCTGGACTGTGTCCGGTCTGGTTCCGGTCTGGGTCTAGGTCCGGTCTGGGTCCGGTCTGGGTTTGGGTCTGGGTCTGGTCTGGGTCCGGTCTGGGGTCTGGGTCTGGGTCTGGGTCCGGTCTGGGTTTGGGTCTGGGTCTGGGTCTGGTCTGGGTCCGGTCTGGGTCCGGTCTGGGTCTGGGTCTGGGTCTGGTCTGAGTCTGATCTGGGTCTGGGTCTGGGTCCGGTCTGGGTCCGGTCTGGGTCTGGGTCCGGTCTGGTTCCGGTCTGGGTCTGGATCCGGTCTGGGTCTGGGTCTGGGTCCGGTCTGGGTCTGGTCTGGGTCCGGTCTGGGTCTGGGTCTGGGTCTGGTCTGGGTCTGGGGCCGTGTCTGGGTCTGGGTCTGGGTCTGGTCTAGGTCTGGGTCCGGTCTGGGTTTGGGTCCGTGTCTGGTCTGGGTCCGGTCTTGGTCCGGTCTGGGTCTTGGTCTGGGTCTAGGTCTGGGTCTGGGTCTGGGTCGGGGTCTGGGTCTGGTCTGGGTCTGATCTGGGTCTGGTCTGGGTCTGGTCTGGGTCCGGTCTGGGTCTGGGTCCAGTTTTGGTCTGGGTCTGGGTCTGGTTTGGTCTGGGTCTGGGTCTGGGTCCTGTCTGGGTCCCGTCTGGACTGGGTCTGGTCTGGGACCAGTCTGGGTCCGAGTCCGGTCTGGACTGGGTCCGGTCTGGTTCCGGTCTGGGTCTGGGTCTGGGTCTGGTCTGGGTCTGGTCTGGGTCTGGGTCTGAGTCCGGTCTGGGTCCGGTCTGGGTCTTGATCCGGGTCTGGGTCTGGTCTGGGTCTGGGTCTGGGTCTGGGTCTGGGTCCGGTCTGGGTCTGGGTCCGGTCTGGGTCCAGTCTGGGTCCGGTCTGGACTGGGTCTAGGTCCGGTCTGGGGTCTGGGTCTGGGTCTGGGTCTGGGTCCGGTCTGGGTTTGGGTCGGGTCTGGGTCTGGTCTGGGTCCGGTCTGGGTCCGGTCTGGGTCTGGGTCTGGGTCTGGGTCCGGTCTGGGTCTGGTCTGGGTCCAGTCTGGGTCTGGGTCTGGTCTGGGTCCGGGTCTGGGTCCGGTCCGGGTCCTGTCTGGGTCTGGGTCTGGGTCTGGGTCTGGTCTGGTCTGGTCTGGGTCCGTTCTGGGTCTGGGTCCGGTCTGGGTCCGGTCTGGGTCTGGGTCTGGGTCTGGTCTGGGTCCGGGTCGTGGTCCGGTCTGGGTCTGGTCTGGGTCCGGGTCCGGGTCTGGGTCCGGTTTGGGTCTGGGTTTGGGTCTGGGTCTGGGTCCGGGTCCGGGTCTGGGTCCGGTCTGGGTCCAGTCTGGGTCCGGGTCTGGGTCTGGGTCTGATCTGGGTCCGGTCTGGGTCTGGTCTTGGTCCGGTCTGGGTCTGGGTCCAGTCTTGGTCTGGGTCTGGGTCTGGTCTGGTCTGGGTCTTGGTCTGGTCTGGGTCCTGTCTGGGTCTGGTCTTGGTCCGGTCTGGGTCTGGGTCCAGTCTTGGTCTGGGTCTGGGTCTGGTCTTGGTCCGGTCTGGGTCTGGGTCTAGTCTTGGTCTGGGTCTGGGTCTGGTCTGGTCTGGACTGGGTCTGGTCTGGGACCGGTCTGGGTCTAGGTCCAGTCTGGCCTGGGTCCGGTCCGGGTCCTGTCTGGGTCTGGGTCTGGGTCTGGGTCTGGGTCTGGTCTGGTCTGGGTCTGGTCTGGGTCCAGTCTGGGTCCGGTCTGGACTGGGTCCGGTCTGGGACCGGTCTGGGTCAAGGTCCGGTCTGGTCTGGGTCCAGTCTTGGTCTGGGTCCGGTCTGGGTCTGGGTCTTGGTCTGGGTTCGGTCTGGGTCCGGGTCCGGTCTGGGTCTGGGTCTTGGTCTGGCTCTGGGTCCGGTCTGGGACCGGTCTGGGTCTAGGTCCGGTCTGGTCTGGGTCCGGTCTGGGTCTGGGTCCAGTCTGGGTCTGGGTCTTGGTCTGGGTTCGGTCTGGGTCCGGGTCCGGTCTGGGTCTGGGTCTTGGTCTGGCTCTGGGTCCGGTCTGGGACCGGTCTGGGTCTAGGTCCGGTCTGGTCTGGGTCCGGTCTGGGTCTGGGTCCAGTCTTGGTCTGGGTCCGGTCTGGGTCCGGGTCCGGGTCCGGTCTGGTCTGGGTCCGGTCTGGGTCTGGGTCCAGTCTTGGTCTGGGTCCGGTCTGGGTCCGGGTCCGGTCTGGGTCTGGCTCTTGGTCTGGGTGTGGTCTGGGTCCGGTCTGGGTCTGGGTCCAGTCTTGGTCTGGGTCTGGGTCTGGTCTGGTCTGGGTCTGGGTCTGGTCCGGTCTGGGTCTGGGTCTGGGTCTGGGTACGGTCTGGGTCCGGTCTGGACTGGGTCCGGTCTGGGTCCGGTCTGGGTCCGGGTCTGGGTCTAGGTCTGGGTCCGGGTCCGGGTCTGGGTCCGGTCTGGGTCCGGGTCTGGGGTTGGGTCTGATCTGGGTCCGGTCTGGGTCTGGTCTGGGTCCGGTCTGGGTCTGGGTCCAGTCTTGGTCTGGGTCTGGTCTGGGTCCGGTCTGGACTGGGTCTGGTCTGGGACCGGTCTGGTCTGGGACCGGTCTGGGTCTAGGTCCTTTCTGGTCTCGGTCTGATCTGGGTCTGGGTCTGGGTCCGGTCTGGGTCCGGGTCTGGGTCTGGGTCTGGGTCTGGGTCTGGTCTGGTCTGGTCTGGTCTGGTCTGGTCTGGGTCTGGGTCTGGTCTGGGTCTAGGTCCGGTCTGGGTCTGGGTCCGGTCTGGGTCTGGGTCCGGTCTGGGTCTGGGTCTGGGTCTGGGTCTGGGTCCTGTCTGGGTCCTGTCTGGACTGGGTCTGGTCTGGGACCGGTCTGGGTCCGAGTCCGGTCTGGACTGGGTCCGGTCTGGTTCCGGTCTGGGTCTGGGTCCGGTCTGGGTCTGGGTCCGGTCTGGTTCCGGTCTGGGTCTGGGTCCGGTCCGAGTCCGGGTCTGGGTCTGGTCTGGGTCCAGTCTGGGTCCGGTCTGGACTGGGTCCGGTCTGGGACCTGTCTGGGTCTAGGTCTGGTCTGGACTGTGTCCGGTCTGGTTCCGGTCTGGGTCTAGGTCCGGTCTGGGGTCTGGGTCTGGGTCTGGGTCCGGTCTGGGTTTGGGTCTGGGTCTGGGTCTGGTCTGGGTCCGGTCTGGGTCCGGTCTGGGTCTGGGTCTGGGTCTGGTCTGAGTCTGATCTGGGTCTGGGTCTGGGTCCGGTCTGGGTCCGGTCTGGGTCCGGTCTGGGTCTGGGTCCGGTCTGGTTCCGGTCTGGGTCTGGGTCCGGTCTGGGTCTGGGTCTGGGTCCGGTCTGGGTCTGGTCTGGGTCTGGTCTGGGTCTGGGTCCGGTCTGGGTCTGGGTCTGGGTCTGGTCTGGGTCTGGGGCCGTGTCTGGGTCTGGGTCTGGGTCTGGTCTAGGTCTGGGTCCGGTCTGGGTTTGGGTCCGTGTCTGGTCTGGGTCCGGTCTTGGTCCGGTCTGGGTCTTGGTCTGGGTCTAGGTCTGGGTCTGGGTCTGGGTCGGGGTCTGGGTCTGGTCTGGGTCTGATCTGGGTCTGGTCTGGGTCTGGTCTGGGTCCGGTCTGGGTCTGGGTCCAGTTTTGGTCTGGGTCTGGGTCTGGTTTGGTCTGGGTCTGGGTCTGGGTCCTGTCTGGGTCCCGTCTGGACTGGGTCTGGTCTGGGACCGGTCTGGGTCCGAGTCCGGTCTGGACTGGGTCCGGTCTGGTTCCGGTCTGGGTCTGGGTCTGGGTCTGGGTCTGGTCTGGGTCTGGTCTGGGTCTGGTCTGGGTCTGGGTCTGGGTCCGGTCTGGGTCCGGTCTGGGTCTTGATCCGGGTCTGGGTCTGGTCTGGGTCTGGGTCTGGGTCTGGGTCTGGGTCCGGTCTGGGTCTGGGTCCGGTCTGGGTCTTGGTCCGGGTCTGGGTCCGATCTGGGTCTGGGTCTGGGTCTGGGTCCGGTCTGGGTCTGGTCTGGGTCCAGTCTGGGTCTGGGTCTGGTCTGGGTCCGGTCTGGGTCTGGGTCCGGTCTGGGTCTTGGTCCGGGTCTGGGTCCGGTCTGGGTCTGGGTCTGGGTCTGGGTCCGGGTCTGGGTCCGGTCCGGGTCCTGTCTGGGTCTGGGTCTGGGTCTGGGTCTGGTCTGGTCTGGTCTGGTCTGGGTCCGTTCTGGGTCTGGGTCCGGTCTGGGTCCGGTCTGGGTCTGGGTCTGGGTCTGGTCTGGGTCCGGGTCGTGGTCCGGTCTGGGTCTGGTCTGGGTCCGGGTCCGGGTCTGGGTCCGGTTTGGGTCTGGGTTTGGGTCTGGGTCTGGGTCCGGGTCCGGGTCTGGGTCCGGTCTGGGTCCAGTCTGGGTCCGGGTCTGGGTCTGGGTCTGATCTGGGTCCGGTCTGGGTCTGGTCTTGGTCCGGTCTGGGTCTGGGTCCAGTCTTGGTCTGGGTCTGGGTCTGGTCTGGTCTGGGTCTTGGTCTGGTCTGGGTCCTGTCTGGGTCTGGTCTTGGTCCGGTCTGGGTCTGGGTCCAGTCTTGGTCTGGGTCTGGGTCTGGGTCTGGTCTTGGTCCGGTCTGGGTCTGGGTCCAGTCTTGGTCTGGGTCTGGGTCTGGTCTGGTCTGGACTGGGTCTGGTCTGGGACCGGTCTGGGTCTAGGTCCAGTCTGGCCTGGGTCCGGTCCGGGTCCTGTCTGGGTCTGGGTCTGGGTCTGGGTCTGGTCTGGTCTGGTCTGGGTCCGTTCTGGGTCTGGGTCCGGTCTGGGTCCGGTCTTGGTTCGGTCTGGGTCTGGGTCTGGGTCTGGTCTGGGTCTGATCTGGGTCTGGGTCTGGGTCCGGTCTGGGTCCGGTCTGGGTCTGGGTCCGGTCTGGTCTGGGTCTGATCTGGGTCTGGGTCTGGGTCCGGTCTGGGTCCGGTCTGGGTCCGGGTCTGGGTCTGGGTCTGGGTCTGGTCTGGTCTGGTCTGGTCTGGTCTGGGTCTGGGTCTGGTCTGGGTCTAGGTCCGGTCTGGGTCTGGGTCCGGTCTGGGTCTGGGTCCGGTCTGGGTCTGGGTCTGGGTCTGGGTCTGGGTCTGGTCTGGTCTGGTCTGGTCTGGTCTGGGTCTGGGTCTGGTCTGGGTCTAGGTCCGGTCTGGGTCTGGGTCCGGTCTGGGTCTGGGTCCGGTCTGGGTCTGGGTCCTGTCTGGGTCCTGTCTGGACTGGGTCTGGTCTGGGACCGGTCTGGGTCCGAGTCCGGTCTGGACTGGGTCCGGTCTGGTTCCGGTCTGGGTCTGGGTCCGGTCTGGGTCTGGGTCCGGTCTGGTTCCGGTCTGGGTCTGGGTCCGGTCCGAGTCCGGGTCTGGGTCTGGTCTGGGTCCAGTCTGGGTCCGGTCTGGACTGGGTCCGGTCTGGGACCTGTCTGGGTCTAGGTCCGGTCTGGACTGTGTCCGGTCTGGTTCCGGTCTGGGTCTAGGTCCGGTCTGGGACCTGTCTGGGTCTGGGTCCGGTCTGGGTTTGGGTCTGGGTCTGGGTCTGGTCTGGGTCCGGTCTGGGGTCTGGGTCTGGGTCTGTGTCCGGTCTGGGTTTGGGTCTGGGTCTGGGTCTGGTCTGGGTCCGGTCTGGGTCTGGGTCTGGGTCTGGTCTGAGTCTGATCTGGGTCTGGGTCTGGGTCCGGTCTGGGTCTGGGTCCGGTCTGGTTCCGGTCTGGGTCTGGGTCCGGTCTGGGTCTGGGTCTGGTCTGGGTCTGGTCTGGGTCTGGGTCCGGTCTGGGTCTGGGTCTGGGTCTGGTCTGGGTCTGGGGCCGTGTCTGGGTCTGGGTCTGGGTCTGGTCTAGGTCTGGGTCCGGTCTGGGTTTGGGTCCGTGTCTGGTCTGGGTCCGGTCTGGGTCTTGGTCTGGGTCTAGGTCTGGGTCTGGGTCTGGGTCGGGGTCTGGGTCTGGTCTGGGTCTGATCTGGGTCTGGTCTGGGTCTGGTCTGGGTCCGGTCTGGGTCTGGGTCCAGTTTTGGTCTGGGTCTGGGTCTGGTTTGGTCTGGGTCTGGGTCTGGGTCCTGTCTGGGTCCCGTCTGGACTGGGTCTGGTCTGGGACCGGTCTGGGTCCGAGTCCGGTCTGGACTGGGTCCGGTCTGGTTCCGGTCTGGGTCTGGGTCTGGGTCTGGGTCTGGTCTGGGTCTGGTCTGGGTCTGGGTCTGGGTCCGGTCTGGGTCCGGTCTGGGTCTTGATCCGGGTCTGGGTCTGGTCTGGGTCTGGGTCTGGGTCTGGGTCTGGGTCCGGTCTGGGTCTGGGTCCGGTCTGGGTCCAGTCTGGGTCCGGTCTGGACTGGGTCTAGGTCCGGTCTGGGGTCTGGGTCTGGGTCTGGGTCCGGTCTGGTTCCGGTCTGGGTCTGGGTCTGGGTCTGGTCTGGGTCTGGTCTGGGTCTGGGTCTGGGTCCGGTCTGGGTCCGGTCTGGGTCTTGATCCGGGTCTGGGTCTGGTCTGGGTCTGGGTCTGGGTCTGGGTCTGGGTCCGGTCTGGGTCTGGGTCCGGTCTGGGTCCAGTCTGGGTCCGGTCTGGACTGGGTCTAGGTCCGGTCTGGGGTCTGGGTCTGGGTCTGGGTCCGGTCTGGGTTTGGGTCGGGTCTGGGTCTGGTCTGGGTCCGGTCTGGGTCTGGTCTGGGTCCGGTCTGGGTCCGGTCTGGGTCTTGGTCCGGGTCTGGGTCCGGTCTGGGTCTGGGTCTGGGTCTGGGTCCGGTCTGGGTCTGGTCTGGGTCCAGTCTGGGTCTGGGTCTGGTCTGGGTCCGGGTCTGGGTCCGGTCCGGGTCCTGTCTGGGTCTGGGTCTGGTCTGGGTCCGGTCTGGGTTTGGGTCGGGTCTGGTCTGGTCTGGGTCCGGTCTGGGTCTGGTCTGGGTCCGGTCTGGGTCCGGTCTGGGTCTTGGTCCGGGTCTGGGTCCGGTCTGGGTCTGGGTCTGGGTCCGGGTCCGGGTCTGGGTCCGGTTTGGATCTGGGTTTGGGTCTGGGTCTGGGTCCGGGTCCGGGTCTGGGTCCGGTCTGGGTCCAGTCTGGGTCCGGGTCTGGGTCTGGGTCTGATCTGGGTCCGGTCTGGGTCTGGTCTTGGTCCGGTCTGGGTCTGGGTCCAGTCTTGGTCTGGGTCTGGGTCTGGTCTGGTCTGGGTCTTGGTCTGGTCTGGGTCCTGTCTGGGTCTGGTCTTGGTCCGGTCTGGGTCTGGGTCCAGTCTTGGTCTGGGTCTGGGTCTGGTCTTGGTCCGGTCTGGGTCTGGGTCCAGTCTTACTCTGGGTCTGGGTCTGGGTCTGGTCTGGTCTGGACTGGGTCTGGTCTGGGACCGGTCTGGGTCTAGGTCCAGTCTGGCCTGGGTCCGGTCCGGGTCCTGTCTGGGTCTGGGTCTGGGTCTGGTCTGGGTCCGGTCTGGACTGGGTCTGGTCTGGGACCGGTCTGGTCTGGGACCGGTCTGGGTCTAGGTCCTTTCTGGTCTGGGTCTGGTCTGGGTCTGGGTCTGGGTCCGGTCTGGGTCTGGTCTGGGTCCAGTCTGGGTCTGGGTCTGGTCTGGGTCCGGGTCTGGGTCCGGTCTGGGTCTTGGTCTGGGTCTAGGTCTGGGTCTGGGTCTGGGTCGGGGTCTGGGTCTGGTCTGGGTCTGATCTGGGTCTGGTCTGGGTCTGGTCTGGGTCCGGTCTGGGTCTGGGTCCAGTTTTGGTCTGGGTCTGGGTCTGGTTTGGTCTGGGTCTGGGTCTGGGTCCTGTCTGGGTCCCGTCTGGACTGGGTCTGGTCTGGGACCGGTCTGGGTCCGAGTCCGGTCTGGACTGGGTCCGGTCTGGTTCCGGTCTGGGTCTGGGTCTGGGTCTGGGTCTGGTCTGGGTCTGGTCTGGGTCTGGGTCTGGGTCCGGTCTGGGTCCGGTCTGGGTCTTGATCCGGGTCTGGGTCTGGTCTGGGTCTGGGTCTGGGTCTGGGTCTGGGTCCGGTCTGGGTCTGGGTCCGGTCTGGGTCCAGTCTGGGTCCGGTCTGGACTGGGTCTAGGTCCGGTCTGGGGTCTGGGTCTGGGTCTGGGTCCGGTCTGGGTTTGGGTCGGGTCTGGGTCTGGTCTGGGTCCGGTCTGGGTCTGGTCTGGGTCCGGTCTGGGTCCGGTCTGGGTCTTGGTCCGGTCTGGGTCTGGGTCTGGGTCTGGGTCCGGTCTGGGTCTGGTCTGGGTCCAGTCTGGGTCTGGGTCTGGTCTGGGTCCGGGTCTGGGTCCGGTCCGGGTCCTGTCTGGGTCTGGGTCTGGGTCTGGGTCTGGTCTGGTCTGGTCTGGGTCCGTTCTGGGTCTGGGTCCGGTCTGGGTCCGGTCTGGGTCTGGGTCTGGGTCTGGTCTGGGTCCGGGTCGTGGTCCGGTCTGGGTCTGGTCTGGGTCCGGGTCCGGGTCTGGGTCCGGTTTGGGTCTGGGTTTGGGTCTGGGTCTGGGTCCGGGTCCGGGTCTGGGTCCGGTCTGGGTCCAGTCTGGGTCCGGGTCTGGGTCTGGGTCTGGGTCTGATCTGGGTCCGGTCTGGGTCTGGTCTTGGTCCGGTCTGGGTCTGGGTCCAGTCTTGGTCTGGGTCTGGGTCTGGTCTGGTCTGGGTCTTGGTCTGGTCTGGGTCCTGTCTGGGTCTGGTCTTGGTCCGGTCTGGGTCTGGGTCCAGTCTTGGTCTGGGTCTGGGTCTGGTCTTGGTCCGGTCTGGGTCTGGGTCCAGTCTTGGTCTGGGTCTGGGTCTGGGTCTGGTCTGGTCTGGACTGGGTCTGGTCTGGGACCGGTCTGGGTCTAGGTCCAGTCTGGCCTGGGTCCGGTCCGGGTCCTGTCTGGGTCTGGGTCTGGGTCTGGGTCTGGGTCTGGTCTGGTCTGGGTCCAGTCTGGGTCCGGTCTGGACTGGGTCCGGTCTGGGACCGGTCTGGGTCTGGGTCCGGTCTGGTCTGGGTCCAGTCTTGGTCTGGGTCCGGTCTTGGTCTGGGTCCGGTCTGGGTCTGGGTCTTGGTCTGGGTTCGGTCTGGGTCCGGGTCCGGTCTGGGTCTGGGTCTTGGTCTGGCTCTGGGTCCGGTCTGGGACCGGTCTGGGTCTAGGTCCGGTCTGGTCTGGGTCCGGTCTGGGTCTGGGTCCAGTCTGGGTCTGGGTCTTGGTCTGGGTTCGGTCTGGGTCTGGGTCCGGTCTGGGTCTGGGTCTTGGTCTGGCTCTGGGTCCGGTCTGGGACCGGTCTGGGTCTAGGTCCGGTCTGGTCTGGGTCCGGTCTGGGTCTGGGTCCAGTCTTGGTCTGGGTCCGGTCTGGGTCCGGGTCCGGTCTGGGTCTGGCTCTTGGTCTGGGTGTGGTCTGGGTCCGGTCTGGGTCTGGGTCCAGTCTTGGTCTGGGTCTGGGTCTGGTCTGGTCTGGGTCTGGGTCTGGTCCGGTCTGGGTCTGGGTCTGGGTCTGGGTACGGTCTGGGTCCGGTCTGGACTGGGTCCGGTCTGGACTGGGTCCGGTCTGGGTCCGGTCTGGGTCCGGGTCTGGGTCTGGGTCCGGGTCCGGGTCTGGGTCTGGGTCTGGGTCTGGCTCTGGGTCCGGTCTGGGTCCGGGTCCGGGTCCGGGTCCGGGTCTGACCGGACCCAGAGCCAGACCGTGTCTATCCATCCACTGACGCCTCCATCCGTGTTGGAAGGCTCATCTAACTGTTGCCAGACTTAGACTTTATTGTCCCCAAAGGGAAATTCTTTTCCTACACAGCACATGTTTGACAACAAAAAGGACAATAAGAACAGACCACAGAAACAACATACAAATACAATGAACAGAGTACACTCAGCGCCCCCTGCTGTTTAGAAATGTTATGACTGAGGGGATCAGGCTTTTTCCCAACCGAGCCTTTTTGCACCTGAGCACCCTGTACCTCCGTCCTGAAGGAAGAGGGGTGAGTTGTCCATGAAGGGGGTGTGTGGCGTCCTGCTCCATGGAAAGTGCAAAGCGTCCAGTGGCTCTGTTGTTAAGCTCTGTAAGGCTTGGTGTGGGGAGTCCTATGATTTTTGCTGCGGTGTTGGTTACCTTTATGAGTTTAGTCCGGTTCTTAACAGTCAACAAAAAGCAAGTTGAACAGTAGAGAATAACAGGCTGGATAATGGACTGATATAACCGTAGGAGTAGAGGTGGAGAAACATAGAGTCCTTTCAGTTTCCGGATTATTGATAATCGTTGTTGGCTTCGTTTTTGAATGTCCATAATATGCTGATCAAATGTTAGTGAACTGTCTATTGTTACTCCAAGATATTTAAAACTGTCCACGATTTCAACTGTTTGATTGTCAATGGCAATGGGTGGCTTCACAGGAAAGCCCAGCATGTTGTAACTTTCACACAGCTCCAGTCCTCAAGGGCTGCAATCCTGCAGCTTTTAGTTGTTTCCTTGCTCCAACACGCATCACTAAAATGAGCTGACAAGAAGCTGTTGGATCAGCAGGGAAACAATTGAAATGTTCATCCTAGGAGCTCTGGAGGACCAGAATCTGACACCTGGTCTGTCAGTCGAGTCGCGTCACTGAGATGACATCAGTGGTTTCCTGCTGCAGGAGTGGTTGGAGCTTCTGCAGAGGAGAGAGCGGCCCACCAAGCCGGTTGGAGGCACGGAGAAGAAGACAGCTCCAGGACCCCCGGAGGACCAGGAGGACAAGACAAAGACACAGGTAGGCTGGGTGCACGACAACAGGATGCCACCAGTGAAAATGAACTCATGGCGATCATGTGAGGCGGGTCACAACCTGTCGCATGACATAAGGACACATTAGAGTCATGTATGACACATACAAGCCGTGGGATCCACTGAACACAGAAGTGCTGCGGGGCATTCGCCGCTGATCGCTGCAACACCAGTAAAAAGGACTGGTTCCATCAGGCGCTGCGGTGCGTTTCTAAGGCGCCCCAGAAGCTGCGCCACTTTCAGCTTCTCTAAAATATTATGAAATATTTTTGCTGCTTTAAAACTTCATGAATCAGAGCAGAGCGTGTCGTTCAGGCAGGAAACCAGTGGATCCAGTGGATTTTACCAGTAAAACATTACATGTCCACTTTGGATGCATTTTACTCTAAAACATCAACATTTCTTCATCTCCAAGCTGGTCGGTGTGCGACGGTTTATGCATGACAGCGTGGAAAACGTGCATCTACCTCGGAGAGGGAACGCTGCGCCGTTCTCTAACCCCGTTGTTTTGCCACCACACTTCCCTGCTGTGCAGAAATAAGAAGCAGCGGTCCAGCTGCTCCAACTTTTTATCTGCTTGTTTATTCTTCACGTTTAAGCAGTTTTATGAAGCGTTTTAAGTCGGCCGGCTATGATGCACCATGACGCAATCCTCATGTGAACCACGACACGGATACTAAAACTCTGCAGATGAAAGAGGCAGAAAGCTTGATGCACCTGCTCCGCAGCACTTCCGTAATGCTTCCGTATTCAGTTGATCCCCAGAGTAAGTCAAACTCGCTCTTTTCTCAGGAACCTCCCAGTTTGGAAAGAAGACCTGCGTTAAACCTCCAGTCAAAGCCTCGATGTCACCGTTTCACCAGTGTGGACCAGTCCATCATGGAAATGCAGAGGACATACCCTGACTTGGCCTTTCGGGGTCGCCTGCTGGTTCCAGACCAGCCTCACAAAGCTCCCACTAACCTTCTGTGTAATGCTGGAAAAGACTGGATCAGAGAGAGCAAAGCTGCTGCACTGGCGAACCGAGACCAAGGCGCTGGAGCAGATGAGGTCTTGGCTGGCACCGACAGGGCCGCTGGTGACACCGACCCGAGCAGCAGAGGGGACCCTGCCCCCACAGACACTGCCTCTGATGGAAGGACAGTTGATGAAGAACTCAGTGGGCCTCGAGCCATTTCCCTGCACAGAACACTGAGGGCTGGGACGGAGGCAGAGCCCGGTGTGACGCCCGGAAAACCTCCGTCTGCTGCCCAGACACAGCAACATTCTGGTAACAACACACACCTCCACCTGAGCCAAACACACACAACATTTACTCTTCATGCTGAAACTAAAAGAAAACTTGTGAAACTTCCTATTTAATTCTTTATCTAACCAACATTAAAGGAAGAAGCTGGAGTTTGAAACTCAAAGTAAATATTCACAGCAGTCAGTTTTTATTTCCAGCTGACAGGTTGACTCCCACCCATCAGTGGGATCTGATCCGGGCAAAGTCTGAAGACATCCTGCCTACAGGTTGTCTGTGTTTGCAGACTTTTCATTTGACTGCTTACAAATGAAAGAAGTTGCAGGCTGACAAGTCCCTGAAATTCTTTCTGATGTTCATTTAGACTTTCCATGAAGAGAACGTCATTCTCTTTTCTTTTTTTGTTCAGACAGAAAACATGAGAGAGTCTCTCTGAGCCCACTGGATGAAGAACAGGAGCAGAAAGAGCGGGATGGGAGGATGGAGCAACTGTTCCCAGACATCAGGGACAAGAGGAGAGAGGACGATGAGAGAGGGGAGGAAGACATGAGCACAGAAATGATGCAAGAGGAGAAAAAACGGAGCTCTGAGAAGAGGAGAAAATGTCAGGATGGAGGTGTTGGAACCTGCTCTGATGATGCAGGAGGAAACTGACTGGACAGATGGGGGAGGTGTGTGTGTGTGATATGTACCTATGAGTACATGTCATGCTGCCTTCCCATACATCCAGACATAAAGCAGTGCTGCTGCAAACGGTCCCGGCTCTGCTGGGAAGTTCTGATCTCAGGGTGACCCGTCCACACCCTCCTGGTTTTCTCTGAAACGCCGACTTCCTTCTGCTCCCACTGCGGCTTATCACCAGGCTCTTCCATCAGAACAGCTTGAGGTTTTGGTTTCTCTTTAAAGCTGAGACCTTGTTAATGATTGCTGTGCCTAAATAATCACGTTGTTGACATTTAAATCCACTCTGGGATGTTGTTTAGTCTGAAATGGGTTTCTCATGTTTTAACCAACTGGAACAATAAATTTTCCCGAAAAGAAATCCTGACAGCGTCTTCACTGGAATTCACACCTGTTAGCATCACCAATAGAAAGCTGGTCTCGTATGAACGACAAGGAATGAATGACAGTACATTTAGAGGGAGTTAACACACCTTCCCAGGTGTGGATGTCTCAGAGAAGCCCAGTCTGAGATGTCCATCTCACAGTCAGCATGTTGCATCTTCACGACAGTCCAGTTAGACAAATACTGAACCGGTATGGCTTACTGGGAAGGGTACAGGAGAAAAAAACAACATAGCCACCAGGTTGATGGAACAATGATCAAAATGGACATGTTAGGTCCTTAAACGCCTCATAGCAGCTGTCAGCACGGTGGTGGAGGCATGATGATCTGGACACCTTGCAGTCAGAGTGGACCATGAAATCCTCTGGATACCAACGTGTTCTGGAGTCCAATGTGAGTCTGTCTGTCCGACACGTACTTTGTCTGAAACTGTCTGATGCAGCAGAACGATAACTGCAAACCCAGCAGATCTATTACCAAACCAAGGTGTTGCCAAAGAAAGGCCTGCTGGGCACCCGTACTGATACCCGCTTTATTACACCATGTCTCTTACTCTCTTAAATTCCAATGAGCAATAACAAAATTAATATAACAACAAGGTCTAATTGGTCAGCATGATGGTGGGGTGGTCCTGAGGCGTTCCTAGGCCAACTGGGAGATATAATTCCTCCTGCGTGCCCCAGAGGGACGTGTCCAGAACACCTTCCTGGGGAGATGTCCAGGATTACATTCATAAAAAAGTTAGTAAAAACAAAAACCAAATGAGAATTATAAAATCAAAGGTTAGTTCAGTTGTATTTAACAACTCATGTGAAAGTCCAAAAGCAAGCGATATTTCATATGGAGTCACCAGTTTCCTACTCTCAGGTATCACAGTTAAATCAAGTGAAAATAAAACAAGAAAAATAAGCTTTATGAAGGCCTTTCTAACCTTTCTCATCAAGTGTGCAGAGAATACAGAAGCAAGCTATCCATCCATTTTCTGAGCTCTACCCAGAAAAACCAGAGTAACTATCTATTTCAGTGGTTGCTAAAGCATCCTGGATGGGCTCATCCCTTTGCCAGGTCACTACCTGGCCTTTCTGTGTCTGTCCAATAGATATAGAGAAATGCTTCTTCTTTTCTAACCTGTCCAGCATCATGACAGCAGAACGATAGACTGTCATACTGGGATCAACATATTGACCCTGGGAAGAGGAGCCTTTGGGACGGAGCTCCCCTTGGTTTGTAAATTTCTCCTTCCTAAGCTGCCACTTTATCGTGGTGGAAGGCTTCGCGTGTCCTGAAGATCCTCGGAGCTGTGTTGTCAGGGCTTTTGTTGGTGCAGCGTCTGCAGTGATGCTTACTCTGGGACTCGGTCTGTTTATTGGTGCAGAGTCCTACCCTCATCTATGGTCATGAGCTGTGGGTCATGAGCCGAAAGAACCAGATCTCCTATGAAGGCGGCTGAAATGAGTTTCAGAGTAGAGCCGCTGCTCCTCCACATCGAGAGGAACCAGTTGAGGTGGCTCGGGCATCTGGTCAGGATGCCTCCTGGACCTCCCTGGTGAGGTGTTCCAGGCACGTCCCTCTGGGAGGAGACCCCGGGGAAGACCCAGGACACGCTGGAGGGATTATATCTCTCGGCTGGCCTGGGAACGCCTCGGGATCCCCCCGCAGAGTTGGCAGATGTGTCTGGAGAGAGGGAAGTCTGGGCTGCTGCCCCCGCGACCCGACCCCGGATAAGTGGCATGAAGATGAAGATGCATTTTTTTTTGTAATTTTTCTTGTAACTGCTGGAGTGGAGAGACAGCAGTTGGGAAAGGTGGGAGAAAGTTTAAATGAAAAGACAAAAGATTACAATCAATCCTTAAGAGAAAAAGTGCAAGGGATTCTAGACCTGTGATAAAATAGTAAACATTCCAGGTCTTCTAAGAAAACACTCCAGACAACCATCAGGAGCACCTGCTGGAAGAAGAGCTGTAAATGCAACCATGCCCCCTCCAAGTCCCGGGCAACCACAGATTTATTTATTACTGTTTGTGTTTAACCCACCAGCAAAGCAAGCAGCTCTCTGATCAACAACACCAACAAGCCGCTTGTCTCTTAATATGGCTTTATTTAAACAGCTTCTTCATACACAACATCATGTGGGCGTCAGGTTTTTTAGGAAACACCAAACCATGTGTCCCATTACATCATTAATATGTTTATATTAAATGGCAATATTAAAAAATGATTTAAAAAAAAAAAAAACCTTCTTTAAAAACAGGAAACAGTCATTCTATGACTTCAACTGGATTATTCAGAAACATTGGTCACTTTAATAGAAAAGATTTCCAAGGTTAATGAGACGGTTTGATGGTAAACATCAGACCTACATAAATAAATAATTTTATCACCAAACCTCCTGACTGACGGAGTGAGGCAGACATGCAGAACTCAGCATTTAGTGTTTGCATGTAGACGTTTTACACAACCTGTCACTTTTCTAGTTTAAAGTGCAGCTGGAATGTTTCACCTAAGGCTGGAATGAGATGGAGCTGAACCTCTGAAGGCTGACCTGTGAATCACAGAGAACTCAAAATGCAGAAAAAACTCAAAAAGTTAACATGTCAGTAAAAAGTAACAGTAGCTCATCTGTAACCATCATGTACAAGATGCATTGGAGGATGTCAGGATCTTTTCCCGGTGTTCCTCATACTGCTGCAGCATCCTTGGCAGGTCGTGGTCAGCAGGAATCACCTGCAAACACACCACAAGTGACATGGCACACTGACTATTTCAGTTACTCCCCCTTCCTCCCACCCACAAGACATGCATGTTAGGTTAGTTGCTATGGTTAATTGTCACTTGTAGCATGTAAGTCGCTTTGGATAAAAATGACTGTAGACTATATTAGAATCATCTGATGGAAAATATCAGCTGATTGTGAATCTGATGCAGGAACACATCTATAAAAAGTTGGAACAGCAGCAACAAAAGGCTGGAAAAGTAACATTTGGAGGAGCATTTGACAACTAATCAGATCAACTGACAACAGGTCAGTAAGATGACTGGGTATAAAAGGAGCATTTCAGACATTGTCATACATTATAGTGTATAATATCAGAAGATTCAAATAATCAGGAGGAATTTCTGTTTTCTAGACCAAAGCTCATTTAAAATGTCCCGAGGTAATGTAAACAACTGGACCAAATGTCAGATTATAATATGTAAGTTTTCAAGGTGGTTCTATCCAACACAGGGTGGCAGTAATGACCAAAACCACAAAACTACCACGTCCACAAACCACCACGGGGGGCAGTATAGAGAAAAACTCACCCATCCCATCCCTTAAACACAGCAGAACCACTTTCATTGTCACAAGACTCAAACTTTATTTACAAGCTGTGTGATGACCTCCAGTATTTCAGCTTCAAGTGAACCAGTAAGCAACTGCTAACACAACGGGTCTTCCTCACAGTTAAAATCATCATCATTTATGATGTTGTTTTGCAAAGTAGTATGTAAAAATGACAATATAGCATATGGAATAAACGGTGCCAGTAAGAAGAGGCTAAACTACATGCTAAGCTAGCTATCGTTGCTAGGTTAATTATAACTTTATAAATATGTCTGCATATATTCAGCTGATGTAAGACTGAATTAGACTAAAACAAGCAGTCAAACACTGACATAATGCAGAATTTTCAGAATTTAATGTTGTTACAGCTATATTACGTGTGCGCACTTGTTTTTAGAGTGAAGGAGATGATGTGTCACATTTTGCCACGAAGTTTGTGGTGAGGCAGGGCTGGTGGACGGACGTAAAGATGAGTCAGAGGTCAGAGTCCAAGGTAGAGGCCGAGGAAGATGAGCTGCGACTTCCAGAGCTGAGCACTCGGATAGAGAGCAGCAGTATGGCCAATGGCTGGCTGCAGTACAGGTACAATGCTGGATGGAGGCGTTCTTATTTGTATTGATAAGAAACTCAGTAGTTTCAAGATAAGACTTTATTTATCTCACAGTGGAGAAATTCACTGTTACATAGGCTCTGAGAAACAACAAGGAGGGTGCGAATAGTAATGAAAGGTGCAAACAAAGTAGATAGTGCAAATAGGTAGTAAATAATAATAATAAAAATAAGAATATAACTAAAATCCACTACGAGTTAAAAAATCCTCCTCCCCCTGGATGTTCACTGGTAGGTGTGGTAATGTCCTCCCCCTGGAGTCGACCACCATCTCCTTCGTCTTACTGGTGTTCAGGCACAGGTGGTTGCGCTCACACCAGTTCACAAAGTCCATGATGACCGACCGGTACTCAAGTTCGTTTCCCTCCAACACCCGTCCCACAATGGCGGAGTCGTCAGAGAACTTCTGTAGATGGCAGCTGTCCGTGTTGTAGGTGAAGTCCGAGGTGTAGATGGTGAAGAGGAAAGGTGAGAGGACTGTGCCCTGAGGTACCCCTGTGCTGCAGACCTCTGAATCCCAGCCACGCAGCCGCACGTACTGTGGACGGTCAGTGAGGTAGTCGATGGTCCAGGCAGCGAGATGTCCGTCAAATCCCGCGTCCTCCAGCTTCCCTGGAAGCAACGCCGGCATGATGGTGTTGAAGGCGCTGGAGAAGTCGAAGAACATGACCCTCACAGCGCAGCCGGTGGTCTCCAGGTGGGTGAGCGCCCGCTGCAGCAGGTAGATGACGGCGTCTTCTACCCCGATGTTAGGCCTGTAGGCAAGCTGCAGCGGGTCCAGTGAGGAGCTCACCACGGAGCAGAGATGCTCTAGGAGAAGCCTCTCCATGGTCTTCATGAGGTTGGCGGTCTGGGCGACAGGTCTGTAGTGGGCTGGTTCCTTAGCGTGTGCTGTTTTAGGAACCGGGACCACACGGGAGGTCTTCCACAGGACCGGGACCTTCTCCAGGCTCAGGCTCAGGTTGTAGATGTGGCAGAGAACCTCACTGAGCTCGTCCGCACAGGTCCTCAGCAGCCTGGGAGTGATACCATCTGGTCCTGGAGATTTCCTCTGCTTCAGTCGCCTCAGCTGGTCTGACGTGAGGGAGAGGGGGGAGTGAGGTGGACTGCAGAGGGAGAGGGCTGGAGGGCGGCTGGAGACAGTCTGTGTGGATGTGGGGCAGGAGCGGTCAGGTGAAGCTGGTAGTGGTCCAGGGAGGGGGGAGGTGTCCCCTGGACTGGAGACATGTGAAGATGGGGGAGCAGGCAGGATGGCAGAAGGGATGGAGGGAGAACTGAACCTGTTAAAGTAACAGTTCAACTCATCTGCCCAGCGCTGGTTACCCTTGGCCGTTCCCCTGGCACTCTGCCCAAATCCGGAGATGTTCTTCAGCCCTCTCCACACATCCCGCACGTTGTTCTGGGCCAGCTTCCTAGCACAGTCCTCTTTAGCCCGCCTGATCCTCCACTGGAGCTCGCGCTGAACTCTCCTCTGCTCCTCTCTGTCCCCTTTGGTGAAAGCCTTTTTCTTCTGGTTCAGCAGGGCTGTAAGCTCAGGGGTGACCCATGGGTGGTTGTTGGAAAAGCACCGTACCCTCCGGGTTGGCACGGTGCTGTCCACGCAGAAGTTAATATAGTCCGTCATGCAGTGCGTGAGGCCATCGATGTCATTACCATAAGAATCACAGAGCATGCTCCAGTCTGTGGTCTGGAAACAGTCCCGTAGCCTCTCATTGGCCTCTTCAGTCCACACCTTCACAGACCTCTTCTGCGCAGGTTCCCTTCGCACCTTGGGTGTGTATTGGGGCAGCAGGAGGACCAGGTTGTGATCGGAGCGTCCTAGTGGGGGGAGGGGGGCGGATGTGTACGCTTCCTTCACGTTCGCATACAGCAGATCTAGCGTCCTATTGTTCCTGGTGTTGCACTCAACGTACTGAGTGAATGTCGGGAGAGAGGCGGAAAGAGAGGCACGGTTAAAATCTCCACTTATTAGTAAAAGGGCTCTGGGATGCCTCGATTGGATCTGGCTGACAGCGCTGTGGAGCCGCTCACACGCAGCCGCTGCATCGGCCGACGCGCAAAACACGATCACATGTGAAAATTCCCTCGGCAAATAGAACGGCCTCATGCTTACAACAAGTAGCTCCAGGTCCGATGTGCACAGCTGTTCCTTTACGTGCATGTTGGCAGGATTACAAAAGCGTTTGTTCACAAACAACGCAAGCCCCCCTCCTTTTTTCTTTCCGCTCGCCGAGCTCCGGTCCGCTCGGTGGAGAGTGAAACCATCCAGGGAAACCACAGAGTCTGATATATGTCCATATAGCCACGTCTCAGAGAAACACATGAGGCTGCATTCTCTGTATTCCCGCTGCTGCCGGGTCAGCGCAGCCAGCTCCTCGATCTTATTGGAGATAGAGCGGACGTTTCCCATGATGACAGAGGGAAAATAATGCACGCCTGAGCCTGGTAGAGATTCTCCACAAAGAGTTTCTGGCATTGTGGGAATCACTGGAATTCTGCCAGAAGCAGTGGAAACACTGGCTGCAGAAAATGCTGACCTCAGTCTGTTAAATCCCTCAGTGGGGGTAAACCACAGCCTCTGAGGAAAACAAGAAGATGAATGAAGCGGTGCTGGATCTGCAAGCCAGGAGCATGAGGGATTATTTGGTGTTTGCAGGGACTACAGAGTGGACAGATGACAGCCCCGAGACGGTCAAAGACTTTATCCAGACTCACCTAAAGGAAAACATCACCTTTCATAGAGTTCACCGCCTGGGTGGAAGGAAACCCAGAGCCGGCAGGCCAAGGCCCATTGTAACAAAGTTTGTTTACTACAAACAGAAGCAGGTGAAGAGTCAAGGTCGTAAACTTTGGGGCCTTCACTATGAAGTCGGTGACCATTTCCAAGAGAAATCCTAGATAGGCAGAGCGTCCTGTTCCCCATGACGAGGAAATCCATTGGTGAAGGAGCTTGCGGTGCATAAATAATTAATCAACAGACAGCTGTACCGCAACCCGAACATCACTCCATGGTTCTACTGACTTGATATGTGCTTCAATCATCTTAAGTCTTCACTAAATCATGTCATATTTCTAAAACTGTTTTAGTTATCAGTAGTCTCACTGTCTGTCTCCACTACATTGTCCCGACACAGAGGTGTTTTTTAAATTATTTTCTTCATTTGGCACAGTCACTATTGTAATTTTTCTTTGTTTGAATTCCTTCACTCTTATCAGTACTTTCACCTGCTGTTATATTAATATGACACACACACACACACACACACACACACACACACACACACACAAACAAGTTATGAGGATAGCGCACATGGCTGACATGTGCACAAGCAGCAGCTAACACACAGACACATACTGTAGTAATATGCACATAACCTTCATCTCTGCTGGTTTATGGATACACTGAGCTTTGTCTCTTGGAATGTGCGTGGAGCTGGTACAAGGGAGAAGGGGTTAAAAAATTTTATCGGTTGCAGGAAATGAAGGCAGACATTGTTCTTTTGCAGAAATCTCATTTATCTAATTCAACAATAAATCTTTCAACACTGCAAACACTGAAATCTAAGTAAAATTAAAAATCTTATATTGAGTACACATATGCTTATTTTTTTTAAAGGTAAGATCATTCTTAGTTTTTATTTCAGAGAATTCCTCGTTTTAAGAGTATTTTTACTTGTTTTGGGAAGTCTTGACAAGCCAAATTTTCTTGTTCTGTTAGCAGATCATTTATCTTATTTTAAGCAACATTTACCTAATTTTTTAATCAATTTTTCTTTTAGGCTGAGTTTTTGCAGTGCAGTTTCCACATGTGTACTCAGCTTTTATAATTCCAGACAACAATCACAGATCCAGAAGGCAGATTTTTAATAGTTACATTATCTATTCAAAATGTTAAGTTAACTATTGCAAATGTTTATGGCCCAAATGTTGATGACTCCTCCTTTTTTCACTCCCTCTTTACTTCGCTCTATGATCACTTAGATAACACAATCATTGTAGCAGGGGACTTAAATGTTATTCTAGACAAATACAGTTCATCAGGGAAGCATCGAGGTTGGAAATCAGCTGAAACGGTTAAACAGTACATGAAGGATTTTGGTCTTTGCGATGCATGGCGTTCTCATCACCCGACACAGAGAGAATACACTTTCTTCTCTTCAGTTCACCATACCTATTCTAGACTAGATTACTTCCTAATCAGCAGTTCACTCATGAGTGACATATCAGAGATAAAGATCCATCCCATAATCATCAGTGATCATGCACCTGTATCATTAACCCTTAGAAGTAAAAACTGTAAGCCAGCCACTAGAAACTGGAGATTTAATACATCATTACTTACAGATTCTGAGTTTATCAGTTACTTTAAAAGAGAATGTTCCTCATATCTAGAAAACAATAACAGACCAGAAACTTCAGCGTGTGTTCTGTGGGAAGCAGGAAAAGCAGTAATGAGAGGGAAAATAATATCCTTCTCTTCCCATAAGAAAAAGAAGGAAACTTTGAGAACATCAGAATTAGAACTCAGAATTAAATCACTAGAGGAAGCTTACCATGTCTCCCCAGAAGAACACACACTGAATGATATTAGAAAAGCCAAATTAGAACTTAATGAAATAATAGATAAAAGAACACAATTCATGGTGCAAAGACTTCGATTGGACAATTTTGAACATGGTAACAAATCTGGAAAGTTCCTGGCTAACCAACTAAAGGCAAATAAGGAGAAAACAACAATTTCCTCTATAAAAGATTCAGAAGGAAATATCAGCCATGATCCTGACATGATAAACAATACTTGAAATTTTACAAAATATTATATAAATCACAAATAAACCCAACAAATGAGAATATTGATCAGTTTTTAGCGATATCGATCTCCCAAAATTACAACAGGAAAATAAAACGGCTCTAGATTCACCCATTTCAGTTCATGAGCTCCATGAAGCTCTCCATCGTATGCCAAACAATAAAGCACCGGGTCCAGATGGTTATCCAGCTGAATTCTACAAAGAATTCTGGACCACACTGGCTCCAACCTTTTACAGCATGGTATTAGAAATAAAGGAAAAACAATGAATACCCTCCAACATGAACTTAGCTAATATTACAATACCATTAAAAGCAGGAAAGGATCCTACACTCCCATCCAGTTGTTGTCCAATTTCATTAATAAATGCAGATCTCAAAATAATCAGCAAAGCTCTAGCCAGAAGGATAGAAAAAAATAACTCTTTCCATTATTCCTGCTGATCAAACAGGCTTTATAAAAGGCAGACATTCCAAAACTAACATAATAATGATCAAAACTTCTCCAAGCTTCTGCTTACACAGAGGCACCAGACAGGGCTAGCCACTTTCTCCATCATTCTGCAGTTTTTATTGAACCTTTGGCAGCTGCCATAAGACAAAACAAAGAAAACAAAGGAATTCATGTGAAAAATATAGAATATATAATAAGTCTTTATGCTGATGATGTTTTACTTTTCCTCCAGAATTTACAAACATCTCTTTCACAAGCAATCACATCCCAGACAAAGGATGTTCAGGATGAGTCACAATTACATATCTGTTCACATTGCACTGATGACATGACTGATATCGACAATCATGCCTTAAGGTCTTGCCCACCTGACCAGAGATTCTGGCCTGACCTGTATGCCCTGGTGCTTGGATGTGGCTCTGGTCGGGGGATAGGGGTGTGTGTATTTGGAGGGGGGGTTGTAGTTAAGAGTTAAGATGGGGTAGGGCAGAGATGAGAAAGGAGAGAGGTTGTGGTGGGGTTTTTTAGGGGACGTAGAGTGGAGAGGGGCAGGAATCAGGGCTTGGGGGGTAGGGGTGTGGGTGGGATGTAAGCTTTTTGGGTGGATGTAAGGGTGTGGGTGGATGTCGGGGTGTGGGTGGATGTCGGGGTGTGGGTGGATGTAGGGGGTGTGGGTGGATGTCGGGGTGTGGGTGGATGTAGGGGGTGTGGGTGGATGTCGGGGTGTGGGTGGATGTCGGGGTGTGGGTGGATGTAGGGGGTGTGGGTGGATGTCGGGGTGTGGGTGGATGTCGGGGTGTGGGTGGATGTCGGGGTGTGGGTGGATGTAGGGGGTGTGGGTGGATGTCGGGGTGTGGGTGGATGTCGGGGTGTGGGTGGATGTCGGGGTGTGGGTGGATGTAGGGGGTGTGGGTGGATGTCGGGGTGTGGGTGGATGTAGGGGTGTGGGTGGATGTAGGGGTGGATGTAGGGGTGTGGGTGGATGTAGGGGTGGATGTAGGGGTGTGGGTGGATGTAGGGGTGGATGTAGGGGTGTGGGTGGATGTAGGGGTGGATGTAGGGGTGTGGGTGGATGTAGGGGTGTGGGTGGATGTAGGGGTGGATGTTAGGGTGAGGGTGGATGTAGGGGTGTGGGTGGATGTAGGGGTGAGGGTGGATGTAGGGGTGTGGGTGGATGTAGGGGTGGATGTAGGGGTGTGGGTGGATGTAGGGGTGGATGTTAGGGTGAGGGTGGATGTAGGGGTGTGGGTGGATGTAGGGGTGAGGGTGGATGTAGGGGTGGATGTTAGGGTGAGGGTGGATGTAGGGGTGTGGGTGGATGTAGGGGTGTGGGTGGATGTAGGGGTGTGGGTGGATGTAGGGGTGAGGGTGGATGTAGGGGTGGATGTAGGGGTGTGGGTGGATGTAGGGGTGGATGTAGGGGTGTGGGTGGATGTAGGGGTGGATGTTAGGGTGAGGGTGGATGTAGGGGTGTGGGTGGATGTAGGGGTGAGGGTGGATGTAGGGGTGGATGTTAGGGTGAGGGTGGATGTAGGGGTGTGGGTGGATGTAGGGGTGTGGGTGGATGTAGGGGTGGATGTAGGGGTGTGGGTGGATGTAGGGGTGGATGTAGGGGTGAGGGTGGATGTAGGGGTGGATGTAGGGGTGAGGGTGGATGTAGGGGTGGATGTAGGGGTGAGGGTGGATGTAGGGGTGGATGTTAGGGTGAGGGTGGATGTAGGGGTGTGGGTGGATGTTAGGGTGAGGGTGGATGTAGGGGTGGATGTTAGGGTGAGGGTGGATGTAGGGGTGGATGTTAGGGTGAGGGTGGATGTAGGGGTGTGGGTGGATGTAGGGGTGGATGTAGGGGTGTGGGTGGATGTAGGGGTGGATGTAGGGGTGAGGGTGGATGTAGGGGTGGATGTAGGGGTGTGGGTGGATGTAGGGGTGAGGGTGGATGTAGGGGTGGATGTAGGGGTGAGGGTGGATGTAGGGGTGGATGTTAGGGTGAGGGTGGATGTAGGGGTGGATGTTAGGGTGTGGGTGGATGTAGGGGTGGATGTAGGGGTGAGGGTGGATGTAGGGGTGGATGTAGGGGTGTGGGTGGATGTAGGGGTGGATGTAGGGGTGAGGGTGGATGTAGGGGTGGATGTAGGGGTGTGGGTGGATGTAGGGGTGGATGTTAGGGTGAGGGTGGATGTTAGGGTGAGGGTGGATGTAGGGGTGGATGTTAGGGTGTGGGTGGATGTAGGGGTGGATGTAGGGGTGTGGGTGGATGTAGGGGTGGATGTAGGGGTGAGGGTGGATGTAGGGGTGGATGTAGGGGTGTGGGTGGATGTAGGGGTGGATGTAGGGGTGAGGGTGGATGTAGGGGTGGATGTTAGGGTGAGGGTGGATGTAGGGGTGTGGGTGGATGTAGGGGTGTGGGTGGATGTAGGGGTGGATGTAGGGGTGTGGGTGGATGTAGGGGTGGATGTTAGGGTGAGGGTGGATGTAGGGGTGTGGGTGGATGTAGGGGTGGATGTTAGGGTGAGGGTGGATGTAGGGGTGTGGGTGGATGTAGGGGTGTGGGTGGATGTAGGGGTGGATGTAGGGGTGTGGGTGGATGTAGGGGTGGATGTAGGGGTGAGGGTGGATGTAGGGGTGGATGTAGGGGTGTGGGTGGATGTAGGGGTGAGGGTGGATGTAGGGGTGGATGTAGGGGTGAGGGTGGATGTAGGGGTGGATGTAAGGGTGTGGGTGGATGTAGGGGAGTGGGTGGATGTAGGGGTGGATGTACACGGAGGTACACGGCGAGACGGTCGGAGGTACACGGCGAGACGGTCGGAGGTACACGGCGAAACGGTCGGAGGTACACGGCGAGACGGTCGGAGGTACACGGCGAGACGGTCGGAGGTACACGGCGAGACGGTTGAAGACCGGCGTTTATCAGAGCAGCTACAACCAGATTTGACACTAGAAAAAACTGCTGTGAAAGCAAAACAAAGCGAAATGGTTCAGAAACAAGAAGAAAGGCTCAACTTGACAGTGTTCGACCGAAGCAACAAGGGGGCGCTAAAACCTAAAGAAAGGAAAAAGCTGCCCGGAGAAAGATTCAGCGAAGTCAAACCGTGCAGAAGATGTAGAGACATAAAGGGTTCCTCGTTTAATCAATGTCCTGCCAAAGAAATCACATGCCATCACTTCAGGAAGTTCAGGTGGAAGTGATCTCACAGGATCCTCATCAGGTGAAATTGTGAAGCAGGAATTTCCAGAGCTGTTCTGGAACAATGAAAGATTATACGCAAATCGGATGCACGACCTTTCTCCATCTCAACGCCGCAGCGCAGCTCTCTCCTCCTACTCCCAAAAGCGGAAAAGGAAGTAAAGAACAAGGTCTCCCAGGTGGAGCAGCCTCCAGAGTGGTGGTGGCTCCAAAGCCTGTATGAGAAGACATGAGAATTTGCTCAGACTCAACTCAGTGTGTGCTAAAAGAGCTGCCTTCAGTAGAAAACACACCATGACAGCCATGAAGGAGTTGTTCTCAACACACCAGCCAAGACCAGGATGTGAGGTTTTGTTCCTGTCTTTTAACAAAGGGACTATCAGAGGGAACAAAGGAAAAACAAATCTCTGCCTGTAGCTCTACATGGTAACAGCTGCTTCTAACTGGACTCTCACCAGTCTGACCAGCACTTATCTATGATGTCCTCTACTGGACTCTCACCAGTCTGACCAGCACTTATCTATGATGTCCTCTACTGGACTCCCACCAGTCTGACCAACACTTATCTATGATGTCCTCTACTGGACTCCCACCAGTCTGACCAACACTTATCTATGATGTCCTCTACTGGACTCCCACCAGTCTGACCAGCACTTATCTATGATGTCCTCTACTGGACTCCCACCAGTCTGACCAACACTTATCTATGATGTCCTCTACTGGACTCCCACCAGTCTGACCAGCACTTATCGATGATGTCCTCTACTGGACTCCCACCAGTCTGACCAACACTTATCTATGATGTCCTCTACTGGACTCTCACCAGTCTGACCAACACTTATCTATGATGTCCTCTACTGGACTCTCACCAGTCTGACCAACACTTATCTATGATGTCCTCTACTGGACTCTCACCAGTCTGACCAACACTTATCTATGATGTCCTCTACTGGACTCCCACCAGTCTGACCAACACTTATCTATGATGTCCTCTACTGGACTCCCACCAGTCTGACCAGCACTTATCTATGATGTCCTCTACTGGACTCCCACCAGTCTGACCAACACTTATCTATGATGTCCTCTACTGGACTCCCACCAGTCTGACCAGCACTTATCTATGATGTCCTCTACTGGACTCCCACCAGTCTGACCAACACTTATCTATGATGTCCTCTACTGGACTCCCACCAGTCTGACCAGCATTTATCTATGATGTCCTCTACTGGACTCCCACCAGTCTGACCAACACTTATCTATGATGTCCTCTACTGGACTCCCACCAGTCTGACCAACACTTATCTATGATGTCCTCTACTGGACTCCCACCAGTCTGACCAGCACTTATCTATGATGTCCTCTACTGGACTCCCACCAGTCTGACCAACACTTATCTATGATGTCCTCTACTGGACTCCCACCAGTCTGACCAACACTTATCTATGATGTCCTCTACTGGACTCCCACCAGTCTGACCAACACTTATCTATGATGTCCTCTACTGGACTCCCACCAGTCTGACCAGCACTTATCTATGATGTCCTCTACTGGACTCCCACCAGTCTGACCAGCACTTATCTATGATGTCCTCTACTGGACTCCCACCAGTCTGACCAGCACTTATCTATGATGTCCTCTACTGGACTCCCACCAGTCTGACCAGCACTTATCTATGATGTCCTCTACTGGACTCCCACCAGTCTGACCAGCACTTATCTATGATGTCCTCTACTGGACTCCCACCAGTCTGACCAGCACTTATCTATGATGTCCTCTACTGGACTCCCACCAGTCTGACCAGCACTTATCTATGATGTCCTCTACTGGACTCTCACCAGTCTGACCAGCACTTATCTATGATGTCCTCTACTGGACTCCCACCAGTCTGACCAACACTTATCTATGATGTCCTCTACTGGACTCCCACCAGTCTGACCAGCACTTATCTATGATGTCCTCTACTGGACTCCCACCAGTCTGACCAACACTTATCTATGATGTCCTCTACTGGACTCCCACCAGTCTGACCAGCATTTATCTATGATGTCCTCTACTGGACTCTCACCAGTCTGACCAGCACTTATCTATGATGTCCTCTACTGGACTCCCACCAGTCTGACCAGCACTTATCTATGATGTCCTCTACTGGACTCCCACCAGTCTGACCAACACTTATCTATGATGTCCTCTACTGGACTCCCACCAGTCTGACCAGCACTTATCTATGATGTCCTCTACTGGACTCCCACCAGTCTGACCAACACTTATCTATGATGTCCTCTACTGGACTCCCACCAGTCTGACCAACACTTATCTATGATGTCCTCTACTGGACTCCCACCAGTCTGACCAACACTTATCTATGATGTCCTCTACTGGACTCCCACCAGTCTGACCAGCACTTATCTATGATGTCCTCTACTGGACTCCCACCAGTCTGACCAGCACTTATCTATGATGTCCTCTACTGGACTCCCACCAGTCTGACCAGCACTTATCTATGATGTCCTCTACTGGACTCCCACCAGTCTGACCAGCACTTATCTATGATGTCCTCTACTGGACTCCCACCAGTCTGACCAGCACTTATCTATGATGTCCTCTACTGGACTCCCACCAGTCTGACCAGCACTTATCTATGATGTCCTCTACTGGACTCCCACCAGTCTGACCAGCACTTATCTATGATGTCCTCTACTGGACTCCCACCAGTCTGACCAGCATTTATCTATGATGTCCTCTACTGGACTCCCACCAGTCTGACCAGCACTTATCTATGATGTCCTCTACTGTTTCACTTCTTGCTTGTGTTGTGTCAGTTGGAAGTTAGAGAAAAGGGTTAGGGGTGTGGGTGGATGTTGCTGATGACCCTAGATCAGAATAGAATAGAATAGATCATCAACATTCATGTTGAACATGACAGTTTAAATATTGATTTTAACTCTATATTAAATTCACCGAGCTTTTAACAAAATGTCCACCGACCAACTCATCCTCATCATCACACTCTGGATCTTGTTCTGACATGTGGCATCAAAAGTGATCAACTAACAGTTTTTCCTCATAACCCTGTTCTGTCTGATTATTTTTTAACAACTTTTGAGTTTACTTTACTTGACTACACAGGGGCTGAGAAGAAAATTCATTACAGTCGATGTTTGTCAGATAGTGTTAACAAATTTAAGAAGTCTATTTCAGCAGTATTTCCTCCAATACCATGTGTTAACCTGGCAGGAAACACCCATCCGAGCTTTACTCCAACACAGGTCGATGAATGTGTTGCTAGAATGACAGCTTTAATGCGTATAACACTCAATAATGTTGCTCCTCTAAAGAAGAAGAGAACCGTTTGGAAAGCATCCAGCTTGTCATCAGCGGACAGTTGAAAAGCCTGCATGTCTGATGGTATGGGGGTGCATTAGTGCTTGCTGTGTAGGCAGCTTCCACATTTGATTCACTATCTGAACATATTTTTCATTAAATGGAAAAATGGCTTTGTTTCTTCTACAGGGAATAAAATAAGTTGATGAGATTTACAAATCATTATATTCTCTTTATATTTACATTTTCCGAAAGCATCCCAGATTTTTTGGAATTAAGGTTGCTTCATTCTGGTTGTGACATTCATACATCAATCATCATCATTCGAGATTGCGCCGTCTGTTGGCAGCAGATTGTAGTAGCTCTGACTTGCTATCTTGATTTTTTTAAAAGTACAAAGTCTTCTCACATAGATATGACCTCAAATTAGGTATTTTTTTCTGAGGATTTCATGCCGGCTCGGAGGGTGTGCTGCAAGGAAGATTTTTCTGCATATTTTCGCTCTTTCAAGGCTTTTTATGATGAGTCTCCATGGCAACGAAAGACAATCGGGATCAACTAATTAAACTCTCCCAAATCAGGATTATCAGTAAAACAACACATCAAATCCCGATGGAGTTGAAAAGAAAGAGAAGAGGATGCAGAGCAGGAGTGAGACAGAGGAAAAAGCGATGGAGATTTAAACAATTTCTCCCGACTGTTATCATGGGTAATGTGAGATTGCTAGCTAACAAAACGGATGAGCTCGAGATGCTAACAAGGTCTCAGAAAGAATACAGAGAGTGCAGTATTATGTGCTTCACTGAGACATGGCTGCATGAACATATCCCTGACTGTAATGTGTCTGTACCGGGCTTTAAAACGGTCCGTGCAGACCGCAGTAGACAACACAGCGGGAAGCTAAAGGGTGGTGGAATTGCAGTGCTGGTTAACCAGCGTTGGTGTCATCCTGGACATGTTACTGTCAAGGAGAAGATATGCACAAGGGACATGGAACTGTTAGCTGTGAGCTTCCGTCCATATTATTTACCCAGAGAGTTTACCTGTGTTATTCTGGTAGCGGTTTATATAATACCTGGTACCGCACCAGACACAGCCTGTGACGTCATCAGCTCCGTCGTTGCTCGGCTACAAACACAGCATCCAAACTCATTCATGGCGATCTCCGGAGACTTCAACAACGTCTCCCTCTCTGCAACTCTACCAACATTCCAGCAGTTTGTCAGCTGCTCCACCAGAGAAAATAAGATGTTGGACTTATTTTATGCAAATATGAATAATGGATCCAGTTGTTCTGCCCTGCCTCCTTTAGGAAGATCTGACCATAATCTGGTTCTTCTCACCTCCACCTACAAGCCCATCGTTCAGCAGCAACCAGTCATCACAAAGACTATCAAAATCTGGTCTGCTGAAGCTGAAGATGCTCTTAGAGGAGGCTTTGAGGCTACAGACTGGAACGTCCTCTGTGAACCTCATGGAGACGACATCAACGCCATGACTGAGTGTGTGACAGATTACATAAACTTCTGTGTGGACAGCATCGTCCCAACAAGAACAGTGAGGTGCTTCCCCAATAACAAACCCTGGATCACCAGTGACCTGAAAAAGCTGCTGAACATCAAAAAGAAAGCCTTCAGGGATGGAGACAGGGAGTTATTGAGGGCAACACAAAAACAACTTAAAACACAAACTAAGAAGTGCAAGGAGGACTACAGGAAGAAGTTAGAAAGTCAGCTCCAGCAGAATAACCTGAGGGATGTGTGGTCTGGAATGAAGAAGATCACCGGCTTCAAGTTAAAGGGGGACCAGCCTGATGGAGGTCTGGACAGAGCTAATGAGCTGAACATATTCTTCAACAGGTTCAGTTCACCCCCTACCTCCAGCCCAACAGACCACACACCCTCCATAAGCCCACTGCTTTCCTGTCACGCCTCCAATCTGTCACCCTGCAGCTCAGTCATGGACCAGAACACAGCTTCATCTCCCTCCACATCAGGACATCCTGAGACCTCCACCTTGTTTGTCTCCTGCAATCAGGTTAAGAAGCAACTTGAGAAACTGAACCAGAACAAGGCTGCAGGTCCAGATGGTGTCAGTCCCAGAGTTCTCAAGACCTGCTCAAAACAACTATGTCCGATTCTCCAGCACCTTTTCAACACCAGTCTGAGACAAAATAGAGTCCCAGTGCTGTGGAAAACCTCCTGCCTTGTTCCAGTGCCTAAAAAAACACAACCAGCTGAACCAAGTGACTACAGACCAGTTGCCCTGACATCTCACATCATGAAAGTCCTGGAGAGACTCTTACTGGCTCACCTCAACAAGCAAGTAAACACCTTTCAGGACCCATTCCAGTCTGCATATCGTAATGGACTTGGGGTTGAAGATGCCGTCATATACCTGCTCCAGAGAGCACACTCTCATCTGGACCATTCAGGCAGGACTCTGAGGGTCATGTTCTTTCATTTCTCAGTGCTTTTAATACCATTCAGCCTGCTTTGTTATGTGAGAAGCTCCATAAATTCCAGGTGGATACCTCCACAACCACCTGGATCTATGACTACCTCACAAACAGACCCCAGTTTGTGAGACTGAAAGGTTGTGTGTCTGAGATGGAGGTCAGCAGCACTGGTGCACCACAAGGAACTGTACTCTGGCCATTCCTCTTCACGCTGTACACCTCAGACTTCCAGTACAACTCTGAGTCCTGTCATCTGCAGAAATACTCTGATGACTCTGCAGTTGTGGGGTGTATCAGGGATGGACAAGAAGCAGAGTACAGAGAACTGGTCAGTCAGTTTGTTAAATGGTGCGGTGACAATCATCTCATATTAAATAGCAGCAAAACAAAAGAGATGATTGTTGACTTCAGGAGGAAGAAGAATAAACAAAGCACTGTTTCCATCCTGGGAGAGGAGGTGGAGGTGGTGGAGGAATACAAGTATCTTGGAGTTCAGCTGGACAACAAACTGGACTGGAAATGCAACACTGACTACATCTACAAGAAAGGTCAGAGCAGACTGTACTTCTTAAGGAAGCTGAGATGGTTTAACGTCTGCACCAAGATGTTGCATATCTTCTAGAAGTCTGTTGTGGAGAGTGCAGTCAGCTTTGCAGCATCTGCTGGGGTAGTAGCATCAGAACCAGAGACTTGAAGAGAATCAACAAACTGATCCAGAAAGCTGCTTCTGTGCTTGGAGTAACTCTGGAGCCGCTGGAGCTGATTGTCCAAAGAAGAATGCTGCACAAGCTGATGAAGATGATGGAGGATTCTTCACACCCTCTCCACAACACAGTGATGAAACAACAAAGTGTGTTCAGTGAGAGGCTTCCTCAGGTCCGATGTAAGACTGAAAGATACAGAAGATCATTCCTGCCAGCAGCCATCAGCCTCCGGAACAAGACCTCCTCTAGTTATTATTATTATATACTACAATATTGATTTCCCTTTGGGATTAATAAAGTATTTTTCATTTAATTTCATTTCATAATAGTGAAAAACTAGAAACCGGTTTTAATCTGAGGTAAGATGATGTAATATGTGATGCTTAAGCAGGACTCACCAGTACAGGAGCAGGAAGAGGAAAGGAGCCATCAATGAGCCAGTCCTCATGCAGCTGATGGATGGACTCCAGATATTCCTGATCAACACACACATCAATGACTTTCTGCTTAATGAAATGAATTCATGTGTCCAGAATACTGCATCCTCACCAGAGGGATGACTTTCTCCTCCTCCCTGCATCGCTGCTTTAACCGTTCATGGCAGGTCTGAGGGGATGTCTGCAGGTAAACTGAAACACCAGAGAGCAACGTTTCGTTCACTTCTTCATCCTGCCATTTAACTGTCCACATGTGCTCCTGCTTTTACTGGCTTCTCTGTTGCCTCAAACATTCAGACCCTGGTGTTCTGTTCCCACTGACGCCAGACTTGTCCTGTCCAGCATTAAAGCAGCAGAGTGATGGTATGGCTGCTATGTTATGCTGAGCAAATTTGCTTTTGCTTAGAATCAGAATCAGCTTTATTTGTCATTGAGACAGCAATCCGGCACAACAAAATTATTCCAGTATAACCCGTCCAAGAATTAAGACATATACATGTGACATGAGCAGGATCAGGCAGACTTAGGCAGCAGCCACCTTTTTATGCAGAATGAGGAAAAGATGACATGAGGAAGGATGGGTGGGTGATAAAAAAAAAAAAAAAAAGTATCTCTACACTTCACCTAAGGTGGAAGGATAAAGATGTGACAGAAAAACACACCTCTAAAAGAAAAACGCAGATATTCAGACAGTTGAAGCAAAAGAGAACACATATGGGGGATCTCCAAGCACAGCCAAGTAAGGTCGCTACCAAACAAACTCATTATCCCAAGGTATTCCCAGGCCAGCATGTCCTGGGTCTTCCCCAGAGGGACGTGCCCGGAACTCCTCACCAAGGAGGTCCATTAGGAATCCTGACCTCAACTGCCACCTCAACTGGTCCCTCTCAATGGGGAGGAGCAGTGGCTCTATGCTGATTACCGCCACGACAGGCACCAACGACCTTACAGCCACAGCTCCGGCTGGCCGCCTCAGCAATAGAGGCACGGAACACAGCCCATTCGGACTCAATGTCCCCCGCCTCACTCGGGACATGGTTGAAGCTCTGCTGAAGGTGGGAGTTGAAGCTCGCTCTGATGGGGGACTCAGCCAGACGTTCCCAGCAGACCCTCACAACACGTTTGGGTCTTTCAGATCTGACCGGCTTCCTCCCCCACCATCTGAGCCAACTCACCACCAGGTGGTGATCAGTTGAGAGACAGAAATATTGCCATATTTTACCATCCATGCTCCCTCCAAAACATGGGCCTATGTTTTTCCAAATTAATTTTTTTATTTCTTCCTAGTCTTCACCAGTAATCGCGATATTTCCTTCCATCTCCCATTTCTGTTTTATATAATCCGCGAGCTCAGCCTTTAAATCCTCCAAAGCTCTTTATAATTTGGAGACAATCTTTCGGTCCAGTTGAGATTTACATGCTTCGGTCATTATTTTAAGTATTGTTGATTGTGAAACATCTAAATTTTGTTTTTTTTATTTCTTGTTCCACATAATGCCGCAATTGGAGATACCTAAGGAAATCTTGATTATTTAAAGAGTACAGATCCTTAAGTTCCTGAAAACTCATCAGTACATTATTTTTAACAAGTTCCCAATACATCTTCGGGCCACTCTTCCATAATTTAAAAGTATTATCTAATTTGTTAGTTTTGAAATCTGTATTGTATGCAATCCATCTCAATCATCTGCATTTGTCAATCAAATTATATTTAGTCACAATATCTATCCAAATCGTAAGCGGTACTTCCAGCATGTCTGCATGTTCTCTCTGGGTACTCCGGCTTCCTCCCACCATCCAAAGACATGCATGTTAGGTTAATTGGTTACTCTGAATTGCCCCTAGGAATGAGTGTGAGTGGTTGTTCGTCTCTCTGTGTGGCCCTGCCTGTCACCCAAAGCCAGCTGGGATAGGCTCCAGCTTCCCTGCGACCCTGAATTGGATTAAGCGGTTCAGAAAATGAATGAATACTTCCAGCCATGGATTTGCTCATTCCTTTACTTAATTTACTGTCACATATGCCTGTACTTGAATGATTTCTGATAATTGCTCCTCTGTCTTTCCATTTTGCAGAGTAATCAGGGTTGCATAAATTCAACAAAAATTTCAGCTGTGTGGTGTAGTAATAGCTCCTTAGGCAAGGTAAGGCTAGTCCTCCCTTTACCTTTGACAGCTGTAGCATTCTAAATTTGGTTCTTGGCCTTAAACCCTGCCAAACATATCTGGAAATCATTTTATTCCATTCTTGAAGTTCTGTTTCTTTCTCCTCAGGTGGAAGATTTTGGAAAATTGTTGGGAATTTCTGTTGTTATAACATTTTCAGTTCATATTATGATCATCTTTTAGTAATCTTACATTGATGTTCTTCATTAATCGTCATGTACCAGTTAAAAGTTTTCCTCTGTGTGCTGTTTGGATAAGCAGGACATTCCAGTGACGTGCAAGGTCAGAGTGGTCTGACCAAATTTGATGAACATTCAGTTCCAATCAGAATGGTATCTTTAAGAGCAGCACACATACGCATTGTCCTATCAGGACATACGCATTGGACTTTTGAACCAAGCAAACACACACACACACACACACACACTGAATTGTATTAACTTGTATGAATGTCACACGGTATCTTTCAATAAATGGCTTGGAGGATTTTTGAAGCTCAGGCTTCTGAGATGAGCCTCCTTGCAAGTTGAACAAGATCGTCTCGTCAGGCTTCCTTCTTATTTAATGATAATTATGTTAAGATGGTAACAAAAATGTACAGCGGCCGGGGGAGAATATTTATTTTAATATGTCTACCGTATTTTTCAGGCCATAAGGTGCACTTAAAAGCCGCTCATTTAAAAAAAAAAAAAAAAAAAAAAATCGGCTGTGTGCCTTTCAACCTGGAGCACATTATGTTTGCTGAGTTCCAAAATCTGTAAAAATGTTGTGCAATTTTAGTAAGCACTCTGCTTCATTGCAGGTAAGACCATTTTCCACCGTCATAGGTGTGTAGTGCAATAACAAAAAGAAAGAGTGGCTGAGAGGTGTATGGAAAGAGACCGGATGCTTTTTCATGCATCACCGTCTCTGTTGATCCGCGACTCCTTGCGTGCCCATATTACCGCTACGGTGAAAAATCAAGTAAAGCAAATAAATTCTGAGCTTGTCATCATCCCAGGAGGACTAACTAAAGAAGTACAACCACTGGACATTGGTGTAAAAAGGGCATTTAAAGCGAAGTTGCAAGCATCATGGGAGCGATGGATGCGAGATGGCAAACACACAAAGAATGGGAGACAGCATCGGGTGAGTTACGCCTCCATATGTGAATGGATTGTGGATGCCTGGACTAACATATCTCCATTGATATTTGTCACAGCAACAACACTGATCTGACAATGAAGAGAGAGAACCCGCTCTGCTTGATGGTGAAATTGCCCAGCTGTTTAATTCCAAAACAGAAAATGAGGACTTTGAGAGATTTATTACAACAGACTGATAAAAAAACAAATGTGTGTATTTTAAAATATGTACCGGTACTGTTTTGAATAAAGTTCAACCAAACTCACTCTTTTGCTTTTGCTACTTTGTTTTTACTTTTGTTTAAGCATGTGCCCAATAAGGCGGTGCACCTTACATATGACCTGAAGACAAAAATAGTAATTGATACTGTGCCGTGTGGCCCAAAAAATACGGTACTCTTGATAAAACTTGATTAAATTTAAAAATGGTATTAAGCTCCATCTATCCAGATCTGCTTTAGTTTTTGTTTTTAACTGATTGTAATTGGATGATTTTAACTGTTTCAAATCTTGTGTCAGGTTAATACCTAAATACTTAATTGATTTCTGCCTGCAATTAATTTCATATTTATGTGTTCGGACGTTGGTTTTTTTAAGCCTTCCAAAAAGGCATGCCAGGAAGCACACAATGTTATAACTTGTGTTTGTCTTTTACTTGCATTTTTATTGATTGACCACAGGTCATAAACCTGAAACACACATAAATAACATACATAAGCACAATATATTTTCCTAAATATAGTTTGCAACAAGGAAATGAAAGAGCTGGCATAAAACTTAACACCAATATCAGTGACATTTCCCAGAATTCTTTGCGCCTACTGGGCATGCGCAAAGCAGCACTCTACCTCTCCCATGTAAACAATGCACTCGTGTACCGCACGTTTTACTCGCAATGCACAAAAAAAACCAATCGGATAATAACATGCGTAACACTGCAATAATTTACAAGAAACAAAACACTGTTTACCACACTGTAAACATCACCGGCCACTGTCAACTGCTTAAAGGTACCCGTTTCTCACTGCAACCAACAGTGCTAACAGGAAGTAGCAGCACCCTGGTATTAGCCGTCCCCAAAATAAAACTGATGTCCGACTAATAAACTTTACCATCTGGAGCTAACACAGTGGGATAACAACATAACATACACAAATATTTATATGTAAACATTTTCCCCTTTTCTTACTGTACTGGCAATTATTACATACCAACGGGCCATGTACTCCTGACAACAATTCGGTGAAATAAGTCCTCTCCAGAGTGAAGTTAACCCACGGAACTGACGCATGCGCACCTTTTCATCTCAATCATACTCGTCTGGTTTAATCGTTTGTGTTCCTACGTCATCCAACAATCTTAACACCTCCCACTTGGCCGACTGATGGACAATCCAAGGAGGCCACCTTAAGTATGCTAGTTACCCAGTCCTTGGATGCCCATGTTGGTCCTCTACTGGAATCAACACCACTGACCTCCGAACATCTCTGTGGAGGACGATAGTTGAGGGCAGTTTTAAGTCCTTCACTCTGGCTTTGGATACAGAAGGGGCAGGTAGTCCCATGCAGGTCTTTATGTCTGCGTCTCGAACAACTCCTTTCTCATCTGGATACGTTTTAATAACCCAGCCAAGCCGGAACTGCCCTCTCAGGGCGTTCTGGTCGGCGATCCATACCATGTCTCCAACCCTGAGGTTTCTTTCTGTTCTGTGCCACTTTGGCGAATGAACAAGTTGGGTCCTGCAAGCTCACTCCACTTTGTCCAGAACTTGTCAACTCCAGTCTGGACAGCCCTCAATCTGCGCCAAGAGTGAGTTTCCACATCGATCCCATGCAAGTCTCCTCCCTGTCCGGTACGTCCCAGGATAAGGGAATTGGGAGTCAAATACTCCACAGTGTCCTCTTGCTCCTGTGCTCTGGCATCAATGGGTCGCTCGTTGGTTAGATTAGCTGCTGCGTAGAGAAGGGTCTGAAACTCCACCCAAGTATAGCAACCAGTAGAGCTGCTTAGATTATTAAGCGCTCTTTTAATGAGCTTTACAGCTGCCTCTGCTGCTCCGTTTCTGTGAGGTGCATCTGCAGGGTGGAAGTCCCACTGCCACTGTACCATTCCGTGCTGCCATGTCCTCAACTGATGTTTTTTTGCACACAATTCAGGTGCCTGTATAGTTCTCTGAGAGCAGGCCTGGCACCCAAGAAGTTAGTACCTCTATCTGACCATAACTTTTTAGGATGTCCTCTTAGAGAAGTAAATCGGGAATAGGCCTGAAGAAAACTCTCAGAAGACTGGTTGTCGACAAGGTCAGCATGAACAGCCCTTGAACCCATGCAACAATACACAACTCCCCAGACCTTCTTTTTGGTTCTTTTCTTGACAGCGTCCATGACTTCAAAGGGGCCAAAGAGGTCTAGTGGTATACTTGAATGGGTTTGCTCTACTGGTACGCTCATGAGGAAGGTTACTCATCACTTGCAGGCACAGCCGAGACTTCCGCATCTTCCAAGTGGTGCATTCATTGACCACCTTCTTAACTATTCTCCGACCTTGAACCACCCATGCCCTCTTTCTAGTACGTAGAAGTGTTGCAGCAACACCTTCATGGTTTGCTTTGTGAGCTTCCTTGGCAAGTAAAGTTCCCAGCCACGACTGGAAAGGGACCAACGGCACAGCTGCTCCATCCCTAGTCCAAGATTGAATTCTACCACCACAAAGTAAGAGGCCTGTATTGGCGTCTTTGAACACCACTAGGCGGTCCAGTGTTGTGTCTTGAAAGTTCACTCCATCCTGGGCAGCAATGGCTAGGTCTTGGAAGGCTGCTGATCGTTCTTCTACAGAGAGTTTAGGGCCTCTTGCCTCCCACTTTAATGACTTTGGAGCATGGTGTTTAACATTTAGCCAGGATTCAGCGGCTCTTCGCACCCAAGCAACTGTCCCACACAGTTTCACCAAGCTGCTGAATCTTTTGGGACCAACAAGGTAGAAACATGGCATTGCTTTTCATTGTTATGCAGATGATTTTCAAATTTATGTCCCGCTTAAAAAGAAAGACAATTTCTCTGTCAGTACACTACAAAAATGCCTGCGTGACATTAAAGATTGGATGGCGTTAAACTTCCTCCATTTCAATAATTCAAAGACTGAGGTTTTGGTTGTTGGTCCCAGTAATGGAGTTGCGACTGTGGACCTAGAAACACTAACTAAATATTCAAAAACTGAAATCAGGAACCTTGGTTTTAAAATGGACAGTGACTTTAAGTTGGACAGTCAGATTCGCTCTGTGGTCAAGTCCAGTTTCTACCACCTAAGGCAGCTAGCCAAAGTAAAGCACTTTTTATCACGACAGCACCTTGAAACAGTGATCCACGCCTTTGTCACCACACGACTGGATTACTGCAATGCACTTTACTTTGGTGTAAGCCAGTCCGCACTTACTTGCCTGCAGCTTGTACAAAATGCTGCTGCACGTCTTTTAACTGGCACTCTATGAGCACATCACCCCTGTTTTATCATCTCTTCACTGGCTGTCCGTGCATTTTAGGATCCATTTTAAACTTTTTATTTGTTTTTAAATGTTTGAATGATGTTGCCCCCCTCTACCTCTCTGAGTTGTTGTGCCCTTACTCTCCGACGCGGTCACTCAGGTCGGCTGACCAGCACCTCCTGAGTGTACCAAAATCCCACCGTAAACTCAGAGGGGACAGAGCCTTTTCAGTTGCAGCTCCAAAACTATGGAACAAGCTGCCTTTGCACATCCGACAGGCCTCTTTTGTACCCGTTTTTAAATCACGTCTTAAAACCCACCTGTTTTCACTGGCTTTTAGATGTTGACATTATTAATCTGACTGTTTTTATCATGATTCTACCAGTTTTAGAAATTTTATATGTTTTTGCACTCTGTATTTGTATTATGATCATTATCTCTGTTTTATTCTGTACAGCACTTTGGTCGACTGTGGTTGTGTTAAAAGTGCTATATAAATAAAGTTGCAGTTGCAAGGTGCACTAGAGCTCCACTCCAGAGTTTTTTCATTGGTGTTGTTCCTCCTAGAGTCAAACTTTGATCTTTTAGTGCTGGTTGCAACACTGACTCTTCTACATTTGCACCATCATCAGTTTTTCTGGGGCATGATAAGTTTTTTGTCTGAGACCGAGTGATTACAGCTGAAAATGCCTTCCTTTGCAGTCTCTTGATGTCATTTGCAACGTGAGTCACTATCTCATTAGTCCTCTTTGTAGGCCACTGAGATTCAGGTAACCTCAGGAACTCTGGGCCTTGTTGCCACTCTGACTCTTCACTAAGTTCTTCAGGGGTTGCTCCTCTTGTAATGATGTCTGCGATATTCAGGGCGCTCTCAACCCACCTCCAGTCTTCCACTGGCCCAGTCTTCTGGAGCTCTCCGATACGGTTGGCAAAAAAGGTCTGGTAGCCATAACTGTCTTTGTGGATTGCTCCCAAGATTGTTTGACTATCCACAAAATGGATCCAGCGTGCAACTTTAATGCGACAGTGCTTCTCAAAATATTTTTTCAGACGGATGGCAAAGACAGCACCGCAGAGCTCCGCCTTGATTACATCTCCTTTCTGGTCAAATGGGGTATGCTTGGCTTTTGATTCAACCAACCTCACAACAATCCCAATTTGAGTCTTCCACCGGAGATATAGGACAGTGCCATAGGATGTTTCGCTCCCATCCGAGAATGTGACTCCCAATGGTGAGCCGAGAGCTCCTGCTAGTGTGAGACTTCTTTGGAAACCAATTTGGCCGAGTCTCACATATTCTTTGAACAGCCTTATTGAAGACTCCCGGAGTTTTGAAGAGAGTGGGGCATCCCTGGTGTCTTTGTTTGGATTGCTTATATTTGCTTCTTGGTAAGCCTCTCTTACCAGCATCCCTCCTTTTTGCTTTGCAGGTGTGGCAAGACCAATAGGGTCATAGAGTCCAGCGATCACGCTTAGCTGTACCCGACGAGTCAATGGGTCTGGAGTATTGTCTCTGACTTGATCTTTATGCAAATTAAGTCCCGTCCTCATTTTTCCTCTTTTTCTTGAGAAATTTATAGACGTCAACACATGAAGTTTGTCAGTTTCTGGTTCATATCCAACTCCCAGCGCCTTGCTTTCCTCATCCCGCATTTGGTTGGGTAACACAAGAGTTTTGAGAACAGGCCCAGGTGGCAGACTGGGACTACCTTCAGCTGTGGCATCAGACCTCCCACTTTGACCTGACCAGACCCATGGCTTAAGGGAAAACCCTCCAGCTTCTAAGATCTTTTCTACCCCTTTAGTGATCTTTTCCAGGGTTTCAAGGTCATTGAGAGACGTCAGGATGTCGTCCACATAACTGTCTTCGACCAAAACCCGACACTCCTCGACCAAGGCCTCAAACTGAGGCAAGTTGGCTGTCTCTCTCATGGCAACTTGAGCGATAGATCCCGCGGGTTTGTCACCGATGTTGACCCTGACAACAGCAAAGACCTCAATTTCATCCTCAGGGTGATCTCTCCAGAGGAATCGATGGAGATGAACTTCTCTGTCCTTTAACCAGACAGTTATACATCTTTTTTATATCGCCTAGGGCAGCATGCAACCCAGATCTGAAGCTAAGAAGAACTCCTCTTATTTGATTTAAGACGTCTGGGCCCTTGTACAGCAAGTCATTTAAACTTACTCCCATGTACTCTTGGCTGCTGTTCCACACAATTCTCACAGGGGTGGTGGTAGAATGAGGATTTGGGGAGACAAGATGACTAATGTACCACTTTGGTCCCTTCCAGCTGTCAATTTCCTCTTCTGTTAATTTAACAGCAGCTCCTCTTAAGAGCATTTCATGGATCTGCCCTTTGTATGCAGCCTTCCACTCAAAGCTCTTTTTCAAGACGTCTTTCTGTGTTCCGAAAAGTTGCTTCCACCGCTCGTCTGTTGTCTGGTAGTGTTGCAGGGTCTCCCCTCCAAGGATAAGCTGCATCCCAATGAGGCAGGCTACTATGCTTGTCAGCATGAACATAGGTGAGGCATTCCTTGATCTTGTTTGAGAAGGCTTCTTTAAACTCTGCCTTTAGCTCTGGAGACAGTTTGGCAAGAAGCTCCTCTTGTTTGTCAGTAAGTCCAAGGCCCCTTCTTTCAACAGTTGCATTACTCTGCTTTCCGTATTTTTTTCCATTCCTTTTGATCTGTGGTTTTGGGCAGAGCAAGTAGTTGTGATCTGTGAACCCTTGTTTTTGACAGTCATCCTTTGAACACAGATACTTCTGGGTGCAGTCTCCGCCTTCAACGTGAAAAAGTAAGCACTTGAAACACGCTCCTGCTCTCTTTAACTGAGCTTTTTTGCTTGCTAAATTAAGCTTTCTGAAAACCTTGCAGGCAAACAGTTTGCCTGCATGCTCATCGTCGCCACATGCGATGCATAAGCTTGGTTGAGAGCCTGAGTGAGTGTTTCCTAAGGTGGTCCTGGTGAAAGATTTCTTTTCCTTTTTGTCATTAGTTGTCCCCAGATTGATCCAACTCCTCGAGAATGTCCTCCTGCCTTTTCAGGAACTGCAATAGACAGTCAAAGTGGTTGCGTGGTGAAAACCCACTTTCAGGGTCGCTTCTGTGTGTTAACCACTTTTCCTTTAGAGCCTCGGGGAGTTTAATTTCAATCGACTGTACCACCACTCGATTTTTTACAGCATCCTCTTCCCCTAGGGCTTGGAGGTCATGCAGAGCCCTTTCCACGGACTGAATCAGTTCAATTGTCTTTCTGGGATGGTTTCGCTTGACGGGAGGGAGTTCTTGTAATTCTTTTGAGATCTGCAGCACTATTTTTGGTTTGTTCCCATATTTGTTGTCCAGAAGCCTAAACACGTCACTGACAGATCCACAACTAGACAGCACAAGGTCCTTCTTGACCCTTTCATCTAGGCTACTTAGGAGATGGAATTTTTTCCACATTCTCCAAACCATATGGGTTTCCTAGCTGTTGGAGATCCTCCCACTCTGCTTTCCAGCGATAGTAAGCTCTCATGTTCCCAGAAAACATGGGAAGGCGTGCTCGCTCTAGACTGATCTGGGGCTTAAAGTTGTAGGCCATGGGAAATGGGATGGGGTTAGTTTGGTTGGGTTCTGGTTGATTATCAGGGACAGCTTCTAGCTCGCTGGTCTCACGATGCCCACTGCCCTGGTCTAGTTCAGCTCTGTTTTCTGGTTGTTATCTCTTCTGCTCTTTTATCTTTTCCCAGCTTGTCTTCATCATCAGACCCTTCCAAGCTATAAGAACTGCCTTGCCAGGTCCATTTATCCCACAGATTGTCAAGCAGTTTCCCCAGTTTTCTGATAAGGTCTTTGGACTCTGTCACTTTGGCTCTAGGAATCAACTCCAACCACTCGTTTAATCCTTTTTCGAGCTCACGAACCTCCCGTTCCAGGGTTCTGTTTGTTAGTTCACACTGCCTTCTTGTCATCTGTTGATGGTCCGCTGCCTCAGCTTGCTCGATAGCTAACTCAGCCTCGTTAGCAATGGTGGTAATTTCCCCTTCAGCAAACCTGATCCAGAAACTCTCTTGCATGATCTGTTGGGCTTCATCAAACTTAAAGTCGCATTCCACCGTTTTCTTATCCGGCTTTTTTTCAGATTCATCATCAGCTGCTTCTCTCAGGGCTGTGGTACAATCAAACCCAGTATCTCTGACTTTGGAATATTCCCATTTAAAATTTCTCCACTCATTCTTCAGTTCAGCTTCACTTAAAGCATTGACTCTGGAAATAAGGTATTTGGCTCTTTTGGTAAAATGCAGTCTGGGCTGCTGACCGCTTCTGCTTAATCTTCTCTAGCTCCTCCTCTGTTGCTGCCATTTCTGTCTTTTCTGGCGTTAATCAGCAGATAATAAGCTTTTACTGTGGACGAAGCCACAGTAGACTCTGTCTTCTCTACAGTTTTTTACTTGCCAGTTTTTTACTGCCAGGAAGCACACAATGTTATAACTCATGTTTGTCTTTTACTTGCATTTTTATTGATTGACCACAGGTCATAAACCTGAAACACACATAAATAACATACATAAGCACAATATATTTTCCTAAATATAGTTTGCAACAAGGAAATGAAAGAGCTGGCATAAAACTTAACACCAATATCAGTGACATTTCCCAGAATTCTTTGCGCCTACTGGGCATGCGCAAAGCAGCACTCTACCTCTCCCATGTAAACAATGCACTCGTGTACCGCACGTTTTACTCGCAATGCACAAAAAAAACCCCAATCGGATAATAACATGCGTAACACTGCAATAATTTACAAGAAACAAACATCACCGGCCACTGTCAACTGCTTAAAGGTACCCGTTTCTCACTGCAACTAACAGTGCTAACAGGAAGTAGCAGCACCCTGGTATTAGCCGTCCCCAAAATAAAACTGATGTCCGACTAATAAACTTTACCATCTGGAGCTAACACAGTGGGATAACAACATAACATACACAAATATTTATATGTAAACATTTTCCCCTTTTCTTACTGTACTGGCAATTATTACATACCAACGGGCCATGTACTCCTGACAACAATTCGGTGAAATAAGTCCTCTCCAGAGTGAAGTTAACCCACGGAACTGACGCATGCGCACCTTTTCATCTCAAATCATACTCATCTGGTTTAATCGTTTGTGTTCCTACGTCATCCAACAATCTTAACAATGTGCAATATCCTGGTTTGGTTTGTAATAAAAAGTAATCATCTGAATTTTTTGTATACTAATTTTTTACCCTGACAGCTTCTCAAGTTTTGCAAAGATAGTCATAAGTGTAGGCAAGGAGTGTTGGGATCTTCGACATAAGGATATCGTCTGCAAACAAAGAGATTTTTTGCTCTCCTCCCACAGTCACAATACCCTTATTAATATCATGTTGTTTGACCCACTGGCTCAAGGGTTCCAGGAAGACGGCGAAGAGTAGCAGGTTAACCAAACAACTCTGTCGGCAGCCTTTTTCTAGTGCAATTGCTTTGGACAAACTTCCATTGACTTTAATCCTAGGCATGGGATTAGTATATAAAGCCTGTATTAATCCAACACAAGTTTAATGGAAATTAAACTTCCCCATATAACAGAGTCAAACACTTTTTCTGAAACAAACCCCATAATCAATGCTTTTAGTTTTTTATTTGATATCCACTGCAATATGTGTAAAGTGCGTCGGATAGTGTCATGTGCCTGTTGATAAAGACCATTCAGTCCAAACTTATATCTGGTAATATTTTTTCAATCCGTCTTGCTAAAATTGCTGTGTAAAGTGAAGAATCTATATTGAGTATACTTATTTGTCAATAATTTGAGCAGTTTTTAGTCTTTTCCTTCTTTTGCAATCACACAGGTAACTGCCTCTTTCCGTGAATAGGGAATCTCTACTCCATTTAGTATCCAATTGAAAGTCATATGCAATGATGGAATCCGTGTTTTTCTGTAGATTTTGTACCATTCAAAGAAGCATCCATCGACTCCGGGACTTTTATTGTTCTGGAGTTTAGGGATTGAAGAGTTTATTTCTTCTTCTGTTATCTTTCACACTAGAACAGCACTCTGTTCTCCTGTTTTTAGTGGTAAGTTCAGCTTACCTAGAAAATTGTCTATCTGAGACTCATGATGATTTACTTGGAGATACAGTTGTATATAATAAAATTCAAAACCTTTTTGAATTTCTTCTGTCTGTACATAATCATTTTTGTTTGAGAATCTCATTTTTTAGAAACATTCCTTGTTGCTTGTTGCTTTTCTTAGCCTTTTTGCTAGTATCTTTGCAGATTTACTTCCAGCCTCATAACATCTCTGTTTGGTAAAGATGCATTTACTCTGAATTTCTTGTGATAAAATAATATTTATATCTGCTCTTATCCTTTTAATCTCATTACATTTTTTATTTTCCAAAGTATTTTTATGTCCTCTTTCGATCTTTTTTTTTTTTTTTTTTTAAATCAGCCTAAAAAGTCTTTAATTTTTCTTGTTTCACTTTTTTTTTTAAAAATATGAAGATCTAGCTATTAATTTCCCTCTCATTACAGCCTTACAAGTGTACCATGGAACCAATGGACACACCTCCCCGGTATTATTGATATCTACATACTCCTCAATTTCTTTCTCGATTTCTTCTCCCATATACCATTAAGTAAATTGGAGTCAAGTCTCCATTTAATTTTATTTACTTAGTTTATTTGACAGGGACAATGTACATCGGCATTAATCACAAAGAAATATGCCTCGTCCCAGATTATAGCTCTCAGAACTAACTTCCATCTGGAGTCCCTGGACTAACAAGACACGCAAACATGGATTAAACACAAAGCAATGCAAAAATATACAAAAGTTCAACATCTAATCACAAAACAGTAAAAATTACCATGGTAAAAAGTGCATCTGTGCACTGTACCTATAACTGTCAAACCCCTGTTCCCTGTGAAGTACACTAAAACACTACAAAGGGATACACAACAATTAGTGCTGAGATATCTGTGCATTAGAAAGATGTTTTGTTTCTGTACAGAATATTTTTAAATTTTTGCATAATTTAAGTTCTGCAGGATGCAGCAGCAGCAACAACAACAAAACCAAACAATCTCAAGATTTCTAAAGTGGCAAGCTGTTCCACACCAGAACAGCTGCCCTGAATGTTCATCAGAAGCTGGTTTAAATAGGGAAGCTCCAGCCAGCCAGCCAAGGAAGGGGCCAATCACAGGCAGGGGATGGCACAGTCAGGTGTGTCCTGCAGAGGCAGCCAATCGCAGAAGTGTGATGGCACAGCTGGTTGTAGGAGTCTTCCTGAAATACACAAACTTTGGCCTGGGGACGTAACATCCACGCTCTGAACACGATCTTATGTGTCAACTATGCGCCTTTCTGCCTCATCTGTTCTGCCATTTGTTTTAGTGATTTCTCCTCTTATGGCTTAAGGTTGGCTGCATTTTCCTGGCAAAAGTCTTATCTCCTGCAGTACTAATTCTAGATTGGTCATGTTTTGGTCACTTGCCTCGACATTTCCTGACGCTCGCCCTTAGTTCAGATGTAGCTTCTGCTGTTAAATTGACCAGCTCCGATGTTAGCTTACCCTTTTCAATGTCGTCTTTTGTGTTCACCCTTGCTTTATGTGTCAACTTCTTTGGTCTTCCTCTTTTCATAATCCCAGCCCAAAATAATATTCACATATTGTCCATCAAATCTCAAATTTGGATTATGTTAGGCGTTATTGCTGCGCAATGTCAGGGAGCTGTACTTCTATGCTGCCGTCATGTTCAAAGTTCCGCCCGGAAGTCCTTCTTGAAAATTTGACCACCACCATGCTCACCCCATTTCCTCATTCATTCATCCAAACACCAGTGAGTTGGTACCTTTCAAACTTTGTGACACACACGCCCACACTAACACACAAACCACCTAGATGCTGAGCGTCCTCTGTGCCATCTCATGAATATTTAAAATATACTATTATGGCTCCTACAGGTTGGTTTCCACATGATTATAAAAATGAGACAAAGCAATAATTGGAGCCAAAATTAAAATCATCAGTGCAATTTCAGCCAACACACTGACATACCTCCTCTCATCATGTGAGCTTCAAGGCATGCTCGCTTGTCCAGTAGTCAGAGTAACCAGTTAAACTAACATGCATGTATTTATATGGTGGGAGGAAGCCAGAGAACCCCGAGAGAACCCACGCATACACAGGAAGAACATGCAAACTCCACATAGAAAGGCCACTGTTTTCCAAACAAAAGCTTAGCACCAAGTGTTTTTTTAGGAATCCAATCATTTCAGGGATTCACATCACTGAATTCTCACCAAGTTCTCCAGACGAGACAGGAGTATCTGGTGGTCCACAGTATCAAATGCAGCAGTTAAGTTCAACAGCACCAAACCAACATGGTGTCCAGAATATGTAGCCAGGAGCACATCATTAAAAACTCATGGCAGTACTGTTTCAATGCTGTGCTTACTTTTAAAATCAGACTGGAACACCTCAAGAACATCATATTCCTCTAAAAACTAATTGAACTGACCAGAAATTATTTTTTCCAAGACCTTGGAGAGAACAGGAAGTTTTATAATAGGCCTAAAGTTTGAGAGGATTGTGGGATCAAGTCCAAGTTTTTTCATGAGAGGTTGTATTACAGCGTGTCTGAAACTAGGTGGTACATTCCCAGTAGTTAGGCTACCATTTATAATACCCAGAATATATGATGCCATGGAGGGAAAAACAGCTTTAAGAAGCCTAGGTGGGACTGGGTCAGCTGGGGAACCTGAGGGTCTCGTGACCTATCAGCTCCTCCAAAGAGAATAGACTGATAGGTATAAAGGCATTTAAAACGGCCGTGGCACAGCTTGGAATAGATGGGTAATGAGCTGGAGGGATTATAAAGGACCTGGTACTTTCTATTTTATTGATAAAGAACTGAGAAAACCAAGTAACACAGTTAGTTTTCCCGTTAAACAATTAAAAACTGCCAAAACTATGAATGAGTTTGACCAAGTTGGTTTCCAACATTCTTACAGCTCCATTATTTTTATGCTGTTACTTGAACGCAGCCTTCGTTGTAAACAATTCAGGTCCTCTAGTGCGAGTGGAGCACTGCAGAGCTGACAAAAATATCTGTTATTGGCGTAACAAATTATGATATCGGACTTGTATGAATGACATAAGGATTTTCTGTCATTGGCCGGAGAGTTATTGTGTAACCCTAGTTTTTTCATCAATTATTTCATTAAGCTCAAGTTTTGCTCTCCTTATATCGTTCAGTGTGTTCTTTCTGGGAGATAAAATAAACATCCTCTCGTGATTTATTTCTGAGTTCTAACTCTGATTTTTAAAGCTTACTTGTTTTTCTTGTGAGAAGGAAATTATTTTCCCTTGCATTGCTTCTTTCTTCTGCCACACAACATACGCTGAAGTTTCTGGAAAGTTGTTGTTTTTCTACATATATCCCATTCCCTTTTAAAATAATCATAAACTCAGGTTTTTAAGTAATGCCATATTAAATCTCCAACTTCTAGTGGCAAGTTAATTGTTCTTACTTCTCAAAGTGAATGATACTGGTGCGTGATCACTGATGGTTATAGGATGGATTTTTATGTAAGAGATGTCACTCATCAGTGAGCAGATAATTAGGAAACAATCTAATCTAGAACAGGAATGGTGAGTTGAAAAGAAGAAGGTGGATTCTCTTAGTGTGGGGTGACGAGAACACCAAGCATCGTGAGGACCAAAATCCTTCATGTGTTGTTTAACATTTTCTGATGATTGCCAAGCTCAATGACTTCCTTTGGTGCTATGTCTATCCATTCCGGGGTCAGCTATGTGTTGAAATCCCCCCACCCCCAATGATTTAAGTGTTCTCTAACATCATCATCTTCACCCCATCCCTCTGCAGTATTACACATCTGTCTAATCATCTTCACCTCATCCCTCTGTGGTATGACAGATCTGTCTGATCATCATGGTCTCCATTAACTGTTCTGGGAATTCTTACCGATCAAGTCAACTGGGATGGAAATGTTGGTTATGATCCAGTTGAACCACTCGGTCAGAACTGCGTAGTCCACCTCTGGCATCTTCCCACTGAGGAGAAATGTTCAGTCTTCAGTATCTTCTGGACCAAGCTGGATCGGCAGATCATATATGATTTGATTTGATCAGATCTACATCCTCCTCCTCCTTGCTGACATCTCAGCTTCTAAATGAATCATGACCCAGTACTAGACTCATCTAGTCTACTGGTACCAGTACCTTCTGAACAGGTTCTCCACAAACATGTACTTGGCACTGTAGATTGACCTCTCCATCATCTTGACCGGAGCAGACTGAAACCAGAGAAGATCTGCTAGTTAACGGGCCCCACACCCCCAGCTTCCCTTTGAGGGAATCAGTGTATCGGAACTGGACTTACAACAGGTGCCATGTGACCATCCAGCATGGTGAGCTGAACGTAGGTCTGCAGCGTGATCCCCCACCTCTCTGGGTCCTGGTACATCAGACCCTGTAGGGACAAGAGGACAGGCTCAGTGTCAGGACACATTCACACCAGCCTTTTTTATTCTAACACTCGCTTGCTTTGCTGGGAATGTGGCTTGCTTTGCTGGGAATTGTAGCCGGGTTTACTGGGAATGTGGATTGGTTTGCTAGGAAAGTGGCTTGGTTTATTTGGGAATAGTGGCTTGGTTTGTGGCAATTGTCAATTTGGTTTGTGGGAATTGTGGCTTGGTTTGCTGGGAAAAGTGGCTTGGTTTCCTGGGAAATGTGGCTTGGTTTCCTGGGAAATGTGGCTTGGTTTCCTGGGAATTGTGGCTTGGTTTGTTGGGAATTGTGGCTTGGTTTGTTGGGAATTGTGGCTTGGTTTACTGAGAATGTGGCTTGGTTATTGGGAATTGGGGCTTGGCTTGTTGGGAATTGGGGCTTGGCTTGTTGGGAATCGGGGCTTGGCTTGTTGGGAATCGGGGCTTGGTTTGCTGGGAATCGGGGCTTGGTTTGCTGGAAAGGTTGCATTGTTTTTAACTTGATCCATTTAAAGTGGACCAAATAAAGGAGGCAGATTAAAAAAAAAAAAAAAAAAGGCAATATGGGTAAACAACCAAAAAATACATGCATTTGGGGTGAAAGTGGCTCAAGACAGGAGAAATGTGTCACAGTCAAATGATAACATTTTTTTAAAGATTCTGGTTCTGATCAGCCTAAGACCAAAATTCAACCTGCAGGTCTGCAGAAGTGGAGTTCAACCTGCAGAGGTGGAATTCAACTTGTGGAATGCTTCAGATAAACCAGGCGGCAGAGGTTTTTATTTCTGATCTGAAGTCAGCTGTAAGACTTACCAAAGGGTTGTTTCCCCTGACGTTCCTCCATTGAGACACTGGTTCAGGAAGGACCTGGTGAAAACAAGGAAACAGGAATGAGTATTTACTGCAGTCACACAGGTCCATCAACATTAACCAGATTTTAAATTGGAAATGGACCACTTTACCAACACAGGAAAAAGATGAACTGTCCATCGATCTTTAGGATCGACGGACAAAGAGCCAACCAAGCTAAAGAGCTATCCAAGCTAACTGCTGTTGTTCTACATTCATACTTGAAGCGGGATATCAGATCCAAGTCTATCAAAAGGAGACACCCCTAAATATGCCAAATTTTGAGATAAAATTACTTGTAAAGCCAGTCAGATCTGGCAGGCCCAAACGTGTTGTGAGGGTCTGCTGGGAACGTCTGGCTGAGTCCCCCGTCAGAGCGATCTTCAACTCCCACCTTCAGCAGAGCTTCAACCATGTCCCGAGTGAGGCGGGGGACATTGAGTCCGAATGGGCTGTGTTCCGTGCCTCTATTGTTGAGGCGGCCAGACGGAGCTGTGGTTGTAAGGTCGTTGGTGCCTGTCGTGGCGGTAATCCCAGGACTCGTTGGTGGACACCAGCAGTGAGGAATGCCATCAAGCTGAAGAAGGAGTCCTATCGGGCCTTCTTGGCCTGTGGGACTCTGGAGGTAGCTGATGGGTACCGACAGGCTAAGCGGCATGCGGCTTCAGCTGTCGCCAAGGCAAAAACTCGGGCATGGGAGGAGTTCGGCGAGGCCATGGAGAAAGACTTCTGGACGGCTTCGAGGAGATTCTGGTCCACCATCCGGCGGCTCAGGAGGGGGAAGCAGTGCTCCATCAACACCTTGTACAGTGGAGATGGGGAGCTGCTGACTTCAACTCGGGACGTTGTGGGTCGGTGGAGGGAATACTTCGAAGACCTCCTCAATCCCACCAACACGTCTTCCGATGAGGAAGCAGAGCTGGAGGACTCAGGGGTGGACTCTCCTATCTCTGGGGCTGAAGTCGCTGAAGTGGTCAAAAAGCTCCTTGGCGGCAAGGCCCCGGGGGTGGATGAGATCCGCCCGGAGTTCCTTAAGGCTCTGGATGCTGTGGGGCTGTCCTGGCTGACACGCCGCTGCAGCATCGCGTGGACATCGGGGACAGTGCCGCTGGATTGGCAGACTGGGGTGGTGGTCCCAAGAAGGGGGACCGGAGGGTGTGTTCCAATTACAGGGGAATCACAATCTTTAGCCTCCCTGGGAAGGTCTATTCAGGGGTCCTGGAGAGGAGGGTCCGCCGGATAGTCGAATCTCGGATTGAGGAGGAGCAGTGTGGTTTTCATCCTGGTCGTGGAACAGTGGACCAGCTCTATACTCTCTTTGGGGTCCTGGAGGGGGCATGGGAGTTTGCCCAACCAGTCTACATGTGGTTTGTGGACCTGGAGAAGGCGTTCGACCGTGTCCCCCGGGGGCTCCTGTGGGGGGTACTCCGGGAGTATGGGGTACCGGACCCCCTTGTACGAGCTGTCCGGTCCCTGTACGACAGGTGCCAGAGCTTGGTCCACATTGCCGGTAGTAAGTCGGATTAGTTTCCGGTGAGGGTTGGACTCCGCCAAGGCTGCCCTTTATCACCGATTCTGTTCATAACTTATATGGACAGAATTTCTAGGCGCAGCCGAGGTGTTGAGGGGATCCGACTTGGTGGCCTCAGGATTGGGTCCCTGCTTTTTGCAGATGACGTGGTCGTGTTGACTTCATCTGGTCGTGATCTCCAGCTCTCACTTGAGCGATTCGCAGCTGAGTGTGAAGCGGCTGGGATGAGAATCAGCACCTCCAAATCTGAGACCATGGTCCTCAGCCGGAATAGGGTGGATTGCCCTCTCCGTGTTGGGTGTCCTCTAGTGCGTCCTGCCTCAAGTGGAGGAGTTTAAATATCTCGGGGTCTTGTTCACGAGTGAGGGAAGGATGGAGCGCGAGATCGACAGACGGATCGGTGCAGCGTCTGCAGTAATGCGGACTCTGCGCCGGTCTGTCGTGGTGAAGAAGGAGCTGAGCCAGAAGGCGAAGCTCTCCATTTACCAGTCGATCTACGTTCCTACCCTCACCTATGGTCATGAGCTGTGGGTCGTGCCCGAAAGAAGGAGATCTCGTATACAGGCGGCTGAAATGAGTTTCCTCCGCAGGGTGGCCGGGCTCTCCCTTAGAGATAGGGTGAGGAGCTCGGTTATCCGGGAGGAGATCAGAGTAGAGCCGCTGCTCCTCCGCATCGAGAGGAACCAGTTGAGGTGGCTCGGGCATCTGGTCAGGATGCCTCCTGGACCTCCCTGGTGAGGTGTTCCAGGCACGTCCCTCTGGGAGGAGACCCCGGGGAAGACCCAGGACACGCTGGAGGGATTATATCTCTCGGCTGGCCTGGGAACGCCTTGGGATCCCCCCCGCAGAGTTGGCAAATGTGGCTGGGGAGAGGGAAGTCTGGGCTTCCCTGCTGATGTGAACGTGCACACAGTCTCCCCAGCCTGGTGCAGGTCTACTTTTGTTTATGGTGTCTTTTGGCAGCTCTTTGGTCTTAGCTATAATGCAGTTTGGAGTCTTGACTGATTGAGGTTTTGGACAGGTGTCTTTACTGCTTATAACCAGTTCAAACAGGTGCCATTAATACAGGTAAAGAGTAGAGGATAAAGGAGCCTCTTAAGTTACAGGTCTGAGAGCCAGAAATCTAGTTGGTTTGTTGGTGACCAAATACTTATCCTTAAAATCCTACAATGTGATTTCTGGATTTTTTCCCTCTGTTCTGTCTCTTGTGGTTTAAGTGTAGCTACGATGAACATTAAAGACCTCTCTCATCTCTTTAGATTGGAGAGCTTGTGAAATTGGTGGCTGACTAAACAATTTTTTGCCCCTGTAAATTGGTCTTCGGGGATTAGACTAGAACTGTCCCTGACTAAATAATTCCATTTGAAGCTGCCTCCGACATTTACGGATGTTTGCACATCTCCCTCACTATGAATCCAAAAGGATAGTTGTAAAGCTTCTGCTGGCAGAGATGGAGTCACTTCATCATGGGGCTACTATTTTAGCAGAGATGCCTCATGAATATTTTGAAGAGCTTTACAAGAAAAATATCTGTGGATGTCATGTTGGATTCCATCCTCTCCCATGTCTCATCTCTCCTTTATCCCAAATCCTCCCATTCTATGCACAGTTAACCTACTTTAGGTTCTAAAAACTCACTTTTTATTTGTGAGCATATTAAATTTTATCAGTCTTAAATTTAAGTGTTCTGCAAATACTCTGATACCTCAATCTTGGTGGTTTTACTGAAATATTCCAAACATGTTGTTTTTCCGCTGGCGATATTCCCTTCAACACAGATCTGCAAACAGAAGAGACATGAACACAACAGAGCTGATCTTGAGAATGAAATCTGGGTCTGACCGTTTCTGCTTAAAGTTCAGGTCTCAACTGAAAACATGATGGAGACTCACCACAGGTTTCCTGTCGTCTCCACTCCGCACCAACTTCCCTGGGAAGGCAGACAACGTTATCAGGGAAGGTTGAGTCAGCAGGTGAAGCATGCAGGGGAGACACCAGACACAGTGGTTGGAGTTATCGGCTTGACTTGGTTGGTGTGTTAAGCAGGTGGAGTCAGTTGGTAACAAACGGACAGTTTTAGGCCTTGCCCAGATGTAGCAGGTATCTCACAAAACTAAGATATTTTTCTCCGATTTGGCCTGTCATCCATATGAAAACGCAGAAATCTGCATTAAAAATGATTCTTTTAAAAACCCCCAACAAAAGGGAAGATGTGAGAATACTCCGTCTGCATGTGGACATGTATAACCGGAGTTTAGGTGCTGAAACTGTGACAGAAAACACCATGACGTCACATGTGTGACCTTTGTTTCCAACAACATGGACGTCCTCAGAACTGTGATGGTGCTATCCATTGTCCAGGTGCTGTGTGTTTTCACACCGCCGTCGGTAGCGCTCCACGTAGGCGAGCGAAGGTGGAGGACGACAACAGGGACAGTTCCTCCACCTAACCAGATTCTGGTAGAGCCATGTTGGATGTCCGTGGAAGTGGCGTCATGCGACAGGAGTCGGCAGGCGGAGTGTGGAGGTAGGGTCGGCAGGCGGAGTGTGGAGGTAGGGTCGGCAGGCGGAGTGTGGAGGTAGGGTCGGCAGGCGGAGTGTGGAGGTAGGGTCGGCAGGCGGAGGTGGAGGTAGGGTCGGCAGGTGGAGTGTGTAGGTAGGGTTTGCAGGCGGAGGTGGAGGTAGGGTCAGCAGGTGGAGTGTGTAGGTAGGGTCGGCAGGTGGAGTGTGGAGTCGGCAGGCGGAGTGTGTAGGTAGGGTCGGCAGGCGGAGGTGGAGGTAGGGTCGGCAGGTGGAGTGTGTAGGTAGGGTCGGCAGGCGGAGTGTGGAGGTAGGGTCGGCAGGCGGAGTGTGGAGGTAGGGTCGGCAGGCGGAGTGTGTAGGTAGGGTCGGCAGGCGGAGTGTGGAGGTAGGGTCGGCAGGCGGAGTGTGGAGGTAGGGTCGGCAGGCGGAGGTGGAGGTAGGGTCGGCAGGTGGAGTGTGTAGGTAGGGTTTGCAGGCGGAGGTGGAGGTAGGGTCAGCAGGTGGAGTGTGTAGGTAGGGTCGGCAGGTGGAGTGTGGAGTCGGCAGGCGGAGTGTGTAGGTAGGGTCGGCAGGCGGAGGTGGAGGTAGGGTCGGCAGGTGGAGTGTGTAGGTAGGGTCGGCAGGTGGAGTGTGTAGGTAGGGTTGGCAGGTGGAGTGTGTAGGTAGGGTCGGCAGGTGGAGTGTGGAGGTAGGGTCGGCAGGCGGAGTGTGTAGGTAGGGTCGGCAGGCGGAGGTGGAGGTAGGGTCGGCAGGCGGAGTGTGGAGGTAGGGTCGGCAGGTGGAGTGTGTAGGTAGGGTTTGCAGGCGGAGGTGGAGGTAGGGTCAGCAGGTGGAGTGTGTAGGTAGGGTCAGCAGGTGGAGTGTGTAGGTAGGGTCGGCAGGTGGAGTGTGGAGTCGGCAGGCGGAGTGTGTAGGTAGGGTCGGCAGGCGGAGGTGGAGGTAGGGTCGGCAGGTGGAGTGTGTAGGTAGGGTCGGCAGGTGGAGTGTGTAGGTAGGGTCGGCAGGTGGAGTGTGGAGTCGGCAGGCGGAGTGTGTAGGTAGGGTCGGCAGGCGGAGGTGGAGGTAGGGTCGGCAGGTGGAGTGTGGAGTCGGCAGGCGGAGTGTGTAGGTAGGGTCGGCAGGTGGAGTGTGGAGTCGGCAGGCGGAGTGTGTAGGTAGGGTCGGCAGACGGAGTGTGGAGGTAGGGTCGGCAGGCGGAGTGTGGAGGTAGGGTCGGCAGGCGGAGTGTGGAGGTAGGGTCGGCAGGCGGAGTGTGGAGGTAGGGTCGGCAGGCGGAGTGTGGAGGTAGGGTCGGCAGGCGGAGTGTGGAGGTAGGGTCGGCAGGCGGAGTGTGGAGGTAGGGTCGGCAGGCGGAGTGTGGAGGTAGGGTCGGCAGGCGGAGTGTGGAGGTAGGGTCGGCAGGCGGAGTGTGGAGGTAGGGTCGGCAGGCGGAGGTGGAGGTAGGGTCGGCAGGCGGAGGTGGAGGTAGGGTCAGCAGGCGGAGGTGGAGGTAGGGTCGGCAGGCGGAGTGTGGAGGTAGGGTCGGCAGGCGGAGTGTGGAGGTAGGGTCGGCAGGCGGAGTGTGGAGGTAGGGTCGGCAGGCGGAGTGTGTAGGTAGGGTGGGCAGGCGGAGTGTGTAGGTAGGGTCGGCAGGCGGAGTGTGTAGGTAGGGTCGGCAGGCGGAGTGTGTAGGTAGGGTCGGCAGGCGGAGTGTGGAGTCGGCAGGCGGAGTGTGTAGGTAGGGTCGGCAGGCGGAGTGTGTAGGTAGGGTTGGCAGGCGGAGTGTGTAGGTAGGGTTGGCAGGCGGAGTGTGTAGGTAGGGTCGGCAGGCGGAGTGTGTAGGTAGGGTTGGCAGGCGGAGTGTGTAGGTAGGGTTGGCAGGCGGAGGTAGGGTCGGCAGGTGGAGTGTGGAGTCGGCAGGCGAAGTGTGTAGGTAGGGTCGGCAGGCGGAGTGTGTAGGTAGGGTCGGCAGGCGGAGTGTGTAGGTAGGGTCGGCAGGCGGAGTGTGTAGGTAGGGTCGGCAGGCGGAGTGTGTAGGTAGGGTCGGCAGGCGGAGGTGGAGGTAGGGTCGGCAGGTGGAGTGTGGAGTCGGCAGGCGGAGTGTGTAGGTAGGGTCGGCAGGCGGAGGTGGAGGTAGGGTCGGCAGGTGGAGTGTGTAGGTAGGGTCGGCAGGCGGAGGTGGAGGTAGGGTCGGCAGGTGGAGTGTGGAGTCGGCAGGCGGAGTGTGTAGGTAGGGTCGGCAGGTGGAGTGTGTAGGTAGGGTCGGCAGGTGGAGTGTGTAGGTAGGGTCGGCAGGCGGAGTGTGTAGGTGGGGTCGGCAGGCGGAGTGTGGAGGTAGGGTCGGCAGGCGGAGTGTGGAGGTAGGGTCGGCAGGCGGAGTGTGGAGGTAGGGTCGGCAGGCGGAGTCTGGAGGTAGGGTCGGCAGGCGGAGTCTGGAGGTAGGGTCGGCAGGCGGAGTGTGGAGGTAGGGTCGGCAGGCGGAGTGTGGAGGTAGGGTCGGCAGGCGGAGTGTGGAGGTAGGGTCGGCAGGCGGAGTGTGTAGGTAGGGTCGGCAGGCGGAGTGTGTAGGTAGGGTCGGCAGGCGGAGTGTGTAGGTAGGGTCGGCAGGTGGAGGTGGAGTCGGCAGGTGGAGGTGGAGGTGATCAGTAAAGATGTCCTGTAGATATTTGGGGTTTTGAGGAACTAATATTCATGATTAATAATTAGATGTATGACATTGATGTTTTCATGCAGATACTAACATGGTTTTAAACAACAGCTCCGTACCAGTACAGTGGTTTAACTGGTTCCAGTTGGGCAGAATCACCAAACTGGAACACAGGTACAGGATACAGGTGTGTTTGCCGACAACCTGACTGGCCGTCCCAGACCACCAATATTAGATTAGAGACGTTTTGCAGGTCAGCTGCTGTTCAGTGCTGATGTAACGCAATAAACATGCTTCATGTTTTACCTGCTGCCGTCGTCACATTGTACCCGCTGCCGACCTCGCGTTTTACCCGCTGCCGACCTCGCGTTTTACCCGCTGCCGACCTCGCGTTTTACCCGCTGCCGACCTCGCGTTTTACCCGCTGCCGACCTTGCGTTTTACCCGCTGCCGACCTCGCGTTTTACCCGCTGCCGACCTCGCGGTTTACCTGCTACCGTCGCCGCGGTTTACCTGCTGCCGACCTCGCGGTTTACCTGCTACCGTCGCCGCGGTTTACCTGCTGCCGACCTCGCGTTTTATCTGCTGCCGTCGTGCCGTTTTACCTGCCGCCGTCGTCGCGGTTTACCTGCCGCTGACGCCTTGACCAGATCAACACTGTAAAATACATCCTGATCTAAATTCGTTTTAATCTAGTTAAAGGATGAAACACCAAACCCGTGACATTTGAGGACGGGTTATTTACCTGCCGGTTTCCGTCTACCTGCGGGGTTATTTACCTGCCGGTTTCCGTCTACCTGCGGGGTTATTTACCTGCCGGTTTCCGTCTACCTGCGGGGTTATTTACCTGCCGGTTTCCGTCTACCTGCGGGGTTATTTACCTGCCGGTTTCCGTCTACCTGCGGGGTTATTTACCTGCCGGTTTCCTGACTAATGGTCAAACAAACAGTTTGGAGACATAAAATCCAAAACTTATCTCTTTGCTGAAAATGTTTGAAACTCTCCGCCCGGAGGACCTGGAAGAATCCTAACGTCACCGGGCACGAGCCCGTTTAAACCCTGGAAACGTCGTTACGTCACGCAAGACACGCTACCTGTGGTCATCAGTCGCGCGACGCTGCGTCTTGTGGCCGAGCTCCGCGGGGGTAAAGCTCCACCTCTGGTCCATCCTGCACGGAGAGTCGGAACCAGGCAGGCGGTTCGGACATACGTGGACCAGAACATGTCAACACGTCACAGCTCGTACAGGTTCCGCTTTCTTCTTCGGTGGTTTTATTTCCGCAGAACCTCGTTTACAGCAGCGCCCTCTAGATCAGACCCCGGACATGAAAATGCACCAAAATGACTGTTAAAACAATGTCAGTAATTATAATAACAAAACAGCAGCACTGGATGAATCCGAGAAAGATGTAACAGTTTAAAAAACTGTTTTCTTTCAAACAAAGTAGCGATAAATATCCTGCAATATGAAGGCAGTTCCGCTCCCGTCCATCAGGTGGCGGTACACTCCGGAACCGTCCCCGGAGCCAGCAGCAGGAACCTGGACAGGTTAGACAAAGGTTCGAGTCCGGATCACAGGCTGGCAGAAAAATGTCCTCGGATCACGAATCAAAGTTGCAGTTGGTGCAAGCGCACATCCGGGTCTTCCCGGACTTTCCAAAGAAAGGAATCATGTTCAGGTGAGACCCTGGACCACCAGGTGCACGCTGCGTTAGGGGACATCAGGCCAGGTGTGACCAGAAGGTGTTTGGGAAAGGTTCTGATGTGGAGAGGAGAAAACATGAACCCGAGGAGGGAACCTGAAGAACACCCTGTGTTTGTGTCTGCAGAGACATCTGTCCCATCCTGAAGGATGCAGCTGCTCTGGCGACAGTGACAGACTTGTTTGAAGAACACGTGAGGAGCAAATATCCTAAGGTTGATCTGATTGTTGGTGAGTAGAGCATGGTGACGCAGGTCGTAGCCAGATCCGTCAGCATGGTGATGCAGGTCATAGCCAGATCCGTCAGCATGGTGACGCAGGTCATAGCCAGATCCATCAGCATGGTGACGCAGGTCGTAGCCAGATCCGTCAGCATGGTGACGCAGGTCGTAGCCAGATCCGTCAGCATGGTGATGCAGGTCGTAGCCAGATCCGTCAGCATGGTGACGCAGGTCGTAGCCAGATCCGTCAGCATGGTGATGCAGGTCGTAGCCAGATCCGTCAGCATGGTGACGCAGGTCGTAGCCAGATCCGTCAGCATGGTGACGCAGGTCGTAGCCACATCCGTCAGCATGGTGACGCAGGTCGTAGCCAGATCCGTCAGCATGGTGACGCAGGTCATAGCCAGATCCATCAGCATGGTGACGCAGGTCGTAGCCACATCCGTCAGCATGGTGACGCAGGTCGTAGCCAGATCCGTCAGCATGGTGACGCAGGTCGTAGCCAGATCCGTCAGCATGGTGACGCAGGTCGTAGCCAGATCCCATCAGTAAGGCATCTCTATGTTCTGCAGGTCTAGATGCTCGTGGGTTCCTTTTTGGACCCCTGCTGGCCCAGAGACTCAGCGTCGGTTTTGTTCTGGTCCGGAAAAAAGGGAAGCTGCCTGGACCCACCGTGTCCGTGGCTTATGATCTGGAATACGGTAAGGTAGGCACGCCCTACAGGTCCTGCTGCGTGGCGTTGACTGTCCGGACCCGGGTAAGACGACTTTATCTGCTTCTCTCCAGGCCGAAGTGGAAGTCCAGGAGGACGCCGTCGCTCCAGGTCAGAAGGTTCTGCTGATCGATGATCTTCTGGCGACTGGAGGTGAGAAATGCTTAGTCACCGCATCATCACATCACACGCAAGTGAACGGAGCCATGTTCCGGGTCATGTGATCTGGTTTGTGTGTGTTTCAGGGACGCTGTTGGCAGCCTGCGAGCTGATGCGGAGGCAGCAGGTGGAGGTTCTGGGCTGCGTGGTGGTGATGGAGCTGACGGAGCTGAACGGCAGAGACAGACTGAAACCACACCCACTCTTCTCTCTGGTCCAGTACTGACACCCCCTGGTCCGGGGTCTCCAGGAGAGGAAGGGGGTCTCCAGGAAGCGATCCTGCAGGACGGCGCGACGGACCTGGACGGTTCCTCTGCTGCGAGTCTTCCATTTAACGTCTCCGGTTTTCCAGTGACGTGACGCTCCTGATGAATCTGGCTGGCTGGATGAGGAGCCTTTTCCAGGACTTCCAGGCTCGATCAGATCAGGGATGCATGAAGTGACAATAAAATGTTTTTTCCAAAGTTCTGTTTATTTCATACCGTCCTGCTCTGTGTCCCCAACATACAGTGATTCCCTCAGGTAATACGTTACCGCCCCTCAATTTTAATCTGACACCACGCTTGACACACAGCGTCAGCGGGGGGGGGCCTTTCTGGTCTCCCCCAGCATGTTGGGAATGGAAGATGGAGGTGTGCGGGAGCCAATGGATTGTCAGAGAACAGAGGTGGGGGGACGGGGTGTGCATGGATAGGTGGGGGGGTGGGTTTGTGTGTAGGGAGGAGGGGGGGCTTGAGGTGTGTAGAGGGAGAGGGGGGGGTGTTATCAATGCTTGTCGACATCCAGCACATCTTGTATGGACGCCCCGCAGACGTCCCGCAGACGTCCCGCAGACGCCCCGCAGACGTCCCGCAGACGCCCCGCAGACGTCCCGCAGACGTCCCGCAGACGCCCCGCAGACGCCCAGCAGACGTCCCGCAGACGCCCCGCAGACGTCCCGCAGACGCCCCGCAGACGTCCCGCAGACGCCCAGCAGACGTCCCGCAGACGCCCAGCAGACGCCCCGCAGACGCCCCGCAGACGCCCAGCAGACGCCCAGCAGACGTCCCGCAGACGCCCCGCAGACGCCCAGCAGACGTCCCGCAGACGTCCCGCAGACGTCCCGCAGACGCCCAGCAGACGTCCCGCAGACGCCCAGCAGACGTCCCGCAGACGCCCAGCAGACGCCCAGCAGACGCCCAGCAGACGTCCCGCAGACGCCCGGCAGACGCCCGGCAGACGTCCGGCAGACGCCCCGCAGACGTCCCGCAGACGCCCCGCAGACGCCCCGCAGACATCCCGCAGACGCCCGGCAGACGCCCGGCAGACGCCCAGCAGACATCCCGCAGACGCCCGGCAGACGTCCCGCAGACGTCCCGCAGACGCCCAGCAGACGCCCAGCAGACGCCCAGCAGACGTCCCGCAGACGCCCGGCAGACGTCCCGCAGACGCCCCGCAGACGCCCAGCAGACGTCCCGCAGACGCCCGGCAGACGTCCCGCAGACGCCCAGCAGACGCCCAGCAGACGTCCCGCAGACGTCCCGCAGACGCCCAGCAGACGCCCAGCAGACGTCCCGCAGACGCCCCGCAGACGCCCCGCAGACGTCCCGCAGACGCCCGGCAGACGCCCAGCAGACATCCCGCAGACGCCCGGCAGACGCCCAGCAGACATCCCGCAGACGCCCAGCAGACGCCCAGCAGACATCCCGCAGACGCCCAGCAGACATCCCGCAGACGCCCAGCAGACGTCCCGCAGACGCCCAGCAGACGTCCCGCAGACGCCCAGCAGACGCCCAGCAGACATCCCGCAGACGCCCAGCAGACGCCCAGCAGACATCCCGCAGACGCCCCGCAGACGTCCCGCAGACGCCCGGCAGACGCCCAGCAGACATCCCGCAGACGCCCCGCAGACGCCCAGCAGACGCCCAGCAGACATCCCGCAGACGCCCAGCAGACGCCCAGCAGACGCCCAGCAGACATCCCGCAGACGCCCAGCAGACATCCCGCAGACGCCCAGCAGACGCCCAGCAGACGCCCAGCAGACATCCCGCAGACGTCCAGCAGACGTCCCGCAGACGCCCAGCAGACATCCCGCAGACGCCCAGCAGACATCCCGCAGACGCCCGGCAGACATCCCGCAGACGCCCGGCAGACATCCCGCAGACGCCCAGCAGACATCCCGCAGACGCCCAGCAGACATCCCGCAGACGCCCAGCAGACGCCCAGCAGACGCCCAGCAGACATCCCGCAGACGCCCAGCAGACATCCCGCAGACGCCCAGCAGACGCCCAGCAGACATCCCGCAGACGCCCAGCAGACGCCCAGCAGACGCCCAGCAGACATCCCGCAGACGCCCAGCAGACATCCCGCAGACGCCCAGCAGACGCCCAGCAGACATCCCGCAGACGCCCAGCAGACGTCCCGCAGACGCCCAGCAGACATCCCGCAGACGCCCAGCAGACATCCCGCAGACGCCCAGCAGACGCCCAGCAGACATCCCGCAGACGCCCAGCAGACGTCCCGCAGACGCCCAGCAGACATCCCGCAGACGCCCAGCAGACATCCCGCAGACGCCCCGCAGACGTCCCGCAGACGCCCAGCAGACGTCCCGCAGACGCCCAGCAGACGCCCCGCAGACGCCCCGCAGACGCCCAGCAGACGCCCAGCAGACGTCCCGCAGACGCCCCGCAGACGCCCAGCAGACGTCCCGCAGACGTCCCGCAGACGTCCCGCAGACGCCCAGCAGACGTCCCGCAGACGCCCAGCAGACGTCCCGCAGACGCCCAGCAGACGCCCAGCAGACGCCCAGCAGACGTCCCGCAGACGCCCGGCAGACGCCCGGCAGACGTCCGGCAGACGCCCCGCAGACGTCCCGCAGACGCCCCGCAGACGCCCCGCAGACATCCCGCAGACGCCCGGCAGACGCCCGGCAGACGCCCAGCAGACATCCCGCAGACGCCCGGCAGACGTCCCGCAGACGTCCCGCAGACGCCCAGCAGACGCCCAGCAGACGCCCAGCAGACGTCCCGCAGACGCCCGGCAGACGTCCCGCAGACGCCCCGCAGACGCCCAGCAGACGTCCCGCAGACGCCCGGCAGACGTCCCGCAGACGCCCAGCAGACGCCCAGCAGACGTCCCGCAGACGTCCCGCAGACGCCCAGCAGACGCCCAGCAGACGTCCCGCAGACGCCCCGCAGACGCCCCGCAGACGTCCCGCAGACGCCCGGCAGACGCCCAGCAGACATCCCGCAGACGCCCGGCAGACGCCCAGCAGACATCCCGCAGACGCCCAGCAGACGCCCAGCAGACATCCCGCAGACGCCCAGCAGACATCCCGCAGACGCCCAGCAGACGTCCCGCAGACGCCCAGCAGACGTCCCGCAGACGCCCAGCAGACGCCCAGCAGACATCCCGCAGACGCCCAGCAGACGCCCAGCAGACATCCCGCAGACGCCCAGCAGACGCCCAGCAGACTTCCCGCAGACGCCCCGCAGACGTCCCGCAGACGCCCGGCAGACGCCCAGCAGACATCCCGCAGACGCCCCGCAGACGCCCAGCAGACGCCCAGCAGACATCCCGCAGACGCCCAGCAGACGCCCAGCAGACGCCCAGCAGACATCCCGCAGACGCCCAGCAGACATCCCGCAGACGCCCAGCAGACGCCCAGCAGACGCCCAGCAGACATCCCGCAGACGTCCAGCAGACGTCCCGCAGACGCCCAGCAGACATCCCGCAGACGCCCAGCAGACATCCCGCAGACGCCCGGCAGACATCCCGCAGACGCCCAGCAGACATCCCGCAGACGCCCAGCAGACATCCCGCAGACGCCCAGCAGACATCCCGCAGACGCCCAGCAGACGCCCAGCAGACATCCCGCAGACGCCCAGCAGACATCCCGCAGACGCCCAGCAGACGCCCAGCAGACATCCCGCAGACGCCCAGCAGACGCCCAGCAGACGCCCAGCAGACATCCCGCAGACGCCCAGCAGACATCCCGCAGACGCCCAGCAGACGCCCAGCAGACATCCCGCAGACGCCCAGCAGACGTCCCGCAGACGCCCAGCAGACATCCCGCAGACGCCCAGCAGACATCCCGCAGACGCCCAGCAGACGCCCAGCAGACGCCCAGCAGACATCCCGCAGACGCCCAGCAGACATCCCGCAGACGCCCAGCAGACATCCCGCAGACGCCCAGCAGACATCCCGCAGACGCCCAGCAGACGCCCAGCAGACGCCCAGCAGACATCCCGCAGACGCCCAGCAGACGTCCCGCAGACGCCCAGCAGACGCCCAGCAGACATCCCGCAGACGCCCAGCAGACGCCCAGCAGACGCCCCGCAGACGCCCCGCAGACGCCCCGCAGACGTCCCGCAGACGCCCAGCAGACGTCCCGCAGACGTCCCGCAGACGCCCAGCAGACGCCCCGCAGACGCCCAGCAGACACAAGCAGGAACCCTCTCGGTTCTGCTCCTGACGTCTGTGCTACATCGGCATGTTTGACGTTCTCCACCAGCGTGGAGTGTATGACAGCATTTATCGTAGACAACGCTGCGACGGCGCTCTTTATTTTCATTTTTAATGTCAGTTTGTCGTTACACTGTTGTTGCTGCGACTCCGTCAGCAGCCGTTTCCATGGAAACGGTTTCACATCCACACAGCAACACAGAAAAGTTCTGCTTCAGGTAAAAAATGTATTTCTTAAAACCGGAACGTTCTCTAGGATTTCATGGAAAAGTCCCAAACAGCACGGGAAAAAAAAAAAGTCTACATCTGCTTTTCACAGCAGGACCACCAGAACCAGTCCGGACCTTGAACAGCCAGAATCCTGGAAGGTTTCTAAGCAGGAAGTCCACATAATCCCACTGAGGATCCGGTCCGTCAGAGCTGCTCCTCCTCTCGCAGTCGGCTGCTCAGCTTCTCCACGACCATGCTCAGCTCCACCTTCTTGTTCAGCTTTAGGTACACGTCCTTCCTGATTGGATGAAGAGTCAGCCAATCAGACGCCACCTCCGCCAGAAGGTGGATGTGTTTCTCCATGTCACCTGATCAAGAGGGAAAAACGCTCAGTCCTATTCTATTTTATTCTATTCTGCAGTCATGTAGCAGACACTTTTATCCAAAGTGACTTCCATATGAGTGAGAACAACACAAGCATGAAACCAAACAGTAGAGGACGTGGTAGGAAGGTGCTGGTGGACTGTCCAGTTGGACGCAGGTCCTTCCACGAAGCTCTAAAGGCTTTTTTTTGTTTACTCCCTTCCCACCCCATAATACCACCTATGTTATAATACAAAGAATTAATACCATAAAGTTTGTTACAAAGAACTGGGCTAAGTTCTCCAACTTTCCAATAAATACAGCTATACTAAGTGTTGAAGTTCTCCTTGAAGAGCTGAGTCTTCAGCTGGGTCTTAAAAGTAGACAGGGACTCTGCAGAGCGGACAGAGTTTGGCAGATCATTCCACCATCGTGGAACAACAGAGGAAAAGAGTCTGGCTGGTGATTTAGTTCCACGTATTGGTGGTAACATGAGGCGTCTTTCGCTGGTGGAACGTAGCTGTGGAGAGGGAGTGTAGGTCTGGATTAGGGAGTGATGGTAGACGGGAGCCATTTGAGTTATTGTTTTGTAAACCAGAAGCAAAGCTTTGAATTTGATGCGTTCTGCGACCGGAAGCCAGTGAAAAGGGATTAGCAGCGGAGTGACATGAACCAGTTTGGACTGGTTGAAAACCAGACGCGCTGTGGCGTTCTGGATCATCTGCAGAGGTTTAACCAGCACGTAGGCAGACCTGCGAGTAGGGAACTGCAGTAATCGATGTGTGAGATGACCAGAGCCTGAACCAACAGCTGAGTCATGTGTTCTGTCAGGTACGTCTGATTCTCTTGATGTTGGAAGGCTGTTTTGATAACCTGCTTAATATGTGGGCCAAAGGACAGGTCAGGGTCAAATATTACTCCAAGGTTTCTCACTGTAGCACTGGAAGCTAAAGTAATGCCATCCAGGTTCATTACAAAACCGGAAAATTTAGCTCAGTTTTTCAGATCCAACGAGAATTACTTCAGTCTTATCTGAGTTTAAGAGGAGAAAATTTCTAGACATCCAAGTCTTTATGTCTATGAGACAATTTTGTAGCCTATTGGGCTGATTTGTTTCATCTGGTTTAAAGGATAAGTATAGTTGAGTATCATCTGCATAACAATGAAAGTTTATTCCATGCTGTCTAATAATTTTGCCTAAAGGGAGCATATATAGTGTGAAGAGTACTGGTCCAAGTACAGAACCTTGAGGAACTCCATGACTTACTGTAGTTTGGGAGGAGGACTTGTCATTTACATGAACAAACTGAAGTCTATCAGATAAATATGATTTAAACCAGCTTAACGCTGTACCTGTAATTCCAATCACCTGTTCTAGTCTTTGTAACAGAATGTTATGATCGACTGTATCAAATGCAGCACTAAGATCAAGCAAGATAAGTACGGACACAAGTCCTTTGTCTGAGGCCATAAGAAGGTCATTAGTAACTTTCACCAATGCTGTCTCAGTACTATGATGAGCTCTAAATCCTGACTGAAACTCCTCGCATAAATTATTTCTGCTCAGGTGGGCATGTAGCTGAGCTGAAACTATTTTCTCCAGAATTTTGGACATAAACGGGAGGTTAGATATAGGTCTATAATTTGCTATCACCTCTGGATCCAGAGATTGCTTTTTAAGTAAAGGCTTGATTACAGCAGTTTTAAATGATTGTGGTACATATCCTGTCACTAAAGACATATTGATAAGATTTAGTAGTGATGTATTAATTAAAGGGAAAATGTCCTTAAAGAGGCTTGTTGGGAGAGGGTCTAAGATACAGGTGGATGGTTTAGATGAAGCTATTATTTTAGTTAATTCAGAGGGTTGGACAGGACAGAAACTATTTAGACACAAGTCAGATCCTGGTTCTAAGGATGCTTCGGAGACCACAACAGGCTCAACATTATAAGTAGAAGGAAGAATATTGTGAATTTGATCTCTAATAGTATCAATTTTATTCCTGAAAAAATACATGAAATCATCCCAGCTAAGTGAGAAAGGAATACATGGCTCCACAGCGCTCCGGCTCCTAGTAAGCCTGGCTACAGTGCTGAAAAGAAACCGAGGGTTGTTTTTGTTTTCCTCTATCAATGATGAATAATAAGCTGTTCTTGCCGTACGTAAGGCTTTCTTTCCAGGTTAAGCGAGACTCCTCTAGTCCTGATGAACGCCATCTGTTTTCCAAACGCCTTGATGCCTGTTTTAGAGCTCGAAGCTGGGAATTAAACCAGGGAGCCTTCATAATCTTACCTAATTTCTTCTTCTTTAGGGGAGCAACATTATCCAAGGTTGTACGCATTGAAGCTGTTATAGTATCAGCATGTTGATCAATCTGAGCAGGAGTAAGGCTTAAAGGGGGACTCTCAGTCATGCTAACACATGGTAGAGGGGAAAAATTGATTCAATTGATTGTTTAAATTTTGTAATATTATTGTCTGATAAACATCTACTATAGTAGAATTTATTTTTGGTCAGTGAGTAATCAAATAAAGTGAATTCAAAGGTTAATAAGAAGTGATCGGACAAGACAGGGTTTTGAGGAAATACTTTGAGCTTATCAGTCTCAATACCAGATGTTAGAACCAGATCAAGAGTATGACCATGAGAGTGAGTGGCTCCATTGACATTTTGTGAAAACCCAATTGAGTTTAGAATAGAGCTAAAGGAAATGTTTCAACTATCATTTTCATGGTCAACATGAATATTAAAATCACCTAGTACAATGACCTTATCAGTAGTCAGCACTAACTCAGACAAGAGATCAGAGAATTCGGTCAGAAACTCGGAGTAAGGTCCAGGTGGGCGATACACTAATGCTAAAAGGAGCGGTTTCTCTGAATTCCATTTTGGATTAGATAAATTTAATGTCAGGAATTCAAAGCATTTATAGTTAGTTTTGACCTTAGGACTAATTAATAATTCTGACTGAAAGATAGCTGCAACACCTCCTCCTCTGCCTGTAGTTCTAGGAATGTGAAAGTTTAAATAGTTAGCTGGCGTAGCTTCATTAATACTAACATAATCCTCTTGCTGTAACCAGGTTTCCGTAAGACAGAATAAATCAATGTGGTGATCACCTATCAAGTCATTGACTAATAAAGACTTATTTGGGAGGGATCTAATATTCAGTAGGCCACACTTTATTGTCTTATTTTCAGATTTTATTAGATCCATTGTTTTTATTTTTATGAGGTTTTCACGATTAACCCCAGAAGTGTTTTTGTGTTGTTTAATTCTTACTGCTGGGGAGTTGTATAAGGTCGGAATGGGGTTTTGGGTGGGCGGCGGCAGGTGGGAAGCTGCAGAAAAGTGTGTAGGACTACAATTCTGCCTCCTGGTCCCAACCCTGAGTTGTCAGTTGTTGTAGAGAGCATATCGGCAGGTACGGGCAACCGAGGCAACATGGACCTTAAAAGGTCAGCAGGTCATCCACCATGACCCCAAGATTCCAGGCAGCAGGAACAAGTATGATAGAGTGGAGCTTCACACGTATCTGCGGAGGTAAGGAAGGATTGGCTGGACAGACAATGAGCTCTGTCTTGGACAGATTGAGCTGAAGGTGGCGATCCTTCATCCATGTAGAGATATCAGCAAGGCAAGCTGATATTCTCAGTGAAACGTTGTGTCGTCTGGTGGGAAGGAGAGGAAAAGCTGAGTGTCATAGGAGAAGCCATGAGAGCTTCTAACTGTATCAAGTGAGGAGGTGTATAGTGGAAAGAGAAGAGGGCCGAGCACCGATCCCTGAGGCTCCCCTGTTTTTATGTGATCTGGACACTTCTCCTCACCAGGATACTCTGAAGGATCTTCCTGAGAGGTAGGACGTGGACCACGAGAGGACAGATCCAGAGAGCTCAGAGAGTGGAGAGGAGAATCTGATGGTTCACTGTGTCAAAAGCAGCAGACAGGTCCAGCAGGACCAGGACTGAGGATTGACCAGTGGATCTGGACCAGCAGGACCAGGACTGAGGACTGACCAGTGGATCTGGACCAGGACTGAGGACTGACCAGTGGATCTGGCAAGCTGGAGGGAATCGGTAACAGACAGGAGAGCAGTTCCAGTGGAATGGCCTTGCCTAAAGCCAGACTGATATGGATCAAAGGTTTTCATCATGGAGGAATTGCAAGACTTGGCTGAAGACTGCACACTCTAGTAGTTTAGATAAGAACGGCACCAGCGAGACCGGCCGGTAGTTTCCAACCTGGACTGGGTTGAGTGTGGGTTTCTTCAGCAGTGGGGTGACCCGAGCTTGCTGGAAGACAGAGGGAAAGACCCCAGATTCAAGAGAAGAACCAGTCCTGCTGCGAGTCCAGCGTTACAGCTGACAGTCGTTTATATGGAACACCCAAAAGCAGCTGCTCCACCTCCACCTTTTGGACAACCTCCACCCTGTCCACCTCCACCCCTGTCCACCTTGTGGACCACCTCCACCCCTGTCCACCTTGTGGACCACCTCCTCCCACCTGTCGTGAGAGCAGATCTGTAGCTGGCCACCATGCGGCTGCAGGCCACCTCCATGACCAGAGCCGCCTTCTTCTCTGCGACGAAAACGTTCCGGAGGATTCTCGCCAGCTCGCCCAGCCGTGACATCATCAGCAGGCGCTCCTCCTGGGCCGGCTTCCGGGTCATGGCGGCTCGCAGCTTCTGGGCTTCTTTTGCCCGAACCTGAAAGAAATAAAGAAACCTGGATGAGAAGAACCCGACCACACCTTCCCAAGGCTCCAGCTGCAGTACATACCCTGTCCAGCAGGGACTGGGAGACCCCCTTCAGGCAGGACGGGACCTGATCCGCCGGACCTGCTGATGTCTGGGTGACCGTCGGCTTCTGAGGACACTCTGGATCTTTGTCTCCAGGGGTCAGGGACAGCAGAGCCTTCTCCATCTGAGGACAAGGACACACAAAAACTGATCCTGGACCGAGTCATCCCGGAACAACAAGTCCAGCCGAGTCATCCCGGACCAACCAAGTCCAGCCGAGTCATCCCGGACCAACCAAGTCCAGCCGAGTCATCCCGGACCAACCAAGTCCAGCCGAGTCATCCCGGACCAACCAAGTCCAGCCGAGTCATCCCGGACCAACAAGTCCAGCCGAGTCATCCCGGACCAACAAGTCCAGCCGAGTCATCCCGGACCAACCAAGTCCAGCCGAGTCATCCCGGACCAACAAGTCCAGCCGAGTCATCCCGGACCAACAAGTCCAGCCGAGTCATCCCGGACCAACAAGTCCAGCCGAGTCATCCCGGAACAACAAGTCCAGCCGAGTCATCCCGGAACAACAAGTCCAGCCGAGTCATCCTGGAATGTTTGTTTTTTGTTATTTGTGTGAATATTCTGAATATTTGTTAAAGCTTAGAGGATCACCCTGGGTGTGATGAGTTTGCGGGCCTTGTCCAGAACCTCCTGGGCTGTCACCAGTTTCTCTGTCTGAGGAACCTGAGGCAGCGGACCGACCTGGACCATCGGGACAGTGTCCACGTTGAAGCGAGGGTGCCAGCGGGTCAGTTTGTCTTCTGGGACGTTCATGGGAGGAACCAGCGAGGACAAGAAGACCTGCACACAAAAGGCCATCAGAAACCTGCTGCTACCACCAGAGACGGGTCAGAACCCCTTCCAGACCCAAGACGGAGGTCGTGGTCAGCTACTGCTCACCTTGTGGTGCTGTTTGACGATGGAAACCAGGTTCTGGTGGAAGATGTGTCTTCTATCCAGGAGAAGAGAGGCGGAGAGTACAGGCCGGGCCTCTTTCTGGTCTGAGGACACAAACATAAGCATTACTCGGGGAACTGGGCTGAAGCAGCAGCTTGTGTTCTGGTACTGACCCGAGTGTATGACGGGCTCCACGGTGAGCTGGTAGCTGTCCTTCCTGATGCTGTTGCTGAACGTGGGGACGTTCTTCTCTCGTCTGAATGTGTAAGCCTCCGGAAACACCGTCTTGATTTGACCCACGTGGCTCTCCTCAAACCGCCTTCCAGGTGAGAAACAGCAAACGAACCATCAGACATCTGGGTAAAGTCGCATCACCAGCTCCAGATGACCCGGTTCTGACCCGACTGACAGGACCTTTCCTACCTGTGTATCATGTCCTGGACCCCCTGCCTGATCTTGCAGAAGGTGGCGGTCTCACTGCGGTTGTACAGCATGGCGACAACCGTGTCCATACTCCTGAACATCTCAGCCAGAACTCTGTAATGCAGAGGCAGTGATAGGCCCGGGGGGGCGGCCTGGGCCAGGGCGTGGTACCGCAGGTAGGCCGGCTGCTCGGCGCCAGACTCGGGTCTGTCCTGGGTCTCAGTCTGCTGAATCTCCTCAGCTGCCTTCTTTTCCGTCTTCTTCTGGACTTTAGCTGCCAGCTGTGTGGCGAGTGCCACGGTGGACCTGAGGGTGTCGACGTCTGCAACCGGGTTGGCGGCGGCATCGTTGGGACAGGAGGAAGCCGAGATCTCTTCCGTCTGCTTCCGGATCCTCTGGAGGCGTTGCTTCAGAGCAGAGATGTCCTCAGACAGAGCCTGTCAACCACAAAGACATCAAGTCAGAACATTCTCCGTCCAGCGCTGACCTCTGACCTCAGAGCGGACCGTTCCCAAAGCGGCGCTGACCTCCGACCTCAGAGCGGACCGTTCCCAAAGCGGCGCTGACCTCCGACCTCAGAGCGGACCGTTCCCAAAGCGGCGCTGACCTCCGACCTCAGAGCGGACCGTTCCCAAAGCGGCGCTGACCTCCGACCTCAGAGCGGACCGTTCCCAAAGCGGCGCTGACCTCCGACCTCAGAGCGGACCGTTCCCAAAGCGGCGCTGACCTCCGACCTCAGAGCGGACCGTTCCCAAAGCGGCGCTGACCTCCGACCTCAGAGCGGACCGTTCCCAAAGCGGCGCTGACCTCCGACCGGACCGTTCCCAAAGCGGCGCTGACCTCCGACCTCAGAGCGGACCGTTCCCAAAGCGGCGCTGACCTCCGACCTCAGAGCGGACCGTTCCCAAAGCGGCGCTGACCTCTGACCTCAGAGCGGACCGTTCCCAAAGCGGCGCTGACCTCTGAGCAGACCGTTCCCAAAGCGGCGCTGACCTCAGAGCGGACCGTTCCCAAAGCGGCGCTGACCTCTGACCTCAGAGCGGACCGTTCCCAAAGCGGCGCTGACCTCCGACCTCAGAGCGGACCGTTCCCAAAGTGGCGCTGACCTCTGACCTCAGAGCAGACCTTTTCCGTCCTGGTTCTGGTCCCACCCTGGTCACGTGACCCAACCGTTCCACACACCTCTTCCTCCTCCACAGGTGTGAGGTCTTCTTCTGTGGTGCTCATTAAGCAGTTTTACCAGAATCATCTCTATGTGGAGATAAATATCATCTGAGGGTCCACCGTCTGCAGGTCCGAGCAGCCTGCTGGACCGGAACGAGACCTCTAAGCCCTGATTGCGTCTCCATAGGGAGAACCGGGAGTATTCCGGAAGCGCCGGTCTAGGTCTTTCATTCCCCCCAAAGACGGCGTGGCTATCAGTGGTACAGGCCCGGCCAATCAGAGGCCACTCAGGCCAGTAGAATGTGAGGAGGGCAAGACGATTGGTTTGTTACGATTGACACCCACCCCAACAGTCCGTGGCGACCAATCAGACAGTGTCTGGTGTAGCTGCTGCAGTGTGTTAAGTTAGCAAGAGGAGCTGGTTAGGATATTAAGGGATGTACTAGTAACGTAAACCTCAATGTAGAAAAAGGAACGGCAGCGCTGGAGGATGATGCCGAAAAATACCGAAAAGTTAAGTGATTTATTCAGGCTCTCATTTAAAAAAAAGGAGGGGGCTGCAAGGAAGTTATTTACAAAAGCACACACACACAAAACACTGGTACAAAATACCCATCTAACACTCGGAGCGCCGCCAGCGGTCTTTTAGTCACTTTAATATGCTAATAGTTTGTGAATGCTAAGTTCCTCTTCTGCCGTTTTTTGTCTTGTCAACATTTAATGATACAGCGAGCTCTATCAGCCCAAACCGTTAACTACTCGCTGCAGATGTTTAGAACGCGGCGATGCTACTGTTAAACACAGTATGAGATCCTCCTTGTTGAGGCTGGACACTTTCAGGCCACGAAGTTTAATATGTAGCTGATGTAGTCCTTACCTTGAAATTAAGATTAAGATCAGGATTTTAAAATCACTGATCTACACTTAAAAAAAATAAATTAATAACAATAACAATAATAATATATTATTATTATTATTATGACCATTTCTATCATTTACCCCTTTTAAAAGTATTTATGTGTAGCATATGGGTCATAACTTACCATTATTATGTATATGAATACAAAGGTAAATCCAGTGAGACGTAGGCTCCACTATCTTACTGTATCGGCCTGTATATGCCTGCTATCCAAAGTGGTGGTGACAGCAGTCCTGGTGGTGCTTCAGGAGAAAGAGGGGGGTTGGCAGAAGGTACAGAACCATTTCTACAGCAGAACCAATACATGCACCAAGTTGCAGACATATGCACCCCACCAGACACCATCTGACATAAACACCTCTCATCTGTAACAATAACCTGTTGGCACTACAGCATTATTCTATTCTATGAAACATTTAGGGGAAAAAACATGTGTGACAAGATCAATCTTTTGGAATTAATGAAATGTATTATTCCCAATAATATAATGATTATGCTGGTTGTTCTTACACTCCCAGCAGATGCTGAGTATACTGACAAGACAAGTACATGTTTTTGTTTGCGTGTGTGCGCGCGCGCTCGCATGCACGCATGTGTTTGGATTGTGCCCATGCATGCGTGTGTGGGCAAGACCAGGGTGGCCTGATCTATGACAGACCATTGGCCGAGAAAAGTTTCCCAGTCCGGCCCTGAGTTCGGGTCCAGGTGGAGTCCACCTGCTTAGACTGCTTACCTGAGGTTCTCCCTCGGTCCTCTCCCCGGGCAGGACCAGCTTCTTCCTGGCGGACTTCCTGGTAGTGTCGGCCTCTCTGACGCCCCCCGCCGCGCGCCTCTTCCCGGCCGTGCACCCCCCCAGCGCGCGCCTCTCCCCCGCCGTGCAGCGGGCACCGGGGGCCGGGAACACCGCCGGGCTTCGCTCCGGGGTCCGGGGACTGCAGGGGACATGTTCGGCATCTTCGCTGCCCGCCGCCTCGTCGACCACTCGGAGGAACTCCTCGCGCACGGGGGACGCGCGCGGAAGGGGGTCTTTGTGTGAAGCGGGTCCGGTTCCCGCGCGCTTGGCGGATCCCGCGATGCCTTTCTTCCTTTGGGAGAAGAAGTCCGTTACTCGGGCCTGCGACATGCTGCTGCCGGACACCAGATCGGAACCAGACGAACTGGACCTGAAAACACCGGATGTAGCTAACCCGCACAGGAAGCTGGGAATGGAATTTTCGCGCGAAATGCGTAAAGCCCCGCCCCTTCCTGTCCTGGCGAGCTGAGGCTGGTCACGTGACGAGGCGGTTCCCGCCAACACGTCTTAAATGTTTCACACATTTTGATCATTTCATGTGTTTATCACTGAAACCTTTCACTTGAATGATTTAATCAGGAAAAATGTTTTGAATGACTTTTTTCAAAGATAACTTTAGTTCATTTTAATGATTCTTTGTTATTTAAACTACTGAAAGTGAGGAAAAGAATTACAGACTGGGAAACTCAACGTTTACAGCAGCAGTACGCAATGAGAACAAAGAAAATATGAAAAATGTGTAAAATACTAATTTACAAAGTGCAAAAAAATATAAAAGCAAAAATTGTTCAGATAAAAAAATGTTTAGTTCCAGTCAAGGAACTAAAGTTATGGATGAAATGAGTCCAGACATTTTAATTTTAGATAATGAATTCTCTTTTTTCAGATTCAGTCAGGTCCCTGTGAATATTAGGATAGTAAATATTACTTTAGTACCACTTTGTCTTAGACTGGTGGAGCTCTGTCCATATGAGAACCTCTGCCTCAGTGGTGTTGTGGTCGCTAGAGAAATGGGTATTTAGTTCACCCCAAAAATCCATCAGTATATTAGCTCATTGTCACATAATTTCTGCTCTTCAGTTTCAGGGAGGAAGAGTTTACCACTAAACCAATACTGGCACATAGAGCTGGTGAGAGACAGGGTCATAGACTTATATACATAAATCTTTATTATGTCTATGTTCAAGCTAAAGTTAAATTAGCTGAATGTTAACTGCACCAGTGTAGCATCGGAACCTTAGCTGAGCTGCTGGGCGACGTAGCTACATGTGTAGGGACATTTATAAGTGTAAAAGCAGCATCTCAGGAAGCTTAGAAGTTTAGAAGCGGGTATTCTCTATGCTGACTGAAAAAGAAGAGGCTATACTCCGTATAACCGTGTATACCCTGGACTATGTCACTGCTCTGTCATTCTGAGATGATTATTTTATACCCAATCATGTTATCCACCTGTTCCCAGTTCAAGTCATGTAGACAAAATGTTAAATCTCAAAATGAAATTTAAAAAAAAAAATTAAGAAGCTAACAATGCATCCCAAGTTTTGAACAGAATCGGTGATAAAGGGCAGTCTTCCCTCACTGGAAACAAATCCGACTTACTACCAGCAATGCTAACAATGCATCCTAGTAAACTAAAAACAAACAGCAGCCAGTGTTGTGTCTAAAAAAGCCAAACGCATAAAACACAGTCAAATAAATATGGCAGACCAACAATTACAATCTAAAAATACAAATACCTTGGGGTCCTGCACCCCTACAGTACCCTAAATATTACCTCCTTTGTGCAAGGAGGAACAGGAGGAGCACTGCCAGAGCCCTGCAGAATGAGCTCTAGCAGGCCACAAATGTGCATGTGTCTGCTCCAACAGTCAGAGACAGACTCCATGACGGTGGTATGAGGGCCCAACGTCCACAGGTGGGGGTTGTGCTTCCAGCAGGACGTTTGGCATTTGCCAGAGAACATCAAGATTGGCAAATGCTCCACTGGCGCCCTGAGCTCTTCACAGATGGAAGCAGGTTCACACTGAGCACATGTGACAGACGTGACAGAGTCTGGAGATGCCGTGGAGAACGTTCTGCTGCCTGCAACATCCTCCAGCAGGACCGGTTTGGCAGTGGGTCAGTAATGGTGTGGGGGGACATTTCTTTGGAGGGCCGCACAGCCCTCCATGTGCTCGCCAGAGGTAGCCTGACTGCCATTAGGTACAGAGATGAGATCCTCAGACCCCTTGTGGGACCATGTGCTGGTGCGGTTGGCCCTGGGTTCCTCCTAATGCAACATATTAGTGGTGGCTGGCCAATAGAGGGTGCTGGGGCATCGCCACCCCTGATAAGATGGTGAGAATTTAAAATACATTTTTCATAATATCTTTATTTTATGTTCATGAATGTTGGTTTTACCCACTAGGATATTCTTACATACAATATGAAATGTATCAACTACATTTCCCACCTGCTGACGTTCATTTGACAATAAATTTATACAGACATTACTGTCATGGGGCTGTGGTCTGACTGCATTGAAGCTCACCCGGAAAATACAAATATGGGCAAAGAGGTGGAGCTGAGAGGGGGGCTGTGAGCGTCATGGTGGATGATTGACATCAAGCGAACTCCGAGCTTTCTGTAGCTAAGAGCTAACCGAGCTACCCCGGAGATAACAGGCGCTAACCAGCTAACGGAGGTAAGCGGTCTAAAGCTAAGTCACGTTAACCGCCTAAAAACCGCGATTTTTCTACATTTTTCTTACTTGAAGCAGGAGATCGGGTACCTGTCAATCAAAAGGACACCGAATATAATATACCAAATTTCAAGATTAAATTACTTTTAAGCGGGCTGTAAACGTGTTTATTTCTGCTGTAAACGTGTTTATTTCTGCTGTAAACATGTTTATTTCTGCTGAAAACCTGTTTATTTCTGCTGGAAACCTGTTTATTTCTGCTGTAAACGTGTTTATTTCTGTGTAAACATGTTTATTTCTGGTGTAAATATGTTTATTTCTGCTGGAAACCTGTTTATTTCTGCTGTAAACGTGTTTATTTCTGTGTAAACATGTTTATTTCTGGTGTAAATATGTTTATTTCTGCTGGAAACCTGTTTATTTCTGCTGTAAACGTGTTTATTTCTGCTGTAAACATGTTTATTTCTGCTGTAAACGTGTTTATTTCTTTATTTCTGGGGGGTTTCTAGAACGATACTTGTGAATGAAGTACTTTGTGAAAATAATTAAGTCGTAAATTAAAAACACTAATTTCTTTTTCTTTGCGAACAAACCTAGTTGTATATTAATGTATGAAAATTAATCTATTTCTGTGCTTGTGGATTTGGATTTCAGTCGGTCAGCCAGTGACTGCCAGGTGGGGTTAACATCAGGGCAACTGAAAAACAGATGTTCTGTTGTTTCCTTCTGAGTATTACAAAAATAACAGTTGTCGACTTCTATCTTAAACCTGGTGTTACTTGAATCGTTTGAGGGGTAAATTCCTTTAGTGCATTTGAAGTGTATCTCTTTATATGTGGAAGGAAGCGGAAATCTTAGAAATTTTGGTGTATTGGAATAAATGTTTCTCCCATATTCTATCAGGGTGAAGGATTATTTGGTTTTCCATGGATACAGATAACTGCTCAAATGGTTCCTCAAAAAAGTGGTTGTGCATTTATTATCCAAAAAGTTGACTCCTTCTATAATTAGGTTTCTCAATGAGACTCCTTGCACTGTATTGATACATGTGTAAAAGCTGTAAAGAAATCCAACATATTACTTGGTTGAAGATATTTGTGTCACAGCTTATGTTATATTTTATAAAAAAGTCATTTAGGTCCATTATGTTAGCATTTCCATCTATTAAATGTCTCATAGACCATATGTCTTTTTCCATCCAATCTGCCAAAAACAGATTTCGAATGGCTTAAAATAACTCTGTCAGTGGTGGATCTCTGGTTAGAGTTGCTGAAGTCTCTGGTTGCGGGGTTGGCTGCCCCTGGCTTCTCCTGGTCCTCGGGAAGCCCCGGGAGTAGGGGGCATGCCTAGTGTCGCTGGCAGCTCACCTTTTGGAGGAAAGCTCACTTTCCCCCGGACTTAAATCCCTTGACCCCTCTTCCTCCCCGTTCTCCATCACACACAGGCAGGGTATTGGGAGATGTGCACGTGGTGCTGGGTGGTGAGGAAGGCCATCAAGGTGGTCTTGATTGCTGCACTGAGCCTTGGCTCACCTCCCAGTTTTAATTACACATAGTCATGACTTGTGCCCAGGGAGCGCAGCTGGTGCACTGAGATGTGGCCTGGCTGCCACTAGGTGGCGGTCTGAGGATCCTGGCTCTCCGCCGGTGTGGGCTGTGCCCTCTGCCTGTGGGGCTGCTTTCAGGCTCTTGGGTACTTGGGGCTTGCGCTCTGTCTGCCCTGGGCAGCCTGTGCCCGATGGGACCAGCCTGGGCCTGCAGGGGCGTATTCCCCCTGACTGCGGGGGACTCTGGTTATGGCCTTCCTTCACCACCTCCTGGGCGGATGCATGGCTGGCTCCGGAGTGGGGTGGTTGGTGTCTGTGCTTGGGGGTGAGTGCCGGTTACCCGGGTCTCTGGGTTCTCCTGGCCTGCCTCTTGCTGTGGGTGGGCAGGGTCACGTTGGCATGATCACTGTTCTCTGAACACGTTCCACTCTAAATGTTCTGCATGTGTCACAGTCACTGAGTCATCCAGCAAGTTTATTCATTAGCAGCAGGTAGCTCTATATCTGTCTTTCTGATTTAACTTGCTAGTTTCTGGTCCTCCTGACAGTCAATGGTTTTGTTCTACGCAGGGACCATGAATCTAGAGTTGGCTGGTGTGGGCTATATATAAATGTGTGTGTGTGTGTGTGTGTGTGTGTGTGTGTGTGTGTGTGTGTGTGTACATACATGTATGTAGGTGGGTATGTACGTGTATATACGTGTATGCATTGATCTCTTTCTCTTGTTTTCTCTGTTTTCTTTTCTGTTCTCTTTCCGTCTCTCTTCTGTCCTCTCCGGTCAGGTCCAGCAGCATAAACTCTGTAATACGAACAAGTATCTAAAAACAAATAGAAAAATAAAATAAGAATCCAGAAATACAATGGATCATTATATCTATAAAAGCTCCCCTTGGCAAAATAAATTTGCTCAGCAGAACACAGCACCCAGATCAACAGTCTGCTTGCTTAAATGCTGGACAAGTCAATTAAAAAACAAACAAACAAACAAAAAAACCCCAACTCTATTGTTCCACATAGGGATGTTATGTGGACTTAAATTATGTTTAAAAATCATTTTCCAGAACAGCAGGGTCTGTTGGTGGAAGGCAGAGTGTTTAAATGGAAGCTTAGGTATGTCAAAGTCGCATTTTAAAAGAAACTCAATGCCCCCCACCCAGTTAAATACAAGTGAGGCATCACAACCAGATTTGGTTTCCATTCTTAATAAAAGATTGCAGCCATTTCAGTTTTAGAACACCATTCATAATTTCAAAATCTATCGCTTTTATTCCTCCTTCTTCATAAATTTTAACCAGGTCAGCTTTTTTTTTTAAAGTAGTGATGTTTATTCTTCCAAATGAAGTTAAACTTTGTTTTATTGATTTCTTTAATTATTTTGGTCGTTATTGGTAATGAAGATGTGGGATAAATCAGTTTAGCAATGGTCTCAGTTTTGGTGAGACCATTGCTAATGGTCTACCAAATATGGTTAAATCTCTAGTTAACCACATGTTAAGTGATTTACATTTCTCATTGTTTTTTGTCATGGTATTTTCTTCTGAGGCGTTTGGGTTCTTGGAGATCCAGATTCCCAGGTGGTGAGTTTCTTTCTTAACAGGAATATTATAGAGAAAAGAGGTCACACTCATGCAGACTCATCAATTCACATTTATCTAAATTAAGTTTTAATCCAGAGGCTTGTGAAAAAAGATCTATTGTTTGAAGAGCTGGCAAGATTTGGTCTGAGTTTTTTTAGGAAGATAGTAGTATCATCAGCAAGTTGTCTTATCACAAGACTTTGATTGTTGATTTTAAGACCTTTCACATTTGAATTTTTAATAGGCAGAGATAGTAACTGTGTGGTGAGGACAAAAAGGAGAGGTGAGATGCTACAACCCTGCCTGATCCCTCTTCTGCTTCTGAATCTGAGTGAGGCGCCATCTTCAAGGGAGACACAACTATTTATATCATTATAAAGCACTGAGACCATTTCTTGGAAGTAATTTCCGAAACTGAAACATTTCAATGACTGAAACAAATTTGTGCTCCACTGAATCGAACGCCTTACAGCAGTCTAAGAATAGAAATTAGGTCGCTCTAATCAATAAGGTCCATAACCAAACTATTATGAATAGATCTTCCTTTGAAGAACCCTGACTGGGTTGTGTCAATTATGGTGGATAAATTTGATTTTTATCTAGTGGCCAAAACTGTAGTAAATATTTTGTATTCAGTGTTCAGAAGGGTTATGGGTCTTAGATTACTTCATAATCTTTTATCCTTTCCAGGTTTTGGTAAAAGCTTTATCATCCCTTGTTTCATAGTGGTCATCATTTCTTTGTTCTTTATGGATTCATTGATTGCCCAGAATAACAACTCTCTTAGTTCAGTCCAAAAGTGTCTGTAGAAATTAGCGGTCAGTCCATCAGGACTGATGAAGTCTAAAGATTACTATAAAATTCAAATAAATCTCTTTTTATGTGGTCTGGACTGCTAATTTCTTGATTATTTATTAGTATTGAGTTGATAGCATTATATTCTTGTGTACATTTTTCTAATTTACAAAAGTATGAGTTTTTGGGTTTTTTTTTTTTACCTTTTTCCATCCAGTTGGCTCTGGACCTTATGAACACTCCTGCTTTTTGAAGATAAAGCTCATCCAACTGGGATTGCAGGGGATTCATCCTTACATTATCCTCTTTATTCCTATTTGCTTTTATATAATATGAAAGAATTTCTTTTGTAATATTGTTCTCAGTTAGTTCCTTTTCCTTAACTATTTTTTGACTGAAATTAATTGTGTACTTTCTTATGATGAATTTCAAGTATTTTGATGTGTCTGTGCCCAGATGATTGTTTACAGTCTCTTCTATCAGGATCTTTATTTCATTACAGTATTCTTCATTCTCCAGTAGGGAGGCATTAAATTTCCAGTATCCTTTAAACTTATTTTCCCTTCTATTTCTGGTTAAATTTAAGTATATGCAGCAATGATCACTTAGCGGACTGCTCCCTATATTTGTGTTTATATCGATCTGAGAGAGTGGGTGAGAAATTAACCAGTAATTAATTCTGGATTGGCTCTGACCATTTTTTTTAAACCAAGTGTACCGTCTCCTATTTTGTGCTATATACACTATTCACAAAAAGTTAGGGATATTCAGCTTTTGGGTGAAATTTCACAACAAGCCTAAAATGCATTCCAACCTGTACAGGTGAACTTAATGTGATCTTCTCTAAGCTTTTAAATGCACATGTCCAACTGTTAAATGTTTCAATAAATTTTGCACAAGTTGCTGTTCTCTAACAAGGAGCTTAACGGCAAAAATCACGGCAGGTGTGTGATCCTTGAATTGACCAATAAATGTCCTGGTTCAATTAGAGCTGGTGTTTAAACAGTTGTCCTCATCATGCTGTTCACATTTTGACATCATGAGACCAAGACGACACCTAACAATGGAACAACAGTCCCTTGCCATTGCCATGCTTCAAACAGGACGTTCTCAGACAGAAGTGGCCACTGAGCTTGGAGTGTCACAGAGTGTCATCAGCAGGTTGCAACAGAGATATGGAGAGACTGGAAGAGTCACAGAAAGGCCTAGAAGTGGACGTCCTTTGGCCACATCCCGTGCTGATGACCGCTACATTGTGAACACTGCCCTGAGAAACCAGATGATGAATGCCACTCAACTCCAGGCACATTTAAGAGAGGTGAGAGGCACCCAAGTGTCACGTCAGACCATTCCAAACCGTTTCCATCAGCGTGGTCTGCGTGCTAGACGACCTGCACGGGTACCTGACCACACCACCAGGCACAGGCATCATCGTCTTGCATGGGCCAGGGAGCATTTACGCTGGACGAGGAACCAGTGGGCCTCAGTGCTGTTCTCTGATGAAAGTCGATTCACACTGAGCAGAAATGATGGCCGGCAACGATGTTGGAGACGTCAGGGAGAGCGCTATGCATCAGCCACTGTTGTCACCAGGCCAGCTTTTGGTGGTGGCGGTGTTACAGTGTGGGCAGGGGTGTCCACTTGGTACAGAACTGCCCTACACTTTGTGAATGGTACAGTGACAAGCCCATACTACCTGAATAACATCATTAATCCAGTGATTGTGCCCCTACATGAACAGCACAGGCCTAATTTCATCTTCATGGACGACAATGCTCCTGCTCATCGAGGCCGCATCATCAGGGAACGGCTGTTGGAGACTGGTGTACCTCAAATGGAATGGCCTGCACTCTCTCCAGACCTGAATCCCATTGAAAACCTGTGGGATCAGCTGAGCCGTCGTGTAGAGGCTCGAGACCCTGCACCCCAGAACCTCAATGACCTGAGGGCTGGCCTTCAAGAAGAGTGGGATGCCATGCCTCAGCAGGCAATAAGTTGCCTTGTGAACAGCATGAGACGTCGTTGTCAAGCTGTAATTGATGCTCAAGGGCACATGACCAGATATTGAGACGTTCAAATTTTTTGTTGTGGTGTAACTACCATTGTTGTTACCTTTTGTGTTGAATGAATTTTTTGAGATGAGGAAATCAGTAGTGCATCCTTCTACTTAAATGTCTTACTTTTATGATATTATATCACTGTAGCATGAACATATTGCATTTTCCATAAATTTCACCTGAAAGCCAAATATCCCTAACTTTTTGTGAGTAGTGTATATATATATATATATATATATATATATGTGTAACGGAGTACAAAAGTCTATATTAAATTATGGCAAAGTAGGTGCAACATCGCCATCTACTGGCGTAGTGCACAGCGTGGGAATTGCACAGAGGAGAAACCATCTTGCTGTGGTAAGACATGCTCCCCTAGAGTCCGAGGCAAATATTGATTTTTTGGAGTGTTTCACGTGTTTATGTTTAATATTCTGCTGTGTATAGTTTTGTTGTGTTTTATGCCTGCTGGGTTGAGCTTTCACAGTTGGTTTTTAGTCTGTAACATGTTTTGTGGGAACTTTTCTTAGTTAAGCTAACCTAGCTTAAATGTCACCTTCTCTCACATGTTCAGATGCAAATTGTCCGAGTCCGGTGCCATCTTACGCTGTTTTGTTAAATAGCTTAATTTGTTCTCAGCTTTGGATGCATTGTTTAATGCTATATATAATTGGATTATTTGAGGAGCTTTAATATGTTTTATGGAGTAATATACACTATACGATCACCAAGATATTTTTCTTTATTTTATTTTATGTAACCACAATTTGTTTAGTTTTGTTTCATTTGCTGAGATAGCACAGAGGAGAAACCATCTTGCTGTGATGCAAATTGTCCGAGTCCAGTGCCATCTCACGCTGTTTTGTGTTGCCTGCTGTGTTGCAGGAGCAATAAACCCCCCTTGCAATTCACCTGGTGGTCCACTGTCATTTATGGAGCCGCAGTAGTGTGGAGCTGCATGAATCAAAGACCGAACCGTCACATATATATATGGAGTGTTCTCCATATATCAATTAATTTATTCTATTTCATAAAATTTAAGATGACTAGATTTTTATTTCGTTGAGGAACTTTGATGGGCATCTGTCCATCCATTCATCTGGACAAATATTAAAATCTCCTCCCACTATAATATTTTTTGTCTTATAGGTCAATTTAAGTTCTTAAATAACTTGTTATTTTAGACAAGGGGTGTCAATTAATTTGATGATTGTTGTGGCCATATACATTGATAAGAACAATAATGGAACCATCCTTCTCTGCAACACACACTACCCAGTGTCCTTCTGAATCTGCTTGTGTGTGAATGATCTACCTGAAAACTTGTACAGGCAGATTGCCTGCTGCTCTATTCGAGCCATGACTGAAAAGGATTTTGTACCCTCATTGATGAGACCACAAATTTTCTTCTGAGGTATCTCAATGAGATTCCTGAAGGAACACAAAGTTAGCTTTCTGTGCTTTGCAAAACAGAAACATATCTTTACATTTAACAATTTTTTAGTCCTCTAGAGTTAGGTAGTAGCAGTAATGTTAAGAGCAGAGTCCCATGGGTCATCCACTGCTGGAGGCTTAGGTTGCTTTATCCTTCCTCCTTGTCTTCCATGATCGTTGATGATCCCAAATGGGCCCCGAAATCCTGCAGCCTTTCCTTCATTTCTTTCCTACTGAATTTTCGGCCAAAGTCTTTGTCTGGCAATCACATCTTCTCGTGTGAGATCTTCAGCAAAACGAATCCTTTCTTCTTTACAGACGGGGGATTTTTTTGGTTTGTTTCCATATATAGGTTTACTGGTGGTTCCTAGAGTCTCAAAGAGTACTATGGGAGGAAGAGCCTTTAGCTATCAGGCTCCTCTCTTATGGAACCAGCTCCCACCGTGGGTTTGGGAGGCAGACTCCCTCCACACCTTTAAGATGGAGCTGAAAACCTTCCTTTTCCATGATTCTTATAGTTAGGATATGAGCATCTCCTGAGTTGGAGTCTGCATGTACGGGACCCAACTGTTCAGGTTCTGCTCATTGCTCTTATAGTTATGGGTAGTCTAGCCATCCATTACTTATGTAGCAATGGGGATGTTACCTGATGCACTGAGAAGTACCTCGCTCTATTTCTCTAATATATTAATGTATAAATATATGACAATATTGCAGTTTCTAACTTATTTCTTTTTTCCGCAGGTCTTCCTGAATAAGTGCAGTTGTACATGTTGTTCTGTCTTTCCTGTCCTCTCCACCCCAACCAGTCGAGGCAGATGGCTGCCCTCCCTGAGCCGGGTTCTGCCGGAGGTTTTCTTCCTGCTAAAGTGGAGTTTTTTCCTTCCCACTGTCGCCTCGTGCAGCTCAGGATGGGAGATTGGATCCAAGTCATGACTTGATGCAATCAGTTGGTTTCTATTATAGGATATGTATGAATTGGCTCGAAATGATGTGTATGTTGATTCGTGTATGTTAAGTGCCCTGTGACAACATTGTTGTGAAGTGGCGCTGTACAAATAAAGTTGAATTGAATTGAATCATCTCAAACTGTAATTTTAGTGAACAAGACTATAATCTGCCTGGGTCTGGGGTTTGTTTGGTTTGTTTTCCTTAGAACTCTATGGACAACATCTACAGCTCAGGTCAGGTGTGATTTGACACAGAAGCCTCACCACCTCATTTCTAATATTTTCTTCAGCTTCTTCCTTCTTATCTTTTATACCGAGACTCCATCATCCTTTGTATCTTTCCTGGTGCAAAATGCGTTCTTGCAGATTTCCATTTTCTTTTTTTAGTAGTTTGACTTGCTTTTAGAAATTTTCAACATTCACCTTACACTCTTTGAGTTCTTCTGAGTTTATCTGGATTGTTTTAGCAATAGACATTAGCATTGTGCTGTGGCTTTGCATTTTGCTACTGATCTCTTCCAAGTGGTCATCAAGACGCTTGCCTAATACATCAATTGCTTTAAGAATTTTTTCCATGGTCGTATTTGCTTCTCCTTCCGATGTATTCCTTTTCTGCTCCTTATAGTTTTTTTCCGGGGTGCTTGTAGGAGTAGCGACGTCTTGTACCCTCTTGCTACTAGGAGGCGTTAGCTCCATCAGCAATGTGTAGTCATGCTCGTTTTATTGGTTCTTGTTTGAAGACAGGATAGACGTCAAAACTGTGGGCTTCTTTTTTGCCGATTTCATGTTGAAATGGTAAGAGCAAGGTAAGAGACTGTTTTGTTGTTCTAAGTGGATCTACGTTCTTCTTAATTTTCAGGACTCTTTGGCGGAGTTCACAGTGAAGCATCTGGTCTGCACGCCATTGAACCCGGAACTATGAATTAATAAATATATGACCAATCAGTGTCATAGAAATTTCTTGTCTTGGGGTGCTAAAAATATTGCTGTCTCAGCAGGAAATGCCGCAATATTTAAGATGTAAAAAAAAAAAAAGAGAGCGACAGAAAGAGAGAGAAGCTTGTGTGGTGCGGTCAGTTAGCGGAATGATGGCGAGCTTAACGAGTGAGGAGCAACTTTCACCAAATTCAATGAGATCCTTATTTATTTCCCCTTTTGCAACAAGGACAAAGGAGGAGAAAATCCAAGTTAAAGAATTGGGACCCAACAAGCCTGACCATATCATTAACCAGCAGACAAAGGAGAAAGGCAAAGTTTACAACCAGAGTTTTTGCAGGACTTCGTTTGAGCGCAAGTCATGGCTTACAGGCTGTGGACTTGCCAATGCACTTTTATGTTTTCCCTGCATTCTTTTTAAATCAATCAATCAATCAAATCAAAGATACTTTATTCATCCCCGAGGGGAAATTCAGAGTTCAAACCAGCTCGTCCAAGGTTAGACATACAGACATGTAACATTCATGACAAAAGAGCAATACAGAACCGAGCTTAAGCTCAGGCCATGCAGCTATTATGCCAGTGCTGCCTTACAATTGATAAGAACAGAGATACAATAGGATCATAGGGGGTCGAGGGCAAAGAAGGACATGTAACTGCGGGCCACGCCAGAAAGACGCAGTCCAAAAATACAGAGAAAAAAAACCTCATACACTGAAGCACAAACTAAACAAGACACACAAAGTCCAGGAAGGTGGTGAGTCATGTGGGAGGGGGCTGGGGGTGGATGAAAAGGGGGACAGAGCGTCTATGAACATCTCTTCTTCCGTTCTCAGGGGGGGTTGCACCGGCCCAAGGCCGCTGGGAAGCCGAATCCTGATATGATTGTTGTTTGGGTTCCAGGCGAGGAAAACAATTTGCTCTTGGCCTTGAGTCCATAGCAGGTTTCAGGCTGGAAGCTCCAAACAGCCGAATAGGGGGGTCAAGTTCCACAGATTCTAGCAGACGTTTTCTCCATGTTGTTATCGATTCTGCGGACCAGCTCCGGGACCTCGACCAAATGACCAGTATGAGCCAAACTGGCATCCTGCTTACGGTCGAGTCCGGTCAACGCCAGAGTCTGTGCACTGCAAACTCGGTACATACCATTACAGAATTCAGGCAGCCTGACAATTGTTGCCAGAATCTCAAGGGTCTTCAGGTAGATCAGAACTCCACCAGCGCCAATCAGGAGAATCCCGATCACCAATAATTCAAAGATGTAAACATCCTCCACATCCTCTGAGGACAGAACCGCCAGACACATAGGTCTCCATCTGGCCCATGAGTCCTGAACGTATCTAGCCGGAAGCGTCCCCTCAGGACATGCAGGCTCCCCTCTGCCCGATCTTCGGGTTGAGAAAATTTGATCAATTGCGTTGAGAGACCAGCCGATCAAATCCATGATGTAGTTTGAGTGGAAGTAAAGAGATGTAAAAAGAAGCTCAGAATCAGACAGGAGAAAGTCGCAGGCCAGAGCGGGAGAGCTTCGCTGAGAGCAGGAGTGGAAAAAGTGACAGATGTGATTTAACGTGGACATAATTAGGACAAACCGACTTGAAACACCTCTCCAAATGCATCAAGAAGCATGAACAATAAAGAGCTCACATAGAAAACTGCATCAAGCTAGCTGTGCTAGGAAAGATTAGCTTAGCAACGCAGTTGGACGACGGACACCGCACTGCGGTAAGAAAGCACAATGAAGAGGTTGATAAGAATTGTCATATTTTATCGAAACTCATAGACTGCATTAAGTTTTGTGGTGCTTTTGAACTGGCCTTGTGGGGGCACGATGAAAGGGACACTTCTGAAAACCCTGGAATTTTCAGAGGTTTAGTTGACTTAACGTAGTTGACTTAATGGCGTCCATTGACCGGGACTTGAACGACCATCTTGAAAATGCAACCGTTTTTAGAGGCACCTCAAAGACCGTACAAAGCGAGTTACTAGACTGTATGCTGGCAGTTCTGAAAGAAAAACTCATGGATGAAGTAAAAACAGCTGATTGTTTAGCCATCCAAGCTGATGAAACAACTGACTTTTCCACACACTGTCAGTTAGTCCTGGTTCTAAGAACAATGTTTTTGAGTTTATTAAGCTCTCCAATGCCAGCTTGGACACAACTGCCAGCGCCTTATTAGAAAGTCTGCGCATCATCCTTCCTGAGGGACAAGAAAAGAAGCTGATCGCCCAGGTCTATGATGGGGCTTCAGTGATGAGGGGTGCCACTGGAGGAGTTCAGGACATCTATGGAAATGCTTACTATGTTCACTATTATGCCCACCAGCTAAATTTAGTAATGCAACAAGCAACACCTCACATTCCCCAGATCAGTCACTTTTTTTCTGACATTGGTGGATTTTCTTCTTTTTTTTCCAAGTCAAGCAAGAAAACGGCAGTGCTTGATGAGGTGGTCGCGCATCGCCTTCCAAGTGTATCAGCAACACATTGGAAGTTCAGCAGTCATGCTGTTAACACAGTGTATGAACACAAGGCTGATCTGGAGAGGTGTTTTGAGACCATCCGGAACAGACTTGAATTTGACAGTCTTACAAAGAGAGAGGCTGGCGGCTGCGTGAGGATGCTTCAGGATGATGATTTTTGTTTTTTCCTGGCCCTCTTTCATAAAATAATGCCACATGTGGACATGCTGTATAACCAGCTGCGAAAAGAAACATGGATTCTGTCTACATCTCAGGAATCATCCAGAGATTCATTGACACCATGCAGGCTATCAGGTAAGCTTCTGTGCAGTGTTACCCAAATGTTGTCTCTGAATAGACTCTATGTAGCTTAATGCTCAAATACAGTAACTCGTCATTTAATACAGTCTTAGAGTTATATTATATGTTTACCAGTTTTCAGAAATGATTTTTGGTTCATATGTACTGTTTGTGTATTATCAGAGAAGCTGCTCCTTCCCTAGCTGAGGGTCAGGAGTCCAGTGGACCTGTACAGGAACCACCCACAAAGAAACGGCGGACATTGGGAGAAGACAGGAAACACCATTTGGCATTGGAGGTAAACGCTTACTGCTGCCACCTGGTGGACAGAAGAATAACAACTTTTCACCACACTAGCTGTTTGAAATAATGCTACTGACTGAAATATACTTTGTCATGTTACGATATGAATACATAGATCAGGGGTCTCCAACTCCAGTCCTTGTGGGCTACCATCCTGCAGGCTTTGGTGTTTCCCTGCTGTGACACACCTGACCCAAATCAATGTCTCATTAACAGGCAGGTGCAGAAGATGACAACAAGTTGTTGGAGAACCTCTCCATTTGAATAAAGTGTGTTGTACCTGGGAAAACTAAAACTTGCAGGATGGTAGCTCATGAAAACTGGAGTTGGAGACCCCTGGTACAGAGTAACAGAGTACATACTGGCTCATACAATTTAGCTGTTCAGGAAAGCCTTATGTATATCTGATGTCTCTGAGAAGCCTTATGTATATCTGATGTCTCTGAGAGGCCTTATGTATATCTGATGTCTCTGAGAGGCCTTATGTATATCTGATGTCTCTGAGAGGCCTTATGTATATCTGATGTCTCTGAGAAGCCTTATGTATATCTGATGTCTCTGAGAGGCCTTATGTATATCTGATGTCTCTGAGAGGCCTTATGTATATCTGATGTCTCTGAGAAGCCTTATGTATATCTGATGTCTGAGAAGCCTTATGTATATCTGATGTCTGAGAGGCCTTATGTATATCTGATGTCTGAGAAGCCTTATGTATATCTGATGTCTCTGAGAAGCCTTATGTATATCTGATGTCTGAGAAGCCTTATGTATATCTGATGTCTGAGAAGCCTTATGTATATCTGATGTCTCTGAGAAGCCTTATGTATATCTGATGTCTCTGAGAAGCCTTATGTATATCTGATGTCTGAGAGGCCTTATGTATATCTGATGTCTCTGAGAAGCCTTATGTATATCTGATGTCTCTGAGAAGCCTTATGTATATCTGATGTCTGAGAAGCCTTATGTATATCTGATGTCTCTGAGAGGCCTTATGTATATCTGATGTCTCTGAGAGGCCTTATGTATATCTGATGTCTCTGAGAAGCCTTATGTATATCTGATGTCTGAGAAGCCTTATGTATATCTGATGTCTCTGAGAGGCCTTATGTATATCTGATGTCTGAGAAGCCTTATGTATATCTGATGTCTCTGAGAAGCCTTATGTATATCTGATGTCTCTGAGAAGCCTTATGTATATCTGATGTCTGAGAAGCCTTATGTATATCTGATGTCTGAGAAGCCTTATGTATATCTGATGTCTGAGAAGCCTTATGTATATCTGATGTCTCTGAGAGGCCTTATGTATATCTGATGTCTCTGAGAAGCCTTATGTATATCTGATGTCTCTGAGAAGCCTTATGTATATCTGATGTCTCTGAGAGGCCTTATGTATATCTGATGTCTCTGAGAGGCCTTATGTATATCTGATGTCTCTGAGAGGCCTTATGTATATCTGATGTCTGAGAAGCCTTATGTATATCTGATGTCTCTGAGAGGCCTTATGTATATCTGATGTCTGAGAAGCCTTATGTATATCTGATGTCTGAGAAGCCTTATGTATATCTGATGTCTGAGAAGCCTTATGTATATCTGATGTCTGAGAAGCCTTATGTATATCTGATGTCTCTGAGAAGCCTTATGTATATCTGATGTCTGAGAAGCCTTATGTATATCTGATGTCTCTGAGAAGCCTTATGTATATCTGATGTCTCTGAGAAGCCTTATGTATATCTGATGTCTCTGAGAGGCCTTATGTATATCTGATGTCTCTGAGAGGCCTTATGTATATCTGATGTCTCTGAGAAGCCTTATGTATATCTGATGTCTCTGAGAGGCCTTATGTATATCTGATGTCTGAGAAGCCTTATGTATATCTGATGTCTGAGAAGCCTTATGTATATCTGATGTCTGAGAAGCCTTATGTATATCTGATGTCTGAGAAGCCTTATGTATATCTGATGTCTGAGAAGCCTTATGTATATCTGATGTCTCTGAGAAGCCTTATGTATATCTGATGTCTCTGAGAAGCCTTATGTATATCTGATGTCTCTGAGAAGCCTTATGTATATCTGATGTCTGAGAAGCCTTATGTATATCTGATGTCTCTGAGAAGCCTTATGTATATCTGATGTCTGAGAAGCCTTATGTATATCTGATGTCTCTGAGAAGCCTTATGTATATCTGATGTCTCTGAGAGGCCTTATGTATATCTGATGTCTCTGAGAGGCCTTATGTATATCTGATGTCTCTGAGAAGCCTTATGTATATCTGATGTCTCTGAGAAGCCTTATGTATATCTGATGTCTCTGAGAAGCCTTATGTATATCTGATGTCTGAGAAGCCTTATGTATATCTGATGTCTCTGAGAGGCCTTATGTATATCTGATGTCTCTGAGAGGCCTTATGTATATCTGATGTCTGAGAAGCCTTATGTATATCTGATGTCTCTGAGAAGCCTTATGTATATCTGATGTCTCTGAGAGGCCTTATGTATATCTGATGTCTGAGAAGCCTTATGTATATCTGATGTCTCTGAGAAGCCTTATGTATATCTGATGTCTGAGAAGCCTTATGTATATCTGATGTCTGAGAAGCCTTATGTATATCTGATGTCTCTGAGAGGCCTTATGTATATCTGATGTCTCCGAGAGGCCTTATGTATATCTGATGTCTGAGAAGCCTTATGTATATCTGATGTCTCTGAGAAGCCTTATGTATATCTGATGTCTCTGAGAGGCCTTATGTATATCTGATGTCTCTGAGAAGCCTTATGTATATCTGATGTCTCTGAGAGGCCTTATGTATATCTGATGTCTCTGAGAAGCCTTATGTATATCTGATGTCTGAGAAGCCTTATGTATATCTGATGTCTCTGAGAAGCCTTATGTATATCTGATGTCTCTGAGAAGCCTTATGTATATCTGATGTCTGAGAAGCCTTATGTATATCTGATGTCTGAGAAGCCTTATGTATATCTGATGTCTCTGAGAGGCCTTATGTATATCTGATGTCTCTGAGAAGCCTTATGTATATCTGATGTCTCTGAGAGGCCTTATGTATATCTGATGTCTGAGAAGCCTTATGTATATCTGATGTCTGAGAGGCCTTATGTATATCTGATGTCTGAGAAGCCTTATGTATATCTGATGTCTGAGAAGCCTTATGTATATCTGATGTCTCTGAGAAGCCTTATGTATATCTGATGTCTGAGAGGCCTTATGTATATCTGATGTCTCTGAGAAGCCTTATGTATATCTGATGTCTGAGAAGCCTTATGTATATCTGATGTCTGAGAAGCCTTATGTATATCTGATGTCTGAGAAGCCTTATGTATATCTGATGTCTCTGAGAGGCCTTATGTATATCTGATGTCTCTGAGAAGCCTTATGTATATCTGATGTCTCTGAGAAGCCTTATGTATATCTGATGTCTGAGAAGCCTTATGTATATCTGATGTCTCTGAGAAGCCTTATGTATATCTGATGTCTCTGAGAGGCCTTATGTATATCTGATGTCTCTGAGAGGCCTTATGTATATCTGATGTCTCTGAGAGGCCTTATGTATATCTGATGTCTCTGAGAGGCCTTATGTATATCTGATGTCTGAGAAGCCTTATGTATATCTGATGTCTCTGAGAGGCCTTATGTATATCTGATGTCTGAGAAGCCTTATGTATATCTGATGTCTCTGAGAGGCCTTATGTATATCTGATGTCTGAGAAGCCTTATGTATATCTGATGTCTCTGAGAAGCCTTATGTATATCTGATGTCTGAGAAGCCTTATGTATATCTGATGTCTGAGAAGCCTTATGTATATCTGATGTCTGAGAAGCCTTATGTATATCTGATGTCTCTGAGAGGCCTTATGTATATCTGATGTCTGAGAAGCCTTATGTATATCTGATGTCTCTGAGAAGCCTTATGTATATCTGATGTCTCTGAGAAGCCTTATGTATATCTGATGTCTGAGAAGCCTTATGTATATCTGATGTCTGAGAAGCCTTATGTATATCTGATGTCTGAGAAGCCTTATGTATATCTGATGTCTCTGAGAAGCCTTATGTATATCTGATGTCTGAGAAGCCTTATGTATATCTGATGTCTCTGAGAGGCCTTATGTATATCTGATGTCTGAGAAGCCTTATGTATATCTGATGTCTCTGAGAAGCCTTATGTATATCTGATGTCTGAGAAGCCTTATGTATATCTGATGTCTGAGAAGCCTTATGTATATCTGATGTCTGAGAAGCCTTATGTATATCTGATGTCTGAGAAGCCTTATGTATATCTGATGTCTCTGAGAAGCCTTATGTATATCTGATGTCTGAGAAGCCTTATGTATATCTGATGTCTCTGAGAAGCCTTATGTATATCTGATGTCTGAGAAGCCTTATGTATATCTGATGTCTCTGAGAAGCCTTATGTATATCTGATGTCTCTGAGAGGCCTTATGTATATCTGATGTCTGAGAAGCCTTATGTATATCTGATGTCTGAGAAGCCTTATGTATATCTGATGTCTCTGAGAAGCCTTATGTATATCTGATGTCTCTGAGAAGCCTTATGTATATCTGATGTCTGAGAAGCCTTATGTATATCTGATGTCTCTGAGAGGCCTTATGTATATCTGATGTCTCTGAGAAGCCTTATGTATATCTGATGTCTCTGAGAAGCCTTATGTATATCTGATGTCTCTGAGAAGCCTTATGTATATCTGATGTCTGAGAAGCCTTATGTATATCTGATGTCTCTGAGAAGCCTTATGTATATCTGATGTCTGAGAAGCCTTATGTATATCTGATGTCTCTGAGAGGCCTTATGTATATCTGATGTCTCTGAGAAGCCTTATGTATATCTGATGTCTCTGAGAAGCCTTATGTATATCTGATGTCTCTGAGAAGCCTTATGTATATCTGATGTCTGAGAAGCCTTATGTATATCTGATGTCTCTGAGAAGCCTTATGTATATCTGATGTCTCTGAGAAGCCTTATGTATATCTGATGTCTCTGAGAAGCCTTATGTATATCTGATGTCTCTGAGAAGCCTTATGTATATCTGATGTCTGAGAAGCCTTATGTATATCTGATGTCTCTGAGAAGCCTTATGTATATCTGATGTCTGAGAAGCCTTATGTATATCTGATGTCTGAGAGGCCTTATGTATATCTGATGTCTCTGAGAAGCCTTATGTATATCTGATGTCTGAGAAGCCTTATGTATATCTGATGTCTCTGAGAGGCCTTATGTATATCTGATGTCTGAGAAGCCTTATGTATATCTGATGTCTCTGAGAAGCCTTATGTATATCTGATGTCTGACAAGCCTTATGTATATCTGATGTCTGAGAAGCCTTATGTATATCTGATGTCTCTGAGAGGCCTTATGTATATCTGATGTCTCTGAGAGGCCTTATGTATATCTGATGTCTGAGAAGCCTTATGTATATCTGATGTCTCTGAGAGGCCTTATGTATATCTGATGTCTGAGAAGCCTTATGTATATCTGATGTCTGAGAAGCCTTATGTATATCTGATGTCTCTGAGAAGCCTTATGTATATCTGATGTCTCTGAGAGGCCTTATGTATATCTGATGTCTCTGAGAGGCCTTATGTATATCTGATGTCTGAGAAGCCTTATGTATATCTGATGTCTGAGAAGCCTTATGTATATCTGATGTCTCTGAGAGGCCTTATGTATATCTGATGTCTGAGAAGCCTTATGTATATCTGATGTCTCTGAGAAGCCTTATGTATATCTGATGTCTGAGAAGCCTTATGTATATCTGATGTCTCTGAGAGGCCTTATGTATATCTGATGTCTGAGAAGCCTTATGTATATCTGATGTCTCTGAGAAGCCTTATGTATATCTGATGTCTGAGAAGCCTTATGTATATCTGATGTCTGAGAAGCCTTATGTATATCTGATGTCTCTGAGAGGCCTTATGTATATCTGATGTCTCTGAGAGGCCTTATGTATATCTGATGTCTGAGAAGCCTTATGTATATCTGATGTCTCTGAGAAGCCTTATGTATATCTGATGTCTCTGAGAGGCCTTATGTATATCTGATGTCTCTGAGAGGCCTTATGTATATCTGATGTCTGAGAAGCCTTATGTATATCTGATGTCTCTGAGAAGCCTTATGTATATCTGATGTCTGAGAAGCCTTATGTATATCTGATGTCTCTGAGAAGCCTTATGTATATCTGATGTCTGAGAAGCCTTATGTATATCTGATGTCTGAGAAGCCTTATGTATATCTGATGTCTGAGAGGCCTTATGTATATCTGATGTCTCTGAGAGGCCTTATGTATATCTGATGTCTGAGAAGCCTTATGTATATCTGATGTCTGAGAAGCCTTATGTATATCTGATGTCTCTGAGAGGCCTTATGTATATCTGATGTCTCTGAGAGGCCTTATGTATATCTGATGTCTGAGAAGCCTTATGTATATCTGATGTCTCTGAGAAGCCTTATGTATATCTGATGTCTCTGAGAGGCCTTATGTATATCTGATGTCTCTGAGAAGCCTTATGTATATCTGATGTCTCTGAGAAGCCTTATGTATATCTGATGTCTCTGAGAGGCCTTATGTATATCTGATGTCTCTGAGAAGCCTTATGTATATCTGATGTCTCTGAGAGGCCTTATGTATATCTGATGTCTGAGAAGCCTTATGTATATCTGATGTCTCTGAGAAGCCTTATGTATATCTGATGTCTCTGAGAAGCCTTATGTATATCTGATGTCTCTGAGAAGCCTTATGTATATCTGATGTCTGAGAAGCCTTATGTATATCTGATGTCTCTGAGAAGCCTTATGTATATCTGATGTCTCTGAGAAGCCTTATGTATATCTGATGTCTCTGAGAAGCCTTATGTATATCTGATGTCTCTGAGAAGCCTTATGTATATCTGATGTCTCTGAGAAGCCTTATGTATATCTGATGTCTGAGAAGCCTTATGTATATCTGATGTCTGAGAAGCCTTATGTATATCTGATGTCTCTGAGAAGCCTTATGTATATCTGATGTCTCTGAGAAGCCTTATGTATATCTGATGTCTGAGAAGCCTTATGTATATCTGATGTCTGAGAAGCCTTATGTATATCTGATGTCTCTGAGAAGCCTTATGTATATCTGATGTCTCTGAGAAGCCTTATGTATATCTGATGTCTGAGAAGCCTTATGTATATCTGATGTCTCTGAGAAGCCTTATGTATATCTGATGTCTCTGAGAAGCCTTATGTATATCTGATGTCTCTGAGAAGCCTTATGTATATCTGATGTCTGAGAAGCCTTATGTATATCTGATGTCTCTGAGAAGCCTTATGTATATCTGATGTCTCTGAGAAGCCTTATGTATATCTGATGTCTCTGAGAGGCCTTATGTATATCTGATGTCTGAGAAGCCTTATGTATATCTGATGTCTGAGAAGCCTTATGTATATCTGATGTCTCTGAGAGGCCTTATGTATATCTGATGTCTCTGAGAAGCCTTATGTATATCTGATGTCTCTGAGAAGCCTTATGTATATCTGATGTCTCTGAGAAGCCTTATGTATATCTGATGTCTCTGAGAGGCCTTATGTATATCTGATGTCTCTGAGAAGCCTTATGTATATCTGATGTCTCTGAGAAGCCTTATGTATATCTGATGTCTCTGAGAGGCCTTATGTATATCTGATGTCTGAGAAGCCTTATGTATATCTGATGTCTGAGAAGCCTTATGTATATCTGATGTCTCTGAGAGGCCTTATGTATATCTGATGTCTGAGAAGCCTTATGTATATCTGATGTCTGAGAAGCCTTATGTATATCTGATGTCTCTGAGAGGCCTTATGTATATCTGATGTCTCTGAGAAGCCTTATGTATATCTGATGTCTCTGAGAAGCCTTATGTATATCTGATGTCTCTGAGAGGCCTTATGTATATCTGATGTCTCTGAGAAGCCTTATGTATATCTGATGTCTCTGAGAAGCCTTATGTATATCTGATGTCTCTGAGAGGCCTTATGTATATCTGATGTCTCTGAGAGGCCTTATGTATATCTGATGTCTCTGAGAGGCCTTATGTATATCTGATGTCTGAGAGGCCTTATGTATATCTGATGTCTCTGAGAGGCCTTATGTATATCTGATGTCTGAGAAGCCTTATGTATATCTGATGTCTCTGAGAGGCCTTATGTATATCTGATGTCTCTGAGAAGCCTTATGTATATCTGATGTCTCTGAGAGGCCTTATGTATATCTGATGTCTGAGAAGCCTTATGTATATCTGATGTCTGAGAAGCCTTATGTATATCTGATGTCTCTGAGAGGCCTTATGTATATCTGATGTCTGAGAAGCCTTATGTATATCTGATGTCTGAGAAGCCTTATGTATATCTGATGTCTGAGAAGCCTTATGTATATCTGATGTCTCTGAGAAGCCTTATGTATATCTGATGTCTGAGAAGCCTTATGTATATCTGATGTCTCTGAGAAGCCTTATGTATATCTGATGTCTGAGAAGCCTTATGTATATCTGATGTCTGAGAAGCCTTATGTATATCTGATGTCTGAGAAGCCTTATGTATATCTGATGTCTCTGAGAGGCCTTATGTATATCTGATGTCTCTGAGAAGCCTTATGTATATCTGATGTCTGAGAAGCCTTATGTATATCTGATGTCTCTGAGAAGCCTTATGTATATCTGATGTCTGAGAAGCCTTATGTATATCTGATGTCTCTGAGAAGCCTTATGTATATCTGATGTCTGAGAAGCCTTATGTATATCTGATGTCTCTGAGAGGCCTTATGTATATCTGATGTCTGAGAAGCCTTATGTATATCTGATGTCTCTGAGAAGCCTTATGTATATCTGATGTCTCTGAGAGGCCTTATGTATATCTGATGTCTGAGAAGCCTTATGTATATCTGATGTCTCTGAGAAGCCTTATGTATATCTGATGTCTGAGAAGCCTTATGTATATCTGATGTCTCTGAGAAGCCTTATGTATATCTGATGTCTGAGAAGCCTTATGTATATCTGATGTCTGAGAAGCCTTATGTATATCTGATGTCTGAGAGGCCTTATGTATATCTGATGTCTCTGAGAGGCCTTATGTATATCTGATGTCTGAGAAGCCTTATGTATATCTGATGTCTGAGAAGCCTTATGTATATCTGATGTCTCTGAGAGGCCTTATGTATATCTGATGTCTCTGAGAGGCCTTATGTATATCTGATGTCTGAGAAGCCTTATGTATATCTGATGTCTCTGAGAAGCCTTATGTATATCTGATGTCTCTGAGAGGCCTTATGTATATCTGATGTCTCTGAGAAGCCTTATGTATATCTGATGTCTCTGAGAAGCCTTATGTATATCTGATGTCTCTGAGAGGCCTTATGTATATCTGATGTCTCTGAGAAGCCTTATGTATATCTGATGTCTCTGAGAGGCCTTATGTATATCTGATGTCTGAGAAGCCTTATGTATATCTGATGTCTCTGAGAAGCCTTATGTATATCTGATGTCTCTGAGAAGCCTTATGTATATCTGATGTCTGAGAAGCCTTATGTATATCTGATGTCTCTGAGAAGCCTTATGTATATCTGATGTCTCTGAGAAGCCTTATGTATATCTGATGTCTCTGAGAAGCCTTATGTATATCTGATGTCTCTGAGAAGCCTTATGTATATCTGATGTCTCTGAGAAGCCTTATGTATATCTGATGTCTGAGAAGCCTTATGTATATCTGATGTCTGAGAAGCCTTATGTATATCTGATGTCTCTGAGAAGCCTTATGTATATCTGATGTCTCTGAGAAGCCTTATGTATATCTGATGTCTGAGAAGCCTTATGTATATCTGATGTCTGAGAAGCCTTATGTATATCTGATGTCTCTGAGAAGCCTTATGTATATCTGATGTCTCTGAGAAGCCTTATGTATATCTGATGTCTGAGAAGCCTTATGTATATCTGATGTCTCTGAGAAGCCTTATGTATATCTGATGTCTCTGAGAAGCCTTATGTATATCTGATGTCTCTGAGAAGCCTTATGTATATCTGATGTCTGAGAAGCCTTATGTATATCTGATGTCTCTGAGAAGCCTTATGTATATCTGATGTCTCTGAGAAGCCTTATGTATATCTGATGTCTCTGAGAGGCCTTATGTATATCTGATGTCTGAGAAGCCTTATGTATATCTGATGTCTGAGAAGCCTTATGTATATCTGATGTCTCTGAGAGGCCTTATGTATATCTGATGTCTCTGAGAAGCCTTATGTATATCTGATGTCTCTGAGAAGCCTTATGTATATCTGATGTCTCTGAGAAGCCTTATGTATATCTGATGTCTCTGAGAGGCCTTATGTATATCTGATGTCTCTGAGAAGCCTTATGTATATCTGATGTCTCTGAGAAGCCTTATGTATATCTGATGTCTCTGAGAGGCCTTATGTATATCTGATGTCTGAGAAGCCTTATGTATATCTGATGTCTGAGAAGCCTTATGTATATCTGATGTCTCTGAGAGGCCTTATGTATATCTGATGTCTGAGAAGCCTTATGTATATCTGATGTCTGAGAAGCCTTATGTATATCTGATGTCTCTGAGAGGCCTTATGTATATCTGATGTCTCTGAGAAGCCTTATGTATATCTGATGTCTCTGAGAAGCCTTATGTATATCTGATGTCTCTGAGAGGCCTTATGTATATCTGATGTCTCTGAGAAGCCTTATGTATATCTGATGTCTCTGAGAAGCCTTATGTATATCTGATGTCTCTGAGAGGCCTTATGTATATCTGATGTCTCTGAGAGGCCTTATGTATATCTGATGTCTCTGAGAGGCCTTATGTATATCTGATGTCTGAGAGGCCTTATGTATATCTGATGTCTCTGAGAGGCCTTATGTATATCTGATGTCTGAGAAGCCTTATGTATATCTGATGTCTCTGAGAGGCCTTATGTATATCTGATGTCTCTGAGAAGCCTTATGTATATCTGATGTCTCTGAGAGGCCTTATGTATATCTGATGTCTGAGAAGCCTTATGTATATCTGATGTCTGAGAAGCCTTATGTATATCTGATGTCTCTGAGAGGCCTTATGTATATCTGATGTCTGAGAAGCCTTATGTATATCTGATGTCTGAGAAGCCTTATGTATATCTGATGTCTCTGAGAAGCCTTATGTATATCTGATGTCTGAGAAGCCTTATGTATATCTGATGTCTCTGAGAAGCCTTATGTATATCTGATGTCTGAGAAGCCTTATGTATATCTGATGTCTGAGAAGCCTTATGTATATCTGATGTCTGAGAAGCCTTATGTATATCTGATGTCTCTGAGAGGCCTTATGTATATCTGATGTCTCTGAGAAGCCTTATGTATATCTGATGTCTGAGAAGCCTTATGTATATCTGATGTCTCTGAGAAGCCTTATGTATATCTGATGTCTGAGAAGCCTTATGTATATCTGATGTCTCTGAGAAGCCTTATGTATATCTGATGTCTGAGAAGCCTTATGTATATCTGATGTCTCTGAGAGGCCTTATGTATATCTGATGTCTCTGAGAGGCCTTATGTATATCTGATGTCTCTGAGAAGCCTTATGTATATCTGATGTCTCTGAGAGGCCTTATGTATATCTGATGTCTCTGAGAGGCCTTATGTATATCTGATGTCTGAGAAGCCTTATGTATATCTGATGTCTGAGAAGCCTTATGTATATCTGATGTCTGAGAAGCCTTATGTATATCTGATGTCTGAGAAGCCTTATGTATATCTGATGTCTGAGAAGCCTTATGTATATCTGATGTCTGAGAAGCCTTATGTATATCTGATGTCTGAGAAGCCTTATGTATATCTGATGTCTCTGAGAAGCCTTATGTATATCTGATGTCTGAGAAGCCTTATGTATATCTGATGTCTGAGAAGCCTTATGTATATCTGATGTCTCTGAGAAGCCTTATGTATATCTGATGTCTGAGAAGCCTTATGTATATCTGATGTCTCTGAGAGGCCTTATGTATATCTGATGTCTGAGAAGCCTTATGTATATCTGATGTCTGAGAAGCCTTATGTATATCTGATGTCTCTGAGAGGCCTTATGTATATCTGATGTCTCTGAGAGGCCTTATGTATATCTGATGTCTCTGAGAAGCCTTATGTATATCTGATGTCTGAGAAGCCTTATGTATATCTGATGTCTGAGAAGCCTTATGTATATCTGATGTCTGAGAAGCCTTATGTATATCTGATGTCTCTGAGAAGCCTTATGTATATCTGATGTCTGAGAAGCCTTATGTATATCTGATGTCTGAGAAGCCTTATGTATATCTGGTGTCTGAGAAGCCTTATGTATATCTGGTGTCTGAGAAGCCTTATGTATATCTGATGTCTGAGAAGCCTTATGTATATCTGATGTCTGAGAAGCCTTATGTATATCTGATGTCTGAGAAGCCTTATGTATATCTGATGTCTCTGAGAAGCCTTATGTATATCTGATGTCTGAGAAGCCTTATGTATATCTGATGTCTCTGAGAAGCCTTATGTATATCTGATGTCTCAGAGAAGCCTCCTGAGCTGCGGACGTGATTGAAACTGTCAGGGTGCAGTGTGTTCAGTTGGACGCGTGATGGCGCCACCAGCTCCGCTTTCTTCTCAGGTGTGGCAACCGCAGATGAAATGTGGCCCCAAAGTTTCATGTTTGGTAGTTTTGTTGAAACAGAAGAACATAAAGTAGTAAAAGTAGGCAGAACTTGATCCTGAAGTCAACAGGAGTGTGTGTGTGTGTGTGTGTGTGTGAGAGAGAGCCGGAGCAGTTTCGCAGTCTGCTTGGGAACTGGGAGGTGACCAGCAGCAGATCGTGGAGAATAGCTCCTCTATGAACGCCCCTCAGACTGTGAATCACTTTTTCCACCTTCAGTGGAGTGGGCTGAGACTGGGCCCTTTCCACGCCACGCAAACTCTCTCCAGCTTTCCTCGCCTCGCAGATTCCTGTAAACTCCCCCCTGAGCTGCAACACGTTAGAAGGGAAGTTTTTGGAGCTTCTTGGCGGGTCTGGTGGAGACCATGAGAAGCGGGGAAGCTGTCGCCTTCAAGCCGACCCCAGTGTGAGTCTGAGCGGACTTCTCCTCGCTGCTCTGTGGGACTGGAGGTCAGACATGGATCTCCAGGTGGTCGTCTGGCTGCTGTACTGCTTCGTGCTGCCGTCCGCCCTGTTAACAGGTAGGCCAGCTGGCTTTCACACGAGCCTCCCAGTAACGGGATGCTACTGGGAGTCTTCAACCATTAACGTGGGGGCTTCGTGTGTCCACATCAACCTCTGAGCTGAAAAACGAAACCGCAGCCCTGTTTGTGGCTCACGTGACCGAAGTCGGCGAAAGTGTGAAGTTTAGCAGAGAAATCTGCGCGTGCTCGTCCTCTGGCCTGCGCGCGGAGCCCTCCACCCCGCGTGCCGATAAGAGCCGCGTGCAGACATCTGATAGAGGAGGCTCGAGGCGGATGTTTGTCGTGTTGGAGCAGACACTTCAGGCTGTGCAGGAACGAACACAAGCTTTTTCCTCCTGCTAGACCTTCCTGTGAGCCTCTGTCGCTGCTTTCTGCTGTTCCAGCTCCTGTTTTTGGTCCTGGCAGCCTGTAAAAGCTGCTCACGCCACACACACTAGAAAAACATTCACCTTTTATAACCTGTGTCACCAGCCAGGGGCGTCTCCAGCCTTAGAGGACACCTGGGCCTTAGCCCGGACCAGATGTAAATTTACAACGGAGCTACACACACATCACTAGGAGTGTATGTATACAGGATCAGGTCCCAAAGTAGTCATGAGTTTCTTATTTGCAGTTTTCCACACATGGACCTGCACATCTTTGCTGTTCATAGAGCTGAAATATGTTATCATCACTGCATGATCACAGAACAATGAGGCCTGCGCTGCTCAGCTGGAGCAAGTAGTTTCTACCTATACTGAAAGTTCACTTATATGCAGAGGTGTATAGAAGGAAACATAAAGTAGAAGTCCTGTCATGTTTTTGGATCTACCGATGCATTTACAACAGGTGTTTTCTCTAACAGGCTCATCTACCTGCAGTGGAGCTGATCTGATTTTAACTGGCTGGAAAGACCTACAGGACTTCTACTTTCTACTTCTACTTTACACACCTCTGCTTCTATGTTATATAAATGTTGGGATGTATATTTCAGTATTGATCAGCAAATCACTACTAATTAATCTTTTCAGATTACTACGTAGATAAAAGCATAGATCAGGGGAAGAAACTAAATTTTACCTGAGGTCAAAATGACCTCTTTACATCTAAATCACATCTGTTTTTTCTTTGTTCTTATACATTTCTTTATTTTTTATGTATTCTACTGAAATGGAATTGGTATAACATGTTTGTATATGGTGTGATCCAAACACAAGCATTTTTTATATTTCTATGTTGAACATGCTGTGGGCTCTACTGTCCTTTATTGTCCAGCAGTAGATGAGAAAGTAGATCAGGGAGATGTGGGAACTTAACTTTACACCTGGCTGTAATAAGCACCTGCTTTATCAGGTGAACTAAACACCATTTAGCATTTAGCTTAAAAACAGTTATTTTCCGGGTCTTTCTGTCTGGTAACTTTGGTCCTGAAGTTCGACGTTTCTTCAACGGTTTCGTAACCCTGCTGCTCTGCTGTTGTCTTCACTGTCTGAAAACTGACAGAAACAGCTGATAAACTTTCCTCCTCGGGAGACTGACAGGAGGAGAAGCTGCAGCTAACAGCTAGCAGCGGTAAAGCAGACTCCGCTTTGTGGTGTTTATTGCTAAAGCTTGTAAAACATTCGCTGCTAAACAGTTAGCTTCTTCGAGCTAACTTCCTCTGCTGCCGACGCAGCTGACATGCTGTCCGTCTCTCTCTCCTCTCTCTAACTCGACCATTCTTAAAGTGGCCACGCAGCACCGTGTCTGCATGTCCCAAACGTCTAGATTAGCCGCTCATTGCCTCCATCCCACAGCCCAGCCAGCTCCATGTTGTAGCGTTGCTTTGATTGGGTGTATAGCTTAGTTTACGTTCATCTATGTACAGTGACTTACACTGGTTTTGGCAACCAGGGTTAGACTCAAAACATCCGTGGGGGGTGGGGGGGCTTTAGCCCTGGAAAAACTGGCTGGCGACACCAACTACACCAAAAAGCTTCAGAGAAAGATGATCTGTTTGTTCTGTTGCAGTATGTGTATGTGGTCTTGGAGATAGGATTCACTTTATTTATCCCTGTTGGGAAGTGAATTGTAGTATCGGCATCAACATCAGAAATATAAATACAGTATATCTATAGATCTTATATCTACACACGCATAGTAGCAAGTATATCCAACATTATCTGGTCTACTGTCTGGTGGTAGACTGGATCCTGATGTGGAAGTAGGGGGACCAGGTCTGGTCTACTGTCTGGTGGTAGACTGGATCCTGATGTGGAAGTAGGGGGACCAGGTCTGGTCTACTGTCTGGTGGTAGACCGGATCCTGATGTGGAAGTAGGGGGACCAGGTCTGGTCTACTGTCTGGTGGTAGACTGGATCCTGATGTGGAAGTAGGGGGACCAGGTCTGGTCTACTGTCTGGTGGTAGACCGGATCCTGATGTGGAAGTAGGGGGACCAGGTCTGGTCTACTGTCTGGTGGTAGACCGGATCCTGATGTGGAAGTAGGGGGACCAGGTCTGGTCTACTGTCTGGTGGTAGACTGGATCCTGATGTGGAAGTAGGGGGACCAGGTCTGGTCTACTGTCTGGTGGTAGACTGGATCCTGATGTGGAAGTAGGGGGATCAGGTCTGGTCTACTGTCTGGTGGTAGACTGGATCCTGATGTGGAAGTAGGGGGACCAGGTCTGGTCTACTGTCTGGTGGTAGACCGGATCCTGATGTGGTAGTAGGGGGACCAGGTTTGGTCTACTGTCTGGTGGTAGACCGGATCCTGATGTGGAAGTAGGGGGATCAGATCTGGTCTACCGTGTGGTGGTAGACTGGATCCTGGTATTGAGAACTTTAGGACTGCTGATACTGGGTCTTAGTTTGTCTCCACCTGATCTCTGTCCTTCCTCTTCTTTCCCAAACCTTCCGCTACAGCAGGAGTGTCCAGCTTCGGTCCTTGAAGGCCAGAGTACTCCAGGTTTTCCATGCATCCCTGCTCTAACACCCCTGACAGAGCAGAGTTTCATTGGCTGTTGGAAGCCAGTTGCGTTGCAGGTTTTTCATCAAGAACAGACTTTGGACAACCGTGCTCTAGAACATCCGGATGGTTACAGGATAAATTTCTCCACATCTTCATGCTGCCTTTAAACCAACTAGCTGCAGATTAAAGATCTGAATGGAGACAGAACAATCCAACCTCGAAGTGATTCAGGCTTTAGTTTCTGAAGTGGAAAAAAAAAAAGACCACTGAATTTATCTGTCTGTGAAATATCACTTTGGAGTCGGACATGACCCCAAATTCCTGTTTTGGGTCATGGAATTGGATGAGGATGGCTCTAAGAGGCTTTTCCAGTTCTCGTGAGGCCAAAAATAACCAGTGCTGACTTACTGACATCTAGATGAGCACAGTTGTTAGTCATCCAATATTTCAACTCCTGATGGCAGTTTCCTTTCCCTGGATTCATCTTTATCTAACATTCCCTCAGTTCGGACCACTTTCTCTGCTGAGGAAAAAATATCCTCTCTGATGTTTTGACTGAGTCAAGATCCACGATGCCACCCAGAAAGAACACTCTGGCAAATATTATAAGGCGGCAAAAAGTTTTATCCATCCATCCATCCATCCATTTTCTGCAGCTTATCCGGGGTCAGGTCGCGGGGGCAGCAGCCTAAGCAGGGAAGCCCAGACTTCCCTTTCCCCAGCCACATTTGCCAACTTTGCAGGGGGATCCCGAGGCGTTCCCAGGCCAGCCGAGAGATATAATCCCTCCAGCGTGTCCTGGGTCTTCCCCGGGGTCTCCTCCCAGAGGGACGTGTCTGGAACACCTCACCAGGGAGGTCCAGGAGGCATCCTGACCAGATGCCCGAGCCACCTCAACTGGTTCCTCTCGATGCGGAGGAGCAGCGGCTCTACTCTGATCTCCTCCCGGATGACCGAGCTCCTCACCCTATCTCTAAGGGAGAGCCCGGCCACCCTGCGGAGGAAACTCATTTCAGCCGCCTGTATACGAGATCTGGTTCTTTCGGTCACGACCCACAGCTCATGACCATAGGTGAGGGTAGGAACGTAGATCGACTGGTAAATCGAGAGCTTTACCTTCTGGCTCAGCTCCTTCTTCACCACGACAGACCGGCGCAGAGTCCGCATTACTGCAGACGCCTCACCGATCCGTCTGTCAATCTCACGCTCCATCCTTCCCTCACTCGTGAACAAGACCCCGAGATATTTAAACTCCTCCACTTGAGGCAGGACGAAAACCACACTGCTCCTCCTCAATCCGGGATTCGACTATCCGGTGGACCCTCCTCTCCAGGACCCCTGAATAGACCTTACCAGGGAGGCTGAGGAGTGTGATTCCCCTTTAATTGGAAACACCCTCTGGTCCCCCTTCTTAAAAAGGGGGACCACCACCCAAGTCTGCCAGTCCAGCGGTACTGCCCCCGATGTCCACACTACGCTGCAGAGGCGTGTCAGCCAGGACAGCCCACAGCATCCAGAGCCTTAAGGAACTCCGGGCGGATCTCATCCACCCCTGGGGCCTTGCCGCCAAGGAGCTTTTTGACCACCTCAGCAACTTCAGCCGCACCGATCCGTCTGTCGATCTCGCGCTCCATCCTTCCCTCACTCGTGAACAAGACCCCGAGATATTTAAACTCCTCCACTTGAGGCAGGACCTGACTCCCGACCCGGAGAGGGCAATCCACCCTATTCCGGCTGAGGACCATGGTCTCAGATTTGGAGGTGCTGATTCTCATCCCAGCCGCTTCACACTCGGCCGCGAATCGCTCAAGCGAGAGCTGGAGATCACGACCAGATGAAGCCAACAGGACCACATCATCTGCAAAAAGCAGGGACCTAATCCTGAGGCCACCAAGCTGGATCCCCTCAACACCTCGGTTGCACCTAGAAATTCTGTCCATATAAGTTATGAACAGAATCGGGATAAAGGGCAGCCTTGGCGGAGTCCAACCCTCACCGGAAACAAAATGTAATCTTAGTTTTGGTCTTTTGTTTTGTATCTTAGTTCTGGTTTCCTGTTTTACTTTGTAGTTTTTCTTGTTTAGTTCTCTCATGTCTGGTTTCCTGTTCGTTCGTTCGGCTGGTCTCGTTTAGTTCATTCACTTCACCTGTATCTCGTTTTGTTCCTGTGGATATATACCCCTTGGTTTCTGTTCCTCTTAGCTGGTTCATTTTGCTAGCTTCCTGCGTTACTGTGTCAAGTCTTTTTCTGTGGAAATAAACATCTACATTCAGCATTTCTGTCTCCAGATCCTGCATTTGTGTCCACTTCCACCACCCCTTCGTGACACATGTAGACTGGTTGGTCAAACTCCCATGCCCCCTCCAGGACCTCAAAGAAGGTATAGAGCTGGTCCACTGTTCCGCGACCAGGACAAAAACCACACTGCTCCTCCTCAATCCGAGATTCGACTATCTGATGGACCCTCCTCTCCAGGGGCCACATTTATAAAACTGTGCATAGCAACACTGACTACAGGTTGCAAAATATTTGCATGCGAAACAGGAAATGCGGCGCAAAAAAACTTCCAGATTTATAAAGCAGTGCGCACACACGTCCCATGCCTGTTTCCTTCATAAAGGATAAGGTTAAGGTTGTAAAAAGTAAAAGTATTTTATCTGGTGGAGACGGGATGGACATCACCACCACCAGAAAGACAGAGGAGGTCAGCAGGGGACAGATGCTGTCAGCGTCTCATCAGAGACCAAGGAGCATTTTGACCCCCTCAGCGACTTCAGCCCCAGAGATAGGAGAGTCCACCCCTGAGTCCACCAGCTCTGCTTCCTCATCGGAAGACGTGTTGGTAGGATTGAGGAGGTCTTCGAAGTATTCCTTCCACCGACCCACAACGTCCCGAGTTGAGGTCAGCAGCTCCCCACCTCCACTGTACACAGTGTTGATGGAGCACTGCTTCCCCCTCCTGAGCCGCCGGATGGTGGACCAGAATCTCCTCGAAGCCGTCCGGAAGTCTTTCTCCATGGCCTCGCCGAACTCCTCCCATGCCCGAGTTTTTGCCTCGGCAACAGCTGAAGCCGCATGCCGCTTAGCCTGTCAGTACCCATCAGCTGCCTCTAGAGTCCCACAGGCCAAGAAGGCCCAACGACCTTACAGCCACAGCTCCGGCCGGCCGCCTCAGCAATAGAGGCACTGAACACAGCCCATTCGGATTCAATGTCCCCCGCCTCACTCGGGACATGGTTGAAGCTCTGCTGAAGGTGGGAGTTGAAGCTCGCTCTGACGGGGGACTCAGCCAGACGTTCCCAGCAGACCCTCACAACACGTTTGGGCCTGCCAGATCTGACCGGCTTCCTCCCCCACCATCTGAGCCAACTCACCATCAGGTGGTGATCAGTTGAAGCTCCGCCCCCCTCTTCACCCGAGTGTCCAAGGCATGTGGCCGCAGGTCCGACGATACGACTATAAAATCCATCATGGAACTGCGGCCCAGGGAATCCTGATGCCAGGTGTACATATGGACCCTCTTATGTTGGAACATGGTGTTCGTTATGGACAATCCATGACGAGCACAGAAGTCCAATAACAAAACACCATTTGGGTTCAGAGGGGGGGGGACCATGCCTCCCAATCACTCCCCTCCAGGTCTCACTGTCATTGCCCACGTGAGCATTGAAGTCCCCCAGCAGAACAATGGAGTCCCAAGAGCGCTGTCAACAGTGTTTTTTCTTAGAGGTGCCCATCATCATCATCTTCATCTTCATTGTCGTCGTCGTCATCGGCGGCCTATGGCTTCCTAAGATGCTTAACGCCTCTATTGACCACCTGGAAAACTGCTCAGCTTCACTTTTTACCTCCTACTGTAGAACAGTTCCTCATCAGACATTATTCACTCCCAGATAACTTGACCTGTTATTCTGGATTTCACTGACATGAATAAGGTTTTCTTTTAGTAGGACATAACATGTACTTGTTCTACATGTTCCAGCTGAATTTACTCAGACACACTAACTCATGTCTGGATTCGGACATGTCTGTAGTACTCTGACATGTCTCGCCTCGGCTTCATCTACAGACTGAGATTATACATACAGCTCTTGTAGTTATGATGGTATATGTCTTATTTCAGACAGGAGGCTTTAAACAGACCTCTTCATCATGAGGTTAACACACTTTGGACGTTTTAAAAAAAATTCAAATTCATTTGTTATCAATAGAAAAGAATAGTTTAAAATAAGATGACACAGAAACCTTCCATATCCTGAATGAAACAAGCATTCAAATGTAAAATCTAATGAAAATCTCCCTCCCTTGCTTGGGATAATTATTTTACAAAAGCTCGGGATTGCCAACAATACCAACACTAGAGCTTAGTTAGAAGTTTCACATACGGCTTTATGCTTCTCTTTTCTTTTTTAAAAATGAAAATTTCCCTATTTCATTCGTTTACTGAATGGAATTTATTTGTATAATTCCATGTTTCCTTTCTGAAGAGAAAGTCCAACTAGATTTAGGTTGTTACACAGAAAAAGAAGAGCGCAGCTTTGGGAAACTGCTGTGCTGGGATTCGGGTCAGGTTTATTTATGTCAGATCTGAGACACCTTCAATGACACATGAAATTACAGTGACTTATAGCAGCAAGTAACTGATCTAACCATCAGAAACTGGAGCTGGAGCTACAGTGCTCAGCGAAGTGCGACTCCAGATCTCCTGCTGCAGCCATGATTAATTTTTAATGTGTTCTGGAAAGAGATGCACAGAAAGGTCCAGATCTGACACGATAAAGGCCTCTGGCACAGCAGAACATCTGACACCATGTCATGCAGTTAAAAGGGAAGCAGGTCTGTACTAGTTTAGGACTAGAGGACTTAAATGCAACTTTTTATACAGCTGAGGAGGGATACGTTGGGTTGTTATACATGTGTCCAGTCAGACATTAAAACTTCCTGTTTCTGTAGAGCTGGCACAAGAGAAGTTCAGGAAAATGTTGTTTCACTTCCTGAGGATGTGACATGCTGTGGGTTCATTCTCAGCGTGAAGTGGCCGCATCACGTTAACATGTTTAGTCAGTTGTTCATAAAACAATGACTGTGTGATCCGTTTATGGAATTACATTTAGTCATCTATCATGTAGCAATGAAATCCACAATGTTTAAGTCTGAAGAGCCATTTCTGACAACTAGTCCGCTATCTGGTCCAGGGGGTGACCTGACCATTCAGCTAACTTTAGACTGGTCTCAGAGTGGTTATCAGCTGGTCTCAAACTAGTCATCTGCTGGTATCGGCTGGATGTCAGATGGCATCAGGCTGGCTATCAGTTGATATCGGGCTGGTTATCATTTGGTATCAGACTAGTCATCAGCTGGCATCTGACTGGTTATTATTTGGTATCAGACTGGTCATCAGCTGGTATCTGACTAGCTTTCAGCTGGTCTCAGACTACTCATTAGCTGGTATCAGAATGTTATCATATTGTATCAGACTGGTTATCAGCTGGTATCAGACTTATCAACTGGTATCGGACTGTTATCAGCTGGTGTTGGACTGGTCATCAACTGATATCGGTCTAGTTTTTAGTTGATGTAAGACTTGTTATTAGCTGATCTCAGATTAGTAATCAACTGGTATCAAACTAGTTATGAGCTGATCTCAGACTGGTTATTAGCTAGTATATGACTACGTATCAGCTGATATTGGAGTAGTGATCAACTGGGATCAGACTGGTTATACGATGGTATCGGACTGTTATCAGATTGTATCGGACTGGTCATCAGCTGGTGACGGACTAGTTGTTGGCTGGTATCCGACTGGTTATCAGATGGTATCAGAGCTTATTAGTTAGTATCGGACTGGTCATCAGGGAGTATCGGGCAAGTTTTCAGCTGGTTATTAGCAAGTATTGGACTATGGATCAGCTGATATTGGAGTGGTCATTAACTGGTGTCAGACTGGTTATCAGGTGGAATTAGACTGGTTATCAGATTGTATCAAACAGGTCATCAGCTGGTAACGGACTGGTTATCAGCTGGTATCCAACTGGTTATCAGCTGGTATCGGTCTGGTAATCACCAAGTATCAGACAAGTTTTCAGTTGGTGTCAGACTAGTCATGAGCTGGTTTAAGACTCATTAAGAGATGGTATCAGACTGGTTATTAGCTGGTATCAGACTGGTTATCAGATAGTATCAGACTGGTTATCAGCTGGTATCAGATTGGTTATCAGCTGGTATCGGACTGGTAATCAGATGTATTGGACTGGTTATCAGCTGATAGACTGTTATTAACTGGTATCAGACTGGGCAGTAACTGATATCTGACTAGTTATTAGTTGGTCTCAGACTAGTCATTAACTGATATCAAACAAGTTATAAGCTGATTTCAGACTGGTTATTAGCTGGTATCGGACTTTTATTAGATGGTATCAGACTGGTTATCAGCTAATATCAGACTTTTATCATTTGGTATCGGACTGGTCATTAACTGAAATCTAATTGGTTATTAGTTGGTATCAGACTAGTCATCAACTCATATCAAACAAAATATTAGCTGATGTCATACTGGTTATCAGCTGGTCTCAGACTTGTAATAAACTGGTTATAGGATGGTCTCAGACCAGTCATTAGCCTATATCAACCTGGTTATCAGATGGTGGTAGACTTGCTATCAGCTTATGTCAGACTTGATATTTGCTAGTATTGGACTAGCTATCAGCGGATATTTGAGTGGTCATCAGATGGTATCGGACTGTTATCAGATGGAATCAGACTGGTTATCAAATGTTATCAGACTGGTTATTAACTGATATTGGGCTGGTTATGAGTTACTATCGGACTTAGTCTGAAGGCGGGAAGGGATCAATGCCATGTCTGCTTTTTGTGCAATGAAGCTGCTTATTTCATATTTAGCGAGCAACTATGTCCGCGGCAGGGTGGGCACATGGCATGGTGGGTCATGCGTGCGGCAAGGCAGGTTGTGCACATGGTAGGGTTCGTGTATTTTAATACCACATGTTGTAAAAATGGTTGGATATTTTACCACCTCGATCAGCCGTTTAATCAAAGCAATCCATTTTACCTGCAACAGGTAAAATGTGTAAGCGGCAACTTACTGTTTCATAGTTTTCAGTGTTAACCATGCTCAACTCACATGTCCAACCAATCCAACGATACTTAACTGGCTGTTGGTAAAAGGTGTGAGCGCTTGGTAATCAGGCAGCTTAATGAAGCCTTTACCACGTGTTCGCCCCCTGGTGGTTGGCAGACTACTGGTTAAGAACTTAAGGGACCAGAGACACATGCAGCAGAGTTCACGCTCTGAATGTAAATATTGTTGATGATCAGGTTTATTTAATTGTGGCCACCAAAATCCTGATTACGTTCAAAATCCGATTAATTGTGCAGCCCTAGTATCAGACAAATAATGGTGGCACATTTGAGTTTTGTGGTTTAGGCATATTTCCACTTAATTCACTTTTTAAAAAAAAATAATTTGTTTATTGGAATGCAGCATTGGAACATGCATTTAAACAAAGTATCAGTGCAGTACACTCCTTTTTTTTAAAATTTTTTTTTTATAAACAACAGAATTAACAAAAAGAAAAACCCACCCAAGACCCACCCCCTCTCTCCATGGGGCATTAGCCGAACAATATGTAAATCAATTCCATTTCAATCAAACAGTTGGTATGACGTTTAAATAAAGACATTACAAGTCTGCCAGGTATCAATATCAGTCAATCACTCAAGTCCAGCCGTGCCAGAAGGTTTAGGATGGGTGTCCAAGTCTGCTCAAACATGGTTTGTTTCCTCCCTCACATTATGGAGAATTTTTTCTGGCGTACAATAAAACAACAGTTCATTAATCCAGAGTTTCATAGTAGGTGGGTCTGAAGCTTTCCAGTTTATTAATATGCTTTTTTTTTTGCTGCAGTTGCCGCCAGCAATACATCTGTTCTTCTACCAGGAGGCAGTTTTAGTGATGTAGTATCTCCAAGTATCCAGATCTTTGGGTCAGCTTCCAGACAGAGTCCACATGCCTCAGAAGTTGCCATAATCACATAATTCCAAAAGTACTGTAATCGGTCGCAACTCCAAAGCATGTGTACAAGATTCCTGACAGAGGTTTTACATCTTTGATGTAGAAATACCATCACTCAGTTTGCTCAGTCAATATGGGGTGTAATATGTTCTGTGATAAATGTTAAACTGAATTTGTCTGTGTTTGGTAGACACCAATTTTGTTTGTGCTGAATTCAACATTTTACTCCAATCTTCTTCTTCATAAGTACATCCCAGGTCAGACTCCCATTTTGCGTTAATTGAGCATTTATTATAAGCTGGCAAGTTATCAATCACAGTTTTATAAACAATAGATGTTAGTTCTTTTGCGGTGTTACGTCTGGTGTCAAGTAAACAAGTTTTGAGTAAAGATTCATTGGGTTTGTTTGGGAAAATTCCCTTCGTTTGACTTTTGACACAATTTCTGATTTGTAGATATTAAAAAAATGATGTCTGTGTAAATCATAAGACTCAGATAATTGAGAAAAAGTGAACACATTGTTGTTATATAAGTCAGCAATTGTTTTAATGCCTTTCCCAACCCATGTTAGTAGTAGTCCATCTGCTATGGGCGGTGGAATATTGAGATTGTTTTCTATTGTTGACTTAATAGCTGTGTTTTTAAACCCAGAAAAACATGTAACAGTTGCCATGCATTGTAAGTTGCAAAAATAAATGGATTTTTGGTGAGTGTGAGTGTGAGTGTTCCATTCCAGGTGAGGCCTGGAATGGAACAGTGGTTAATGATACAGATTTTAGTTCTGGTTGCTCTTTTGAGACCCATCTCACATCAGCAGTATTTGAGTGAAACCACTTCCACAGCACGCGGGACTGTGAGGCCAAGTAATATAGTCTGAAATTTGGAAGGTTTAATCCACCTTTAGAATAAGGAGCCTGCAAGGTAAGGAGTTTGGTCCTTGGTACTTTTTTACGCCACAGAAACAGTGTTAGTGTTCTGTCCAACTCCTTGAAAAATGACAAAGGGATTTTCAAGGAGACACAGTTAAACAAATAAATGAATTTTGGTAATAAGTTAATTTTGATTGTGTTAATCCTACCAATTAAAGATATGGGTAAATCCATCCATCGTTGCATTGTATTTATTAAGTAGTGCCATATAATTATCTTGGTAAACTTTGTCATTTGAAGCACAAACGTTGATACCCAGGTATTTAAACCCATTAGGACACCATTTGAATAATGTAGGGAGTGTTCTAATATGTTCTTCTGTCAGATTAATTGGGAATGCTTCACTCTTTGAGTAATTAATCTTGTAGCCAGAAACTGCACTATATTCTTTCAGACATGCAAGGTTAGATGGAAAAGATTTGGTCAGTTGAGATATAAACACTAAGAAGTCATCCGAATAGAGAGCCAACTTGTGCTCCTCCTCGGCCAACTTCATGCCAACAATAGATAAGTCTGAGTGGATGGCAACAGCCGATGGCTCTATCGCGATAGAAAAAAGAGCAGGTCAACAAGGGTCTGCAGCCCCTGGAAAGGGAGAAGGCCTCCAACAGAACGCCATTTGTCAAGATCTGGGATCTGGGGGCCATTGAAGAGGGTTTTTATGTACTTAATGAAAGTGTCACCAAAATTCATGGTCTTCAGGGTTTCAAAAAGAAAACTAGCTTCTATTCTGTCGAACGCCTTCTCCACATCCATCGACATTGTCACAACAGGGTCCCCTCGTCTTTGGGCAATATCCATAATATGAAACAATCTGCGAAGATTATCTGCTCCCTGTCTGCCCTTCTCAAAGCCTGTTTAGTCTGGATGAATAATTTTAGGGATGACTTTTTCTAGTCGTAATGCGATTATCTTGGACAACATCTTTTAGTCCGAGTTAAGGAGGCTGAGTGGTCTATAGCTGCCACACCTCTATGTTTCCTTCCCTGGTTTAGGAAGTAATATTATAGTTGCAAGTTCCAGTGACTGTGGGAGTGCTACTCCTTGAAACGCTTCCCTAATCATGTTTGTAAGAGGGGTCAGTAATTTTTTGGAAAAAGTCAAAGTATTCAATAGGAAACTCATCGGGTCCTGGGGCTTTATCATTTTGTAAGGATTTAATAGCAAGAAAAACTTAATCTTCTGATATGTCCCTTTCCAACATCTCCTTATCCGCTAAGGATAAGGAGATGTTGGAAAGGGCTCGAGGGCCGGTATCCTGCAGGTTTTTGTTGTTTCTCTTTACCAACACAGCTGATTCAAATCAAATGGATCCAGCAGCTTCTCGTCAACCTATTTATGAGTGTTGGTCAGGTGTGTTGGAGGATGGAGACAACAAAAACCTGCAGGAAACCGGCCCACTAGGACTGGAGTTTGACACCTGTGCGCTAAGGTAATGTTAGGGAGAGGCAGTCTGCTAAGAAATTCTTTCATATCAGCAGTTTCTTTCTCCTGTTCTGTTCTTTTTTAACCTCTCTAATTAGGGTCCGAGCCATACGAAGTATGGCAGGGCCCTATCGTTGTTGAAATGTTTATTATTATTATTATTTTTAAATTCTAGATTTATGTCTTTTGGATGTTCTAAATGGCGTCCGTTCTCTGTTGTTATACATTTGATAATTTTTCCTGCATCATCCTTTTTATCTGCCAAGCAAGCAATTTGTCGGTTTTGTCGCCAAACTCATCATAATGATATCTAGTTCTTGCCATTGCAGCTTCAGCTTTGCTGGTACACAGATTATTGTACAAGATATGTTTTTGTTTAAGGGCACTGAGAGTTTCGGTCTGATTTGTTCTTGCGTGATGGGTTTCTAAGTTTCCAATATCTTTCTCTAATTGAGATAATTCTTCTGTCTTTAGCTTGTTTTTATATGAGACATAGGAGATTATATGTCCTCTCATATAAGCCTTGAGAGCCTCCCAAATGTTTGAATGTGAAGATGTATTTAGATTTGCTTCCATATACACATCTATTCCAGTGTTCATATAAGTGACAAACTCAGGATCCTTTAAACCTCCACCCGTAGGTGGGGGTTCAGCTTGGTGTAGCTCTATTTCCATTTTTATAGCATTATGGTCTGAGAGGGTGGCTGCTAAATTGGAAGAGGACTTGATGTTAGGTAGAAGTGTCTGTGAGGTCAAAAACATATCAGTTCTAGAATAGGTGATATGGACAATGGAGTAGAAAGAAGAATCTCTTTTGTTTGGGTTTGGGTTGAGCGCCACATATCACATAAGCCTAGTTCTTTCATACCTTGATTCACAGTTATTGCGGATTTAGACAATGAGATCATTTTAGAGGACGAACGATCTAGAGACGGATTTAAAACACGGTTGAAATCACCACCCACGATGCACTGGCCCTCCACTGTAGCCAGTAACATAATCAAGTTGCTAAAAAAGTTTAGTTCCTCTATATTAGGCCCATATAAGGACACGAGTATCATTCTGCTCATATTTATTGTACAATCAATTAGTTCAATTCTCCCATGTTTGTCTTTTTCAGTGGAATTCAAGCCAAAATTTTGATTTTTGCTAATAAGTAATGCCACTCCTTGATCTTTTGAAGTAAATGAAGAATAAAAGACGTGTCCAGCCCAGTCCCTGTGCAGCTTTAGATGTTCTATATCAGTGAGATGGGTGTCCTGAAGAATGCAATGTCTGTGTGCTATCTTTTAAGGTATGTTAAAACTCTTTCTTTTAATGGGGGAGTTAATCCCTCTAAGGTTTAACAAAATACAGCTTCCGAGGGTGTTGAAAACAATTTGAAGGTCCCATGGTATCGGATCCTTAGCTTGGCTGGATAGCGGCTGGCATATTCAATGTTCTTCTGCCGTAGCTTTTTCATCACCTCTTTATAGTCTGAATTCTGGGTAGAAGGAAACTTGGTTGTTATCCTCATAGACATGTCCCTTTTCCCTGGCTAATCAAAGCACCTTCTCTTTGTCCCTGTAATTCAGAAGTTTAAAGATGACAGGTCTAATCCGGTCCGATGGTCTTCCCAGGCGGTGCGCTCTCTCAATAGTGACTGGGATAGAAAAGTGTTCCTGCCCAAATAGCTGAGGGATGAGTCGCTCCATATAGCCGATCAGGCTATCTCCCTCTGCCTTTTCTGGAAGATTTATAATTTTGATGTTCGATCTCCGGCTCCGGATTTTCAAGTCATCCGCTTTGTCTTTCAGGAAAGCTATTTCTTTCTCCATCCTATCGATGCGGGTCTGTGCATCAGCCAGGTTATCTTCATTAGCCCCAATGCGAGTTTCCATTTTCTGTACCTGCTCGGCCTACGTTGATAATGATTGTTCAATTTTCATACTGGTTATCTGTTGCTATCAGACTGGTTATCAGTTGCTATCGGACTGGTAATTGGTTTGTATCTTACTGGTTATCTGTTGCTATCAGACTGGTTATCAGTTGCTATCGGACTGGTAATTGGTTTGTATCTTACTGGTTATCTGTTGCTATCAGACTGGTTATCAGATACTATCGGACTGGTAATTGGTTTGTATCTTACTGGTTATCTGTTGCTATCAGACTGGTTATCAGATACTATCGGACTGGTAATTAGTTGGTATCTTACTGGTTATCTGTTGCTATCAGACTGGTTATCAGATACTATCGGACTGGTAATTGGTTTGTATCTTACTGGTTATCTGTTGCTATCAGACTGGTTATCAGATACTATCGGACTGGTAATTAGTTGGTATCTTACTGGTTATCTGTTGCTATCAGACTGGTTATCAGATACTATCGGACTGGTAATTGGTTTGTATCTTACTGGTTATCTGTTGCTATCAGACTGGTTATCAGATACTATCGGACTGGTAATTGGTTTGTATCTTACTGGTTATCTGTTGCTATCAGACTGGTTATCAGTTGCTATCGGACTGGTAATTAGTTGGTATCTTACTGGTTATCTGTTGCTATCAGACTGGTTATCAGTTGCTATCGGACTGGTAATTGGTTTGTATCTTACTGGTTATCCGTTGCTATCAGACTGGTTATCAGATACTATCGGACTGGTAATTAGTTTGTATCTTACTGGTTATCTGTTGCTATCAGACTGGTTATCAGTTGCTATCGGACTGGTAATTGGTTTGTATCTTACTGGTTATCTGTTGCTATCAGACTGGTTATCAGATGCTATCGGACTGGTAATTGGTTTGTATCTTACTGGTTATCTGTTGCTATCAGACTGGTTATCAGTTGCTATCGGACTGGTAATTGGTTTGTATCTTACTGGTTATCTGTTGCTATCAGACTGGTTATCAGATACTATCGGACTGGTAATTGGTTTGTATCTTACTGGTTATCTGTTGCTATCAGACTGGTTATCAGATACTATCGGACTGGTAATTGGTTTGTATCTTACTGGTTATCTGTTGCTATCAGACTGGTTATCAGATACTATCGGACTGGTAATTGGTTTGTATCTTACTGGTTATCTGTTGCTATCAGACTGGTTATCAGTTGCTATCGGACTGGTAATTAGTTGGTATCTTACTGGTTATCTGTTGCTATCAGACTGGTTATCAGTTGCTATCGGACTGGTAATTGGTTTGTATCTTACTGGTTATCCGTTGCTATCAGACTGGTTATCAGATACTATCGGACTGGTAATTAGTTTGTATCTTACTGGTTATCTGTTGCTATCAGACTGGTTATCAGATACTATCGGACTGGTAATTGGTTGGTATCTTACTGGTTATCTGTTGCTATCAGACTGGTTATCAGTTGCTATCGGACTGGTAATTAGTTGGTATCTTACTGGTTATCTGTTGCTATCAGACTGGTTATCAGTTGCTATCGGACTGGTAATTGGTTTGTATCTTACTGGTTATCTGTTGCTATCAGACTGGTTATCAGATACTATCGGACTGGTAATTAGTTTGTATCTTACTGGTTATCTGTTGCTATCAGACTGGTTATCAGATACTATCGGACTGGTAATTAGTTGGTATCTTACTGGTTATCTGTTGCTATCAGACTGGTTATCAGATACTATCGGACTGGTAATTAGTTTGTATCTTACTGGTTATCTGTTGCTATCAGACTGGTAATTAGTTGCTATTGGACTGGTAATTGGTTTGTATCTTACTGGTTATCTGTTGCTATCAGACTGGTTATCAGTTGCTATCGGACTGGTAATTGGTTTGCATCTTACTGGTTATCTGTTGCTATCAGACTGGTTATCAGATGCTATCGGACTGGTAATTGGTTTGTATCTTACTGGTTATCTGTTGCTATCAGACTGGTTATCAGATGCTATCGGACTGGTAATTAGTTTGTATCTTACTGGTTATCTGTTGCTATCAGACTGGTTATCCGTTGCTATCGGACTGGTAATTAGTTTGTATCTTACTGGTTATCTGTTGCTATCAGACTGGTTATCAGTTGCTATCGGACTGGTTAACGGTGCAGTAATGCCTCTGTTACACTTACTGTGATACCAATACCACAGGTGTGTGTGTGTGTGTGTGTGTGTGTGTGTGTGTGTGTGTGTGTGTGTGTGTGTGTGGAATTGAAGAGTGTGTCCTGAAGTTACCTGTTACACTTTTAGTTTTGTTTCTCCTCATGTTGTTGTCTTGAATCTGCGATGTTGTCATCAGCACAGTCATGCTGAACTTCCTGGAGACGAGCAAATGTTTACCAGCCCGACCCGAAACCACATCTTCGTCCTACAATGCAATGATGTCAGAGGTGGACACACCTGCTTGTTCATGTGTCAGAATATCTCTCTTTCTCTCTCTCTCTCTCTCTCACACACACACACACACACACACACACACACACACACACACACACACACACACACACACACACACACACACACACACACACACACATCTTTAAGCATTTTGATGTGGTGAAATCAGCTGAGTGATGACAGAGTTTCTTGTTGTGGCGTAGGGAGGGAGGCATTGTCTGTACCGTGAACAACAGGTATAAACTCACCTTCACATATGTAAAGTTCAGTTGCCCAACTCTTTTGTTTGTTACTTCTGTGCAGCAGAAAAAAACGTGAATAAACGAAGTGTGATTTGTTGATCATTTAGACAGAACACTTTCATGTGTTTGGTCGGAAATTGGCTGTGATTAATGTGAAAAAGAAAGATGTCATTCCAGCTGATGGGAAAGATGAAGCAAGGTTCTTTTTAGGGAGCAGCTGGTCGAAGTGGTGAAGAAGTACCAAAATACAACAGGAGCAGATACAACACGTGGCAGAGAGACAGGTCCCGTAGCCTGTTGTCGGTTCCACGTCGGTCCTTTTATATCCAAACTGCATCCATGCCACAGAAATTTCCCTCTTTTAGGAACAAGCTCATCAGTTTGGGTCGGCTGCTCATCTTTTAGTGAATTATCCTCTGAAACACGTCTGCTGCCGTCTTCCTCCATGTTTGTTTATGTATTGCAGCGTGCCGTAAAGCATGTCTTGATGTAAAATACTGCAGTAGCATCTTATCATGGTGTAAACCATAGAGCCTCATATGAAACATTTTCTACCATCCAGACAATATATATCGTCATATCGCCCAGGCTTAACCAGGACATAGTTGATGCTCATCACTCGTCAGAAAAATGATCCTGATTACAGAAAACGATTCATCCACTACAGAAAACGATTCATCCGCTACAGAAAACGATTCATCCGCTACAGAAAGCGATCCATCCGCTACAGAAAAAGTTTAATCTGCTACAGAAAACGATTCATCCGCTACAGAAAACGATTCATCCGCTACAGAAAGCGATCCATCCGCTACAGAAAAAGTTTAATCTGCTACAGAAATCGATTCATCCGTTACAGAAAACAATTCATCCGCTACAGAAAACGATTCATCCGCTACAGAAAGCGATCCATCCGCTACAGAAAAAGTTTAATCTGCTACAGAAAACGATTCATCTGCTACAGAAATCGATTCATCCGTTACAGAAAACAATTCATCCGCTACAGAAAACGATTCATCCGTTGCAGAAAACGATTAATCTGCTACAGAAAACAATTCGTTTGCTACAGAAAACGATTAATCTGATACAGAAAACGATTCATCCACTACAGAAAACGATTCATCCGCTACAGAAAGCGATCCATCCGCTACAGAAAAAGTTTAATCTGCTACAGAAAACGATTCATCTGCTACAGAAAACGATTCATCCGTGACAGAAAACGATTCATCCGCTACAGAAAGCGATCCATCCGCTACAGAAAACGATTCATTCGCTACAGAAAACAATTAATTTGCTACAGAAAACGATTAATCTGATACAGAAAACGATTCATCCACTACAGAAAACGATTCTTCCGCTACAGAAAACGATTCATTCGCTACAGAAAACAATTCATCTGTTACAGAAAACGATTCATCTGCTACAGAAAACGATTCATCTGCTACAGAAAACGATTCATCTGCTACAGAAAACGATTCATCCGCTACGGAAAACGATTCATCTGCTACAGAAAACGATTCATCCGCTACGGAAAACGATTCATCTGTTACAGAAAACAATTCATTCGCTACAGAAAACAATTCATCCGTTACAGAAAACGATTCATCCGTTACAGAAAACAATTCATCCGCTGCAGAAAGTTTCATCTGCTACAGAAAACGATTCATCCGCTACAGAAAACGATTCATCCGCTACAGAAAACAATTCATCCGCTACAGAAAAAGTTTCATCTGCTACAGAAAACGATTCTTCTGCTAAAGAAAACTATTCATCCACTACAGAAAACGATTCATCCACTACAGAAAACGATTCATCCGCTACAGAAAAGTATTCATCCGCTACAGAAAACGATTCTTCTGCTAAAGAAAACGATTCATCCGCTACAGAAAACGATTCATCCGCTACAGAAAACGATTCATCTGCTACAGAAAACGATTCATCCGCTACAGAAAACGATTCATCCGCTACAGAAAACAATTCATCCGCTACAGAAAAAGTTTCATCTGCTACAGAAAACGATTCTTCTGCTAAAGAAAACTATTCATCCACTACAGAAAACGATTCATCCACTACAGAAAACGATTCATCCGCTACAGAAAACGATTCATCCGCTACAGAAAAGTATTCATCCGCTACAGAAAACGATTCTTCTGCTAAAGAAAACGATTCATCCGCTACAGAAAACGATTCATCCGCTACAGAAAACGATTCATCTGCTACAGAAAACGATTCATCCGCTACAGAAAACGATTCATCCGCTACAGAAAGTTTCATCCGCTACAGAAAACGATTCTTCTGCTACAGAAAACGATTCATCCGTTACAGAAAACGATTCATCCACTACAGAAATCAATTCATCCGTTACAGAAAAGGATTCATCCTTTACAGAAAACGATTCATCCGTTACAGAAAACGATTCATCCTTTACAGAAAACGATTCATCCGCTACAGAAAACGATTCATCTGCTACAGAAAACGATTCATCCGCTACAGAAAACGATTCATCCGCTACAGAAAACGATTCTTCTGCTACAGAAAACGATTCATCCGTTACAGAAAACGATTCATCCACTACAGAAAAGTATTCATCCGCTACAGAAAGTTTCTTCCGCTACATAAAACAATTCTTCTGCTACAGAAAACGATTCATCCGTTACAGAAAACGATTCATCCACTACAGAAATCGATTAATCCGTTACAGAAAAGGATTCATCCTTTACAGAAAACGATTCATCCGTTACAGAAAACGATTCATCCTTCACAGAAAACTATTCATCCGCTACAGAAAACTATTCATCCGCTACAGAAAACGATTCATCTGTTACAGAAAACAATTCATCCGTTACAGAAAACGATTCATCCTTCACAGAAAACTATTCATCCGCTACAGAAAACTATTCATCCGCTACAGAAAACGATTCATCTGTTACAGAAAACGATTCATCCGCTACAGAAAACGATTCATCCGCTACAGAAAACAATTCATCCGCTACAGAAAAAGTTTCATCTGCTACAGAAAACGATTCTTCTGCTAAAGAAAACTATTCATCCACTACAGAAAACGATTCATCCACTACAGAAAACGATTCATCCGCTACAGAAAACGATTCATCCGCTACAGAAAAGTATTCATCCGCTACAGAAAACGATTCTTCTGCTAAAGAAAACGATTCATCCGCTACAGAAAACGATTCATCCGCTACAGAAAACGATTCATCTGCTACAGAAAACGATTCATCCGCTACAGAAAACGATTCATCCGCTACAGAAAGTTTCATCCGCTACAGAAAACGATTCATCCGCTACAGAAAACGATTCATCTGCTACAGAAAACGATTCATCCGCTACAGAAAACGATTCATCCGCTACAGAAAACAATTCATCCGCTACAGAAAAAGTTTCATCTGCTACAGAAAACGATTCTTCTGCTAAAGAAAACTATTCATCCACTACAGAAAACGATTCATCCACTACAGAAAACGATTCATCCGCTACAGAAAACGATTCATCCGCTACAGAAAAGTATTCATCCGCTACAGAAAACGATTCTTCTGCTAAAGAAAACGATTCATCCGCTACAGAAAACGATTCATCCGCTACAGAAAACGATTCATCTGCTACAGAAAACGATTCATCCGCTACAGAAAACGATTCATCCGCTACAGAAAGTTTCATCCGCTACAGAAAACGATTCTTCTGCTACAGAAAACGATTCATCCGTTACAGAAAACGATTCATCCACTACAGAAATCAATTCATCCGTTACAGAAAAGGATTCATCCTTTACAGAAAACGATTCATCCGTTACAGAAAACGATTCATCCTTTACAGAAAACGATTCATCCGCTACAGAAAACGATTCATCTGCTACAGAAAACGATTCATCCGCTACAGAAAACGATTCATCCGCTACAGAAAACGATTCTTCTGCTACAGAAAACGATTCATCCGTTACAGAAAACGATTCATCCACTACAGAAAAGTATTCATCCGCTACAGAAAGTTTCTTCCGCTACATAAAACAATTCTTCTGCTACAGAAAACGATTCATCCGTTACAGAAAACGATTCATCCACTACAGAAATCGATTAATCCGTTACAGAAAAGGATTCATCCTTTACAGAAAACGATTCATCCGTTACAGAAAACGATTCATCCTTCACAGAAAACTATTCATCCGCTACAGAAAACTATTCATCCGCTACAGAAAACGATTCATCTGTTACAGAAAACAATTCATCCGTTACAGAAAACGATTCATCCTTCACAGAAAACTATTCATCCGCTACAGAAAACTATTCATCCGCTACAGAAAACGATTCATCTGTTACAGAAAACGATTCATCCGCTACAGAAAACGATTCATCCGCTACAGAAAACAATTCATCCGCTACAGAAAAAGTTTCATCTGCTACAGAAAACGATTCTTCTGCTAAAGAAAACTATTCATCCACTACAGAAAACGATTCATCCACTACAGAAAACGATTCATCCGCTACAGAAAACGATTCATCCGCTACAGAAAAGTATTCATCCGCTACAGAAAACGATTCTTCTGCTAAAGAAAACGATTCATCCGCTACAGAAAACGATTCATCCGCTACAGAAAACGATTCATCTGCTACAGAAAACGATTCATCCGCTACAGAAAACGATTCATCCGCTACAGAAAGTTTCATCCGCTACAGAAAACGATTCTTCTGCTACAGAAAACGATTCATCCGTTACAGAAAACGATTCATCCACTACAGAAATCGATTCATCCGTTACAGAAAAGGATTCATCCTTTACAGAAAACGATTCATCCGTTACAGAAAACGATTCATCCTTTACAGAAAACGATTCATCCGCTACAGAAAACGATTCATCTGCTACAGAAAACGATTCATCTGTTACAGAAAACAATTCATCCACTACAGAAAAGTATTCATCCGCTACAGAAAGTTTCTTCCGCTACAGAAAACAATTCTTCTGCTACAGAAAACGATTCATCCGTTACAGAAAACGATTCATCCACTACAGAAATCGATTAATCCGTTACAGAAAAGGATTCATCCTTTACAGAAAACGATTCATCCGTTACAGAAAACGATTCATCCTTCACAGAAAACTATTCATCCGCTACAGAAAACTATTCATCCGCTACAGAAAACGATTCATCTGTTACAGAAAACAATTCAGTCGCTACAGAAAACAATTCATCCCCTACAGAAAACGATTCATCCGCTGCAGAAAGTTTCATCTGCTACAGAAAACGATTCATCCGTTACAGAAAACGATTCATCCACTACAGAAATCGATTAATCCGTTACAGAAAACGATTCATCCGCTACAGAAAACGATTCATCTGCTACAGAAAACGATTCATCCGCTACAGATAACGATTCATCTGCCACAGAAAACGATTCATCCGCTACACAAAAAGATTCATCTGCTATAGAAAACGATTCAACTGTTACAGAAAATGATTCATCCATTACAGAAAACGATTCATCCACTACAGAAAACGATTAATCCGTTACAGAAAAGTATTCATCCGCTACAGAAAACGATTCTTCTGCTAAAGAAAACGATTCATCCGCTACAGAAAACGATTCATCCGCTACAGAAAACGATTCATCCATTACAGAAAACGATTCATCCACTACAGAAAACGATTCATCCGCTACAGAAAACGATTCATCCGCTACAGAAAACAATTCATCCGCTACAGAAAAAGTTTCATCTGCTACAGAAAACGATTCTTCTGCTAAAGAAAACTATTCATCCACTACAGAAAACGATTCATCCACTACAGAAAACGATTCATCCGCTACAGAAAACGATTCATCCGCTACAGAAAAGTATTCATCCGCTACAGAAAACGATTCTTCTGCTAAAGAAAACGATTCATCCGCTACAGAAAACGATTCATCCGCTACAGAAAACGATTCATCTGCTACAGAAAACGATTCATCCGCTACAGAAAACGATTCATCCGCTACAGAAAGTTTCATCCGCTACAGAAAACGATTCTTCTGCTACAGAAAACGATTCATCCGTTACAGAAAACGATTCATCCACTACAGAAATCGATTCATCCGTTACAGAAAAGGATTCATCCTTTACAGAAAACGATTCATCCGTTACAGAAAACGATTCATCCTTTACAGAAAACTATTCATCCGCTACAGAAAACGATTCATCTGCTACAGAAAACGATTCATCCGCTACAGAAAACGATTCATCCGCTACAGAAAACGATTCATCTGCTACAGAAAACGATTCATCCGCTACAGAAAACGATTCATCCGTTACAGAAAACGATTCATCCACTACAGAAAAGTATTCATCCGCTACAGAAAGTTTCTTCCGCTACAGAAAACAATTCTTCTGCTACAGAAAACGATTCATCCGTTACAGAAAACGATTCATCCACTACAGAAATCGATTAATCCGTTACAGAAAAGGATTCATCCTTTACAGAAAACGATTCATCCTTCACAGAAAACTATTCATCCGCTACAGAAAACTATTCATCCGCTACACAAAAAGATTCATCTGCTATAGAAAACGATTCATCTGTTACAGAAAATGATTCATCCATTACAGAAAACGATTCATCCACTACAGAAAACGATTAATCCGTTACAGAAAAGTATTCATCCGCTACAGAAAACGATTCTTCTGCTAAAGAAAACGATTCATCCGCTACAGAAAACGATTCATCCGCTACAGAAAACGATTCATCCATTACAGAAAACGATTCATCCACTACAGAAAACGATTCATCCGCTACAGAAAACGATTCATCCGCTACAGAAAACAATTCATCCGCTACAGAAAAAGTTTCATCTGCTACAGAAAACGATTCTTCTGCTAAAGAAAACTATTCATCCACTACAGAAAACGATTCATCCACTACAGAAAACGATTCATCCGCTACAGAAAACGATTCATCCGCTACAGAAAAGTATTCATCCGCTACAGAAAACGATTCTTCTGCTAAAGAAAACGATTCATCCGCTACAGAAAACGATTCATCCGCTACAGAAAACGATTCATCTGCTACAGAAAACGATTCATCCGCTACAGAAAACGATTCATCCACTACAGAAAAGTATTCATCCGCTACAGAAAGTTTCTTCCGCTACATAAAACAATTCTTCTGCTACAGAAAACGATTCATCCGTTACAGAAAACGATTCATCCACTACAGAAATCGATTAATCCGTTACAGAAAAGGATTCATCCTTTACAGAAAACGATTCATCCTTCACAGAAAACTATTCATCCACTACAGAAAACTATTCATCCGCTACAGAAAACGATTCATCCATGATTGAAAACGATTCATCCGTGACAGAAAACGATTCATCCACTACAGAAAACTATTCATCCGCTACAGAAAACGATTCATCTGTTACAGAAAACAATTCATTCGCTACAGAAAACAATTCATCCCCTACAGAAAACAATTCATCCGCTGCAGAAAGTTTCATCTGCTACAGAAAACGATTAATCCGTTACAGAAAACGATTCATCCGTTACAGAAAACGATTCATCCGTTACAGAAAACGATTCATCCCCTACAGGAAATGATTCATCCGCTACAGAAAACGATTCATCCGCTACAGAAAACGATTCATCCGCTACAGAAAACGATTCATCCGCTACAGAAAACGATTCATCCGCTACAGAAAACGATTCATCCGCTACAGAAAAAGTTTCATCTGCTACAGAAATCGATTAATCCGTTACAGAAAACGATTCATCCACTACAGAAATCGATTAATCCGTTACAGAAAACTATTCTTCCGCTACAGAAAACGATTCATCTGCTACAGAAAACGATTAATCCGCTACAGAAAAAGATTCATCCGCTACAGAAAACGATTCATCTGCTACAGAAAACGATTCATCCGCTACAGAAAACGATTCATCTGCTACAGAAAACGATTAATCCGCTACAGAAAACGATTCATCTGCTACAGAAAACTATTCATCTGCTAAAGAAAACGATTCATCCACTACTGAAAACGATTAATCCGTTACAGAAAACGATTCATTTGTTACAGAAAATGATTCATCCTCTCCATCCGCTACAGAAAACTATTCATCTGCTACAGAAAAAGTTTCATCTGCTACAGAAAAAGATTCATCTGCTACAGAAAACAATTCATCTGCTACAGAAAAAGATTCATCCGCTACAGAAAACGATTCATCCGCTACAGAAAACGATTCATCCGCTACAGAAAACGATTCATCCGCTACAGAAAACGATTCATCCGCTACAGAAAACGATTCATCCGCTACAGAAAACGATTCATCCGTTACAGAAAACGATTCATCCGTTACAGAAAACGATTCATCCGTTACAGAAAACGATTCATCCGTTACAGAAAAATATTCATCCCCTACAGGAAACGATTCATCCGCTACAGAAAACGATTCATCCGCTACAGAAAACGATTCATCCGCTACAGAAAACGATTCATCCGCTACAGAAAACGATTCATCCGCTACAGAAATCGATTAATCCGTTACAGAAAACTATTCATCCGCTACAGAAAACGATTCATCTGCTACAGAAAACGATTAATCCGCTACAGAAAAAGATTCATCCGCTACAGAAAACGATTCATCCACTACAGAAAACGATTCATCTGCTACAGAAAACGATTCATCCGCTACAGAAAACGATTCATCTGCTAAAGAAAACGATTAATCCGCTACAGAAAACGATTCATCTGCTACAGAAAACTATTCATCTGCTAAAGAAAACGATTCATCCACTACTGAAAACGATTAATCCGTTACGGAAAACGATTCATTTGTTACAGAAAATGATTCATCCTCTCCATCCGCTACAGAAAACTATTCATCCGCTACAGAAAAAGTTTCATCTGCTACAGAAAAAGATTAATCTGCTACAGAAAACAATTCATCTGCTACAGAAAAAGATTCATCCGCTACAGAAAACGATTCATCCGCTACAGAAAACGATTCATCCGCTACAGAAAACGATTCATCCGCTACAGAAAACGATTCATCTGCTACAGAAAACGATTCATCCGCTACAGAAAACGATTCATCTGCTACAGAAAACGATTCATCTGCTACAGAAAACTATTCATCTGCTAAAGAAAACTATTCATCCACTACTGAAAACGATTAATCCGTTACAGAAAACGATTCATTTGTTACAGAAAATGATTCATCCTCTCCATCCGCTACAGAAAACTATTCATCCGCTACAGAAAAAGTTTCATCTGCTACAGAAAACGATTCATCCACTACAGAAAACGATTCATCTGCTACAGAAAACGATTAATCCGCTACAGAAAACGATTAATCCGCTACAGAAAACGATTCATCCGCTACAGAAAACGATTCATCCGCTACAGAAAACGATTCATCTGCTACAGAAAACTATTCATCTGCTAAAGAAAACGATTCATCCACTACTGAAAACGATTCATCCGTTACAGAAAACGATTCATTTGTTACAGAAAATGATTCATCCTCTCCATCCGCTACAGAAAACGATTCATCCGCTACAGAAAACAATTCATCCCCTACAGAAAACGATTCATCTGCTACAGAAAACGATTCATCCATTACAGAAAACGATTCATCCACTACAGAAAACGATTCATCCGCTACAGAAAACGATTCACCCGCTACAGAAAACAATTCATCCCCTACAGAAAACGATTAATCTGCTACAGAGAACGATTCATCCGCTACAGAAAACGATTAATCAGCTACAGAAAACGATTCATCCGCTACAGAAAATGATTCATCCGTTACAGAAAACGATTCGTCCGCTACAAACAATGATTCATCCGCTACAGAAAACGATTCACCCGCTACAGAAAACAATTCATCCCCTACAGAAAACGATTAATCTGCTACAGACAATGATTCATCCGCTACAGAAAACGATTCACCCGCTACAGAAAACAATTCATCCCCTACAGAAAACGATTAATCTGCTACAGAAAACGATTCATCCACTACTGAAAACTATTAATCCGTTACAGAAAACGATTAATTTGTTACAGAAAACGATTCATCTGCTACAGAAAACGATTCATCCATTACAGAAAACGATTCATCCACTACAGAAAACGATTCATCCGCTACAGAAAACGATTCATCCGCTACAGAAAACAATTCATCCCCTACAGAAAACGATTAATCTGCTACAGAAAACGATTAATCTGCTACAGAGAACGATTCATCCGCTACAGAAAACGATTAATCAGCTACAGAAAACGATTCATCCGCTACAGAAAATGATTCATCCGTTACAGAAAACGATTCGTCCGCTACAACCAATGATTCATCCGCTACAGAAAACGATTCACCCGCTACAGAAAACAATTCATCCCCTACAGAAAACGATTAATCTGCTACAGACAATGATTCATCCGCTACAGAAAACGATTCACCCGCTACAGAAAACAATTCATCCCCTACAGAAAACGATTAATCTGCTACAGAAAACGATTAATCCACTACTGAAAACTATTAATCCGTTACAGAAAACGATTAATTTGTTACAGAAAACGATTCATCCGCTACAGAAAACGATTCATCAGCTACAGAAAACGATTCATCCGCTACAGAAAACGATTCATCCGTTACAGAAAACGATTCGTCCATTACAGAAAACGATTCATCCGTTACAGAAAACGATTCATCCGTTACAGAAAACGATTCATCCATTACAGAAAACGATTCATCCCGGTGTTTGCTGTGAAGGCAGTGGCTCCTATCAGTCCGTTATAATCGAGGACAAAGCCTTGAAACTGCATCCACCAGCGCTGCCGTCATATGCATATGTCATATGTCTGGAAAAAAAGAAGCAGCTTCCGCTCCCAGTAGATGGTAACAACATGACCGGTAACATGATGGTTTAACTGGGAACAGGTCGGTAACATGATGGTTTAACTGGGAACAGGTCGGTAACATGATGGTTTAACTGGGAACAGGTCGGTAACATGATGGTTTAACTGGGAACATGTCGGTAACATGATGGTTTAACTGGGAACATGTCGGTAACATGATGGTTTAACTGGGAACAGGTCAGTAACATGACGGTTTAACTGGGAACAGGTCGGTAACATGATGGTTTAACTGGGAACAGATCGGTAACATGATGGTTTAACTGGGAACAGGTCGGTAACATAATGGTTTAACTGGGAACAGGTCAGTAACATGACCGGTTTAACTGGGAACAGGTCAGTAACATAATGGTTTAACTGGGAACAGGTCAGTAACATGATGGTTTAACTGGGAACAGGTCGGTAACATGATGGTTTAACTGGGAACAGGTCGGTAACATGATGGTTTAACTGGGAACATGTCAGTAACATGACGGTTTAACTGGGAACAGGTCGGTAACATGACGGTTTAACTGGGAACAGATCGGTAACATGATGGTCTAACTGGGAACATGTCGGTAACATGATGGTTTAACTGGGAACAGGTCGGTAACATAATGGTTTAACTGGGAAAAGGTCAGTAACATGACCGGTTTAACTGGGAACAGGTCGGTAACATAATGGTTTAACTGGGAACAGGTCAGTAACATGATGGTTTAACTGGGAACAGGTCGGTAACATGATGGTTTAACTGGGAACAGGTCGGTAACATGATGGTTTAACTGGGAACAGGTCGGTAACATGATGGTTTAACTGGGAACAGGTCAGTAACATGATGGGTTAACTGGGAACAGGTCGGTAACATAATGGTTTAACTGGGAACAGGTCAGTAACATGACCGGTTTAACTGGGAACAGGTCGGTAACATAATGGTTTAACTGGGAACAGGTCAGTAACATGATGGTTTAACTGGGAACAGGTCGGTAACATGATGGTTTAACTGGGAACAGGTCAGTAACATGATGGTTTAACTGGGAACAGGTCGGTAACATGATGGTTTAACTGGGAACAGGTCGGTAACATGATGGTTTAACTGGGAACAGGTCGGTAACATGATGGTTTAACTGGGAACAGGTCGGTAACATGATGGTTTAACTGGGAACAGGTCAGTAACATGATGGTTTAACTGGGAACAGGTCGGTAACATGATGGTTTAACTGGGAACAGGTCAGTAACATGATGGTTTAACTGGGAACAGGTCGGTAACATGATGGTTTAACTGGGAACAGGTCGGTAACATGATGGTTTAACTGGGAACAGGTCAGTAACATGATGGTTTAACTGGGAACAGGTCAGTAACATGATGGTTTAACTGGGAACAGGTCGGTAACATGATGGTTTAACTGGGAACAGGTCGGTAACATGATGGTTTAACTGGGAACAGGTCAGTAACATGATGGTTTAACTGGGAACAGGTCAGTAACATGATGGTTTAACTGGGAACAGGTCAGTAACATGATGGTTTAACTGGGAACAGGTCAGTAACATGATGGTTTAACTGGGAACAGGTCGGTAACATGATGGTTTAACTGGGAACAGGTCGGTAACATGATGGTTTAACTGGGAACAGGTCGGTAACATGATGGTTTAACTGGGAACAGGTCAGTAACATGATGGTTTAACTGGGAACAGGTCGGTAACATGATGGTTTAACTGGGAACAGGTCAGTAACATGATGGTTTAACTGGGAACAGGTCAGTAACATGATGGTTTAACTGGGAACAGGTCGGTAACATGATGGTTTAACTGGGAACAGGTCAGTAACATGATGGTTTAACTGGGAACAGGTCAGTAACATGATGGTTTAACTGGGAACAGGTCGGTAACATGATGGTTTAACTGGGAACATGTCGGTAACATGATGGTTTAACTGGGAACAGGTCAGTAACATGATGGTTTAACTGGGAACAGGTCAGTAACATGATGGTTTAACTGGGAACAGGTCGGTAACATGATGGTTTAACTGGGAACAGGTCGGTAACATGATGGTTTAACTGGGAACAGGTCAGTAACATGATGGTTTAACTGGGAACAGGTCAGTAACATGAAGGTTTAACTGGGAACAGGTCGGTAACATGATGGTTTAACTGGGAACAGGTCAGTAACATGATGGTTTAACTGGGAACAGGTCAGTAACATGATGGTTTAACTGGGAACAGGTCGGTAACATGATGGTTTAACTGGGAACATGTCGGTAACATGATGGTTTAACTGGGAACAGGTCAGTAACATGATGGTTTAACTGGGAACAGGTCAGTAACATGATGGTTTAACTGGGAACAGGTCGGTAACATGATGGTTTAACTGGGAACAGGTCGGTAACATGATGGTTTAACTGGGAACAGGTCAGTAACATGATGGTTTAACTGGGAAAAGGTCAGTTGTGTGACTGGGTGTAAAAGGAGCATTTCAGAGAGGCAGTGTCTGACAAGGAAAGATGGACAGAGCTTAACCAATCTGAGACAAAGTGGACCTGAAAGATTCCTACATTGTGCATGTTGGACAAGGCAAGACTACTTTTTGGCTCAGCAGTGTCATGTGAACAAAGAAAAATGAGGTCAGCTGACTTGTTGAGCAGACTGAATGAGCAGGTTTATCCACCAGCTCAGTCATGTCAGGTTCCTGCTCAGACTAGAACAGACTGGTTCTGCGAAGTGAGTGCAGAGCTGAACCCCATGTTTTTTATCTCCTGTGAGGATTCATCCAGCTCAGTGTGGAATTAAGTCATAACAGTTACTATGTGTGTCTGAAACAACCACTCAGCTTCCTTGTGAATGTGTGTTTGCATCCACTCATGTAAAACAACTTTATGCGCACTAAAAGCTGTAAAACATGAATATTTTACGTCTCCTCCACGCGTTTAGCATGATTGTTAGTCAACATGTCCACCAGAGGGCAGCACTGAGGCCAGAGTTCTCTCCCCAACGCCGATCATGGCAACACGGAGACGGCCATGACAATGTTTATTACCGGTAGGAAACATTAAACAACAACAGCTTCTTCTTCATTGCTTTCACTGCTTGCATGTCTGCTGCTCAACAATGTGTGGTTTCCTGTGGGGGTACTCCCTTCATTACATCGGGCTAGAAACTTGCAAGAGTCCTGGAAATGGAACTAATGAGACATAATGGACTGAATCTTTTGGATTTGTCTTCAGCTTAAACTTAAACGGTAAGTTTGGGACAGAAGGGCAGGACGGCTCAGAAAAGGGGTCTCATTAATGTCGCACAAATCCCGTCGTACACCACTTCTAGTCACCTTCTGGCATTTATAAAAACCAGACTTGGCAGTGACATGCCCCGCCTCCACACCGACTCTGACCTGCTGTACGCTCGTCTGGAGACACGGGAAAGTGCGACACCAACGACGAAGAATAAAACCAAAGGAGTGAAGTTTGAGACATTTGTTCAAAATAAGATCAACTTTCACACATGTTGAACATTAACAGTATTTATAGAAATTAATCTATATTTGATATTGATCCTCCAGCAGTAAAAAGTCTGGATTCACATCAGAAATGTTATTATTAGAACGTCGAGGAGTAAAATCTGAAACAATGTCGTTCTACGTCCTGAAGCCGGTCGCACAACAAGTCGTACAGCAGCTGCCGTATCATAAGTCCTGCATCAATGACTACATGGTTGCCATGACAACTGTCCATCATTACACGGACTGCAGCGCCCCCCCCCTCTTCCTCCTACATGGTCGCCATGACAACTGTCCATTATTACACGGACTGCAGTGCCCCCCCCTCTTCCTCCTACATGGTCGCCATGAAACTGTCCATCATTACACGGGACTGCAGCGCCCCCCCCTCTTCCTCCTACATGGTCGCCATGACAACTGTCCATCATTACACGGACTGCAGCGCCCCCCCCCTCTTCCTCCTACATGGTCGCCATGACAACTGTCCATTATTACATGGACTGCAGCGCCCCCCCCTCTTCCTCCTACATGGTCGCCATGACAACTGTCCATTATTACATGGACTGCAGTGCCCCAGCGCCTCAGGTCTACATTCCAGAAAGTTCCTCTGTTTCCCTGCGGAGCATCATGACTCGGAATCTGTTAATGAGGGGTCACATGACCTTTTCTCGCCAACATGTGGGCGTGGCCAGGCGCACCATGTGGTATTGATCCTGATTGATGAAGGGAAACAGGTGTGTCACGCTCGTGCTGCTTTCCGTACGCCACCTGGAGTCCTCGTTGCTACGCAGGTTTAGAAAGGAAGCTCTGATACTCTGGAACATTCTAACATGGAAATGTCAGAAATGTCCCGTATGAGTCATTGATCAGCTGATTTCTGAGACATGGCTGTTTCCACGGGA
>NC_136629.1:3314768-3334768 GCF_933228915.1 Telmatherina bonti
TCTCTCTCTCTCTCTCAGCTGACAGCTCCAGGCAACTCTTGTGTACATCTGATGAAGTGTGTGTGTGTGTGTGTGTGTGTGTGTGTGTGTGTGTGTGTGTGTGTGTGTCTTACGGCTGCTACAGGACAAAATGTAATCTGGATCAGAATGAAGGTTTTCCAGAAGCTGAGAGGAAACATTCGTCTGCAGGGCAGCAAGATGTAAAGACCTGGTGACAAATACCAGGAGTGTGTGTGGTGTGTGTATGGTGTGTGTAGGAGTGTGTATGGTGTGTGTGTATGGTGTGTGTACAGTGTGTAGGAGTGTGTATGGTGTGTGTACAGTGTGTAGTAGTGGGTATGGTGTGTGTACAGTGTGTAGTAGTGCGTATGGTGTGTGTAGGAGTGTGTATGGTGTGTGTATGGTGTGTGTAGGAGTGTGTATAGTGTGTGTGCTGTATGTACAGTGTGTAGTAGTGCATATGGTGTGTGTAGGAGTGTGTATGGTGTGTGTATGGTGTGTGTAGGAGTGTATATAGTGTGTGTGCTGTATGTACAGTGTGTAGGAGTGTGTATGGTGTGTGTGTATGGTGTGTGTATGGTGTGTGTAGGAGTGTGTATAGTGTGTATGCTGTATGTACAGTGTGTAGGAGTGTGTATGGTGTGTGTGTGTCTGGTGTGTGTGTGTAACCCCCTCCTGCCTGTGATGCGAGGGCTATGGGACTGCATGATCAGGTTAACTGGAGCGGAGCCCAGACACCAGTGGTCCGGTGCTATTCCAGTGTGTGTACTGGGACAGGAGAAGCGAACCTGAGAAGTTTGTTGACATGAAGACGGTGTCCTCAGCAGCCCCCAGGAGCTGCTTTCAATCTCACACTCCAGTTGGCAAGAATCGTCGTCTCCATCCTCCTACATCCACCCTGACATCCGTCTGCTCCACCCTTCCACAGGAAAGATGAAGCAAACGGATGTCAGGGTTCGTCTAGATCAGGAGGGGGAACCCCGGTCCTGGAGGGCCGGACTCCTGCAGGTTTTCCATGTATTCCTGGTCCAGCACACATGATTTAAATCTATGGGATGAAACAGTTTGTCAGTAGGTGCAAAGTGGAGTGCAGAGGTTCCCCTCCTGGAGACCCTAGATGAACCCTGAGGTCTGTGTCCAACAGCCTCTGGAGACTCTAGATCAGGGGTGTCAGAATCCAGTCCACGAGGGCCGGAATCCGGCAGATTTTTGTTGTTTCCCTCCACCAACGCAGCTGATTCAAATCAATGGATCCAGTAGCTTCTTGTCAACCTGTTTGGGTGTCAGTCAGGTGTGTGTTGGGAGCATGGAGACAACAAAAACCTGCAGGAGGCACACTGACAGCCTCTGGAGACTCTAGATGAACCCTGAGGTCTGTGTCCGACGGCCTCTGAAGACTCTAGATGAAACCTGAGGTCTGTGTCCAACGGCCTCTGGAGACTCTAGATGAACCCTGAGGTCTGTGTCCGACGGCCTCTGAAGACTCTAGATGAACCCTGAGGTCTGTGTCCGACGGCCTCTGGAGACTAGATGAAACCTGAGGTCTGTGTCCGACGGCCTCTGAAGACTCTAGATGAACCCTGAGGTCTGTGTCCGACGGCCTCTGGAGACTCTAGATGAAACCTGAGGTCTGTGTCCGACGGCCTCTGAAGACTCTAGATGAACCCTGAGGTCTGTGTCCGACGGCCTCTGAAGACTCTAGATGAAACCTGAGGTCTGTGTCCGACGGCCTCTGGAGACTCTAGATGAAACCTGAGGTCTGTGTCCGACGGCCTCTGGAGACTCTAGATGAAACCTGAGGTCTGTGTCCGACGGCCTCTGGAGACTAGATGAAACCTGAGGTCTGTGTCCGACGGCCTCTGAAGACTCTAGACGAACCCTGAGGTCTGTGTCCGACGGCCTCTGGAGACTCTAGATGAACCCTGAGGTCTGTGTCCGACGGCCTCTGAAGACTCTAGATGAACCCTGAGGTCTGTGTCCGACGGCCTCTGGAGACTCTAGATGAACCCTGAGGTCTGTGTCCGACGGCCTCTGAAGACTCTAGATGAACCCTGAGGTCTGTGTCCGACGGCCTCTGAAGACTCTAGATGAACCCTGAGGTCTGTGTCCGACGGCCTCTGGAGACTCTAGATGAACCCTGAGGTCTGTGTCCGACGGCCTCTGAAGACTCTAGATGAACCCTGAGGTCTGTGTCCGACGGCCTCTGGAGACTCTAGATGAACCCTGAGGTCTGTGTCCGACGGCCTCTGGAGACTCTAGATGAACCCTGAGGTCTGTGTCCGACGGCCTCTGGAGACTCTAGATGAACCCTGAGGTCTGTGTCCGACGGCCTCTGGAGACTCTAGATGAACCCTGAGGTCTGTGTCCGACGGCCTCTGGAGACTCTAGATGAACCCTGAGGTCTGTGTCCGACGGCCTCTGGAGACTCTAGATGAACCCTGAGGTCTGTGTCCGACGGCCTCTGGAGACTCTAGATGAAACCTGAGGTCTGTGTCCGACGGCCTCTGGAGACTCTAGATGAACCCTGAGGTCTGTGTCCGACGGCCTCTGGAGACTCTAGATGAAACCTGAGGTCTGTGTCCGACGGCCTCTGGAGACTCTAGATGAAACCTGAGGTCTGTGTCCGACGGCCTCTGGAGACTCTAGATGAAACCTGAGGTCTGTGTCCGACGGCCTCTGGAGACTCTAGATGAACCCTGAGGTCTGTGTCCGACGGCCTCTGGAGACTCTAGATGAACCCTGAGGTCTGTGTCCGACGGCCTCTGGAGACTCTAGATGAACCCTGAGGTCTGTGTCCGACGGCCTCTGGAGACTCTAGATGAAACCTGAGGTCTGTGTCCGACGGCCTCTGGAGACTCTAGATGAAACCTGAGGTCTGTGTCCGACGGCCTCTGAAGACTCTAGATGAAACCTGAGGTCTGTGTCCGACGGCCTCTGAAGACTCTAGATGAAACCTGAGGTCTGTGTCCGACGGCCTCTGGAGACTCTAGATGAACCCTGAGGTCTGTGTCCGACGGCCTCTGGAGACTCTAGATGAAACCTGAGGTCTGTGTCCGACGGCCTCTGGAGACTCTAGATGAACCCTGAGGTCTGTGTCCGACGGCCTCTGGAGACTCTAGATGAAACCTGAGGTCTGTGTCCGACGGCCTCTGGAGACTCTAGATGAACCCTGAGGTCTGTGTCCGACGGCCTCTGAAGACTCTAGATGAAACCTGAGGTCTGTGTCCGACGGCCTCTGGAGACTCTAGATGAACCCTGAGGTCTGTGTCCGACGGCCTCTGAAGACTCTAGATGAACCCTGAGGTCTGTGTCCGACGGCCTCTGGAGACTCTAGATGAACCCTGAGGTCTGTGTCCGACGGCCTCTGGAGACTCTAGATGAACCCTGAGGTCTGTGTCCGACGGCCTCTGGAGACTCTAGATGAACCCTGAGGTCTGTGTCCGACGGCCTCTGAAGACTCTAGATGAACCCTGAGGTCTGTGTCCGACGGCCTCTGGAGACTAGATGAAACCTGAGGTCTGTGTCCGACGGCCTCTGAAGACTCTAGATGAACCCTGAGGTCTGTGTCCGACGGCCTCTGGAGACTCTAGATGAAACCTGAGGTCTGTGTCCGACGGCCTCTGAAGACTCTAGATGAACCCTGAGGTCTGTGTCCGACGGCCTCTGAAGACTCTAGATGAAACCTGAGGTCTGTGTCCGACGGCCTCTGGAGACTCTAGATGAACCCTGAGGTCTGTGTCCGACGGCCTCTGGAGACTCTAGATGAAACCTGAGGTCTGTGTCCGACGGCCTCTGCAGACTCTAGATGAAACCTGAGGTCTGTGTCCGACGGCCTCTGGAGACTCTAGATGAACCCTGAGGTCTGTGTCCGACGGCCTCTGAAGACTCTAGATGAAACCTGAGGTCTGTGTCCGACGGCCTCTGGAGACTCTAGATGAACCCTGAGGTCTGTGTCCGACGGCCTCTGAAGACTCTAGATGAACCCTGAGGTCTGTGTCCGACGGCCTCTGGAGACTCTAGATGAACCCTGAGGTCTGTGTCCGACGGCCTCTGAAGACTCTAGATGAACCCTGAGGTCTGTGTCCGACGGCCTCTGGAGATTCTAGATGAAACCTGAGGTCTGTGTCCGACGGCCTCTGGAGACTCTAGATGAAACCTGAGGTCTGTGTCCGACGGCCTCTGGAGACTCTAGATGAACCCTGAGGTCTGTGTCCGACGGCCTCTGGAGACTCTAGATGAACCCTGAGGTCTGTGTCCGACGGCCTCTGGAGACTCTAGATGAACCCTGAGGTCTGTGTCCGACGGCCTCTGAAGACTCTAGATGAACCCTGAGGTCTGTGTCCGACGGCCTCTGAAGACTCTAGATGAACCCTGAGGTCTGTGTCCGACGGCCTCTGGAGACTCTAGATGAAACCTGAGGTCTGTGTCCGACGGCCTCTGAAGACTCTAGATGAAACCTGAGGTCTGTGTCCGACGGCCTCTGGAGACTCTAGATGAAACCTGAGGTCTGTGTCCGACGGCCTCTGGAGACTCTAGATGAAACCTGAGGTCTGTGTCCGACGGCCTCTGGAGACTCTAGATGAACCCTGAGGTCTGTGTCCGACGGCCTCTGGAGACTCTAGATGAAACCTGAGGTCTGTGTCCGACGGCCTCTGAAGACTCTAGATGAAACCTGAGGTCTGTGTCCGACGGCCTCTGAAGACTCTAGATGAAACCTGAGGTCTGTGTCCGACGGCCTCTGGAGACTCTAGATGAACCCTGAGGTCTGTGTCCGACGGCCTCTGGAGACTCTAGATGAACCCTGAGGTCTGTGTCCGACGGCCTCTGGAGACTCTAGATGAAACCTGAGGTCTGTGTCCGACGGCCTCTGGAGACTCTAGATGAACCCTGAGGTCTGTGTCCGACGGCCTCTGGAGACTCTAGATGAAACCTGAGGTCTGTGTCCGACGGCCTCTGAAGACTCTAGATGAACCCTGAGGTCTGTGTCCGACGGCCTCTGGAGACTCTAGATGAAACCTGAGGTCTGTGTCCGACGGCCTCTGAAGACTCTAGATGAAACCTGAGGTCTGTGTCCGACGGCCTCTGGAGACTCTAGATGAAACCTGAGGTCTGTGTCCGACGGCCTCTGGAGACTCTAGATGAAACCTGAGGTCTGTGTCCGACGGCCTCTGGAGACTCTAGATGAACCCTGAGGTCTGTGTCCGACGGCCTCTGGAGACTCTAGATGAACCCTGAGGTCTGTGTCCGACGGCCTCTGGAGACTCTAGATGAACCCTGAGGTCTGTGTCCGACGGCCTCTGGAGACTCTAGATGAAGGACATTTTTTCTCCTCAGTTCAGACAATATATTCACCGCTGAAGCTGTCTGCCATCTTTCAGCCACTCGTCTCTGCAACCAAGCATATGATGAAGAGATAAATCCGGGCCACGCTCATCCTGCTTCTCCGTGTTATGTGGAGGACTGTTGGAGAAATATGTCTGAAAATAATCCACTTAAAAGCTTTCCAGTCCAGAGTGTTTTCAGCTGTGAAACCCTTCATCCGGAAAAAACAGTGTGCAGGGATATGTACATCTGCAGAGGGAAGGGAACTATGATATTACAGAGGCTGAACCAGCCTGAAAGTTATTATGAAAGAACTTTCCATCACGTGACCTCAACAACCTGAATGAGCTGGAATACCTCCAACCGTAGTCCAGCGATAAAAGACAGGACAAAGGCTGCTGGCTGCAACAGACAGATGGAGAGGTTGTGATGCTGGTGTGGGTAACGAACAGTGTTATCATGTCCGTCCATGGACGGGGATTTGACGGCGTTGTCTGATTAGCTGCAGGGTGGAGCTCTTCAAGTAGCGGTGGGAGGTAAAGTTCAGCTGCATTCATGACCCCAAACCAGTATCAGCGGCGTGACAGCTCCCAACACATTTTCTGATCCAGGATGCGTTTACTGCAAGCAGCAACGTCCAGCAGTTAAAAGTCAAGCTAAAACCTGCAATTCTTCCATCATCCACTAGGGGCTCCAAGACACAGCAAACCCCCATATACTCCCATGTTAAAAAGACCAAGGTGCAATAAATGTGTTCACAGCCGAAATAAACATGTTTACAGCAGAAATAAATGTGTTTACAGAAGAAATAAACCTTTTTACAGCAGAAATAAACAAGTTTACAGCATAAATAAACATGTTTACAGCAGAAACATACATGGTAACAGCAGGAATAAACACGTTAACAGCAGAAATAAACACATTAACAGCAGAAATAAACACGTTAACAGCAGGAATAAACACGTTTACAGCAGAAATAAACATGTTTACGGCAGAAATAAACATTTTTACAGCAAAAATAAATATGTTTAAAGCAGAAATAAACATGTTTACAGCAGAAATAAACATGTTTACAGCCGAAATAAATGTGTTTACAGCTGTAAAAAACACGTTTACAGCAGAAATAAACGTGTTTACAGCAGAAAAAAAAACATGTTTACAGCAGAAATAAACGTGTTTACAGCCGAAATAAACATGTTTACAGCAGAAATAAATGTGTTTACAGCCGTAAAAACACGTTTACAGCAGAAATAAACGTGTTTACAGCAGAAATAAACCTTTTTACAGCAGAAATAAACGTGTTCAGAGCAGAAAAAAACATTTTTACAGCAGAAATAAACAAGTTTACGGCAGAAATAAACATTTTTTACAGCAGAAATAAACAAGATACAGCAGAAATAAATGTGTTTACAGCCGTAAAAACACGTTCACAGCAGAAATAAACGTGTTTACAGCAGAAATAAACCTTTTTACAGCAGAAATAAACGTGTTCAGAGCAGAAAAAAACATTTTTACAGCAGAAATAAACAAGTTTACGGCAGAAATAAACATTTTTTACAGCAGAAATAAACAAGATACAGCAGAAATAAACATTTTTACAGCAGAAATAAACAAGTTTACAGATGGAATAAACATGTTTACAGCAGGAATAAACATGTTTACAGCCTGGTTCAAAAATCCATGTTAGGTTTAATAGGTCAGGTTTACCTTCATGACAACTGTGGGGGGAGTGAATTTTTTCTAACTCGCCCGTTTAAAAGTAATTTAAACTTGAAATTTGGCATATTTAGGGGCGTGTCCTTTTGATTGACAGGTACCCAATCTCCCGCTCAAAGTAAGAAGAATATAGAACAACCGCGGTTTTTAGCCGGTTAACAACGTGACTTAGCTTTAGCCCGCTTACCTCCGTTAGGTGGGTTAGCTCCTTAACAGGAGCTCCTGTTAAGGAGCTAACCCAGCCTCTCCCCAGCCACATTTGCCAACTCTGCCTGTCATCTTGTTCTGGGCAAGACGACACACATGACCCTGCCATGTCATGGAGGCTACGCTCATCTTTTATTTACAGTCTATGGCTTCCTGAGTTTGCTAGACCTTCCTGCCCCACTACTGCTGTTGTTCTGTCCTGACAGGTTCATCTTGGTCCATTTCAGTCCAGTTTCTACTGGCTGACTCCAACAGTTGTGCACTGCAACAGTGATGACAGCTGGTGTCAGAGAGGTTACAGGGAGCAAATCAGGATTCAGGAGTCATATTGCCTTAGTGGCGCCGACATTTGTTTCTTCCACTAATTACACAACCTGAGCTCATTTAACCTAATAAGGACTCATTGGTTCATGAATCTTTATCAAAACACCTTCAGCTTCAAAACAGATTTATTTCTGTGCTGTTACCATGACATCAGGACTTAACAACCATCGGCAGGCATGCTGTGAAGACTCATTCTCATTCACGACTAGGTCTGGACTCTTACTGGACCACACTGAGACCTGGTCCTCCTCTAGTCTGTCTGGTTCCTACAGTCAGGATGACGTCTGGACTCTGGACCACACTGAAACATGGTCCTCCTCCAGCCTGTCTGGTTCCTGCAGTCAGGATGACGTCTGGACTCTGGCTGGACTACAGATCTACAGATGTAGATGATTCACTGTGTTAACATTATTTATAAACTAGTTCTGTGGAAAAGTATTATGTTTGTGTGTAATAATATATAGCTCAGACTTCTTCCCAGCAGCTCATACAGTGATTGTATGATGTTCTGGTCCTCCATCCATCTGCTACGGATCCACTATCAGATCCCAGATCCATTGATAATGACTCCTCATTGTTGTGGCTACATTGTGGTGTTTGTAGCATATACTTGGAACCAGAGACTTGAAGAGAATCAACAAACTGATCCAGAAAGCTGCTTCTGTGCTTGGAGTAACTCTGGAGCCGCTGGAGCTGATTGTCCAAAGAAGAATGCTGCACAAGCTGATGAAGATGATGGAGGATTCTTCACACCCTCTCCACAACACAGTGATGAAACAACAAAGTGTGTTCAGTGAGAGGCTTCTTCAGGTCCGATGTAAGACTGAAAGATACAGAAGATCATTCCTGCCAGCAGCCATCAGCCTCCGGAACAAGACCTCCTCTAGTTATTATTATTATATACTACAATATTTCCCTTTGGGGATTAATAAAGTAGTTTTCATTAAATTTTTTATTTCATTTGATTTGTTCTCTTGCAGTGACGGTAGTATCTAGAATGTTGTTCCTGTTCTGGACGGTAGTTTCCAAAATGTTGTTCCTGTTCTGGGTGGTAATATCCAGAATGTTATTCCTGTTCTGGACGGTAGTATCCAGAATGTTGTTCCTGTTCTGGACGGTAGTATCCAGAATGCTGTTCCTGTTCTGGACGATGGTATCCAGACTGTTGTTCCTGTTCTGCATGGTAGTATCCAGAATGTTGTTCCTGTTCTGGAGGGTAGTATCAAGAATGTTGTTCCTGTTCTGGATGGTAGTATCCAGAATGTTGTTCCTGTTCTGGACGGTAGTATCCAGAATGTTGTTCCTGTTCTGGACGGTAGTATCCAGAAAGTTGTTCCTGTTTTGGACGGTAGTATCCAGAACGTTGTTCCTGTTCTGGATGGTAGTATCCAGAACGTTGTTCCTGTTCTGGATGGTGGTATCCAGAATGTTGTTCCCGTTCTGGACGGTAGTATCCAGAATGTTGTTCCTGTTCTGGATGGTAGTATCCAGAATGTTGTTCCCGTTCTGGACGGTAGTATCCAGAAAGTTGTTCCTGTTTTGGACGGTAGTATCCAGAACGTTGTTCCTGTTCTGGATGGTAGTATCCAGAACGTTGTTCCTGTTCTGGATGGTAGTATCCAGAATGTTGTTCCTGTTCTGGACGGTAGTATCCAGAATGTTGTTTCTGTTCTGGACTGTAGTATCCAGAATGTTGTTCCCGTTCTGGACGGTAGTATCCAGAATGTTGTTCCTGTTCTGGATGGTAGTATCTAGAGTGTTGTTCCTGTTCTGGATGGTAGTATCCAGAATGTTGTTCCTGTTCTGGATGGTAGTATCTAGAATGTTGTTCCTGTTCTGGACGGTAGTTTCCAAAATGTTGTTCCTGTTCTGGGTGGTAGTATCCAGAATGTTATTCCTGTTCTGGACGGTAGTATCTAGAATGTTGTTCCTGTTCTGGACGGTAGTATCCAGAATGCTGTTCCTGTTCTGGACGATGGTATCCAGACTGTTGTTCCTGTTCTGCATGGCTGTATCCAGAATGTTATTCCTGTTCTGGACGGTAGTATCTAGAATGTTGTTCCTGTTCTGGATGGTAGTATCCAGAATGTTGTCCCTGTTCTGGAGGGTAGTATCAAGAATGTTGTTCCTGTTCTGGATGGTAGTATCCAGAATGTTGTTCCTGTTCTGGACGGTAGTATCCAGAATGCTGTTCCTGTTCTGGACGATGGTATCCAGACTGTTGTTCCTGTTCTGCATGGCTGTATCCAGAATGTTATTCCTGTTCTGGACGGTAGTATCTAGAATGTTGTTCCTGTTCTGGATGGTAGTATCCAGAATGTTGTCCCTGTTCTGGAGGGTAGTATCAAGAATGTTGTTCCTGTTCTGGATGGTAGTATCCAGAATGTTGTTCCTGTTCTGGACGGTAGTATCCAGAATGTTGTTCCTGTTCTGGACGGTAGTATCCAGAAAGTTGTTCCTGTTTTGGATGGTAGTATCCAGAATGTTCCTGTTCTGCATGGTAGTATCCAGAATGTTGTTCCTGTTATTTATGGTAGTATCCAGAATGTTGTTCCTGTTCTGCATGGTAGTATCCAGAATGTTGCTCCTGTTCTTTATGGTAGTATCCAGAATGTTGTTCCTGTTCTGGATGGTAGTATCCAGAATGTTGTTCCTGTTCTGGATGGTAGTATCCAGAATGTTGTTTCTGTTCTGGACGATGGTATCCAGACTGTTGTTCCTGTTCTGCATGGTAGTATCCAGAATGTTGCTCCTGTTCTTTATGGTAGTATCCAGAATGTTGTTCCTGTTCTGGATGGTAGTATCCAGAATGTTGTTCCTGTTCTGGACGGTAGTATCCAGAATGTTGTTCCTGTTCTGGACGGTAGTATCCAGAATGTTGTTCCTGTTCTGGACGGTAGTATCCAGAACGTTGTTCCTGTTCTGGATGGTAGTATCCAGAATGTTGTTCCTGTTCTGGACGGTAGTATCCAGAATGTTGTTTCTGTTCTGGACGGTAGTATCCAGAATGTTGTTCCTGTTCTGGACGGTAGTATCCAGAATGTTGTTCCTGTTCTGGACGGTAGTATCCAGAACGTTGTTCCTGTTCTGGACGGTAGTATCCAGAATGTTGTTTCTGTTCTGGACGGTAGTATCCAGAATGTTGTTTCTGTTCTGGACGATGGTATCCAGACTGTTGTTCCTGTTCTGCATGGTAGTATCCAGAATGTTGCTCCTGTTCTTTATGGTAGTATCCAGAATGTTGTTCCTGTTCTGGATGGTAGTATCCAGAATGTTGTTCCTGTTCTGGATGGTAGTATCCAGAATGTTGTTCCTGTTCTGGACGGTAGTATCCAGAATGTTGTTCCTGTTCTGGACGGTAGTATCCAGAACGTTGTTCCTGTTCTGGATGGTAGTATCCAGAATGTTGTTCCTGTTCTGGATGGTAGTATCCAGAATGTTGTTCCTGTTCTGGACGGTAGTATCCAGAATGTTGTTTCTGTTCTGGATGGTAGTATCCAGAATGTTGTTCCTGTTCTGGACGGTAGTATCCAGAATGTTGTTCCTGTTCTGGACGGTAGTATCCAGAATGTTGTTCCTGTTCTGGATGGTAGTATCCAGAATGTTGTTTCTGTTCTGGACGATGGTATCCAGACTGTTGTTCCTGTTCTGCATGGTAGTATCCAGAACGTTGTTCCTGTTCTGGATGGTAGTATCCAGAATGTTGTTCCTGTTCTGGATGGTAGTATCCATAATGTTGTTCCTGTTCTGCATGGTAGTATCTAGAATGTTGTTCCTGTTATTTATGGTAGTATCCAGAATGTTGTTCCTGTTCTGGACGGTAGTATCCAGAATGTTGTTCCTGTTCTGGACAGTCGTATCCAGAATGTTGTTCCTGTTCTGGACAGTCGTATCCAGAATGTTGTTCCTGTTCTGGACGGTAGTATCCAGAATGTTGTTCCTGTTCTGGACAGTCGTATCCAGAATGTTGTTCCTGTTCTGGACAGTCGTATCCAGAATGTTGTTCCTGTTCTGGACGGTCGTATCCAGAATGTTGTTTCTGTTCTAGACGGTAGTATCCAGAATGTTGTTCCTGTTCTGGACGATAGTATCCAGACTGTTGTCGGGATCCACATCTATCTTTGATATCTTGGAAAACCTGTTGGGAACTTCTCTTGGATTTTCTCACCATTCATTGTGACAGGCATACTGAAAATGGTTCTATCTCACAATGAGGAAGAATCCTTCACACCAGTTCTGATCCAGATGCAGATCTGGATCACCCTAAACATTTAATGGAGTCTAAGGACACATCCACACCAGCCTTTCTTATTCAAATCCAAGTCTGTTTGCTCGATAAGTCAACTTCGTTTGGGGAAATGTGAATGTGCCAAATGAATTCTGATTTGGACAAAAGAAGTGAATCAGTCTTCCTACAAATACAGGGCTCTGTCTATTTCAAATGGACCAAATACAGGAAGCAGACTACAAAATAAGTCCCTTCCTGCATGTGGTGTAGCATTGCATTGTGGGTAAATCCATAGCGATGGCGTTAGGGTCCTCTGCCTCGTCTGGTGTTCATACTGCGTCCATTGTTGCAGTGGATTTCTGCAGTATACTTGCATAAGACACAATAAAAACCCAAAACAGCCATAGTTTGGTCTCCATGTTTAACTGGCAGGTGGAGGAAACAGAGTTTTCTTCTTCACGCCGGTCTTGTCCTCTCTTTTGCCAAATACTAGTGCAGCGCCAACTTTGGTGGGAATGGCCTGACCACCAATGGTCCAGTCAGAGTCCAAAGTGCAGCATGAACACGATCTCGGTCCGCATGTACACACCCCATACAACTGAGCCGAGTGCCCAACTGGACCAAGTCTAGCGGAGTATCCTGATGGGAATGCACCTTTAGTTAGACGAAGGCCTGTTCTCAGAAACACTTCATGAAAATCCCTTCAGGAGTTTTAATGTGCAAGCAGACAGACAAACAGACAGATGAACTAAAGCATTACCTCCTTGTGGGGGTAATAAGTGGAATATTGGTCTGAAAAACATGTCTTGTTTTCTGAAATGCACCATATGAATCTCTGGCTAACCAGAGTGTGAAATGCTGGCAGGCATTGGCTTAGGCTGGTGGAATTGACAGCTTTGGAAGCCGGACTTCAGTCTGTAGATCCCAGCAGCTACGAGAACAGTTTTAAAACCTCTCGTAACCAAAAAGCTCCATTTTTAAATTTAATATGTTGTATAATTTTTTAAATCTGTTAAATGTTTATTATTGATTTGAAACAGACTTGATGCTGTTATTTTAGGGTTTCCAAATGCTCAGGAGTTTTTACACTGGTTCCAACCTAAGTAAACAGTGATCCTGCTGAACATCACTGTCAGTCATTTTTGTCGACCCTCAGAAAGGTCCCAGTAATGCAACACTGTAGATCAGCGTTCTCAACCTTTTTTGAGCCAGTGCTCCCCTACATTATATCCACAGTCCCCAGCTTAAACACAACAGTTATATTCATTATGTTCATTTTCACCGTCAACATTTCTTTCATGGTTTAGTAACCGCGTGCTGCTCTGTTCTGTTGCCTCCATGATCTGTAAAACCACAGACAGGAACAGCTGTTCAAATTTCCTCCTCCAAATCAGCTCAGGAGGCTGAGAGGAGAAGAAGCTAGTTTACCTGCAGCTAGCTTCAGGTAAACTCCCTTAACTTCACCCAGCACCAGCTAGCCTCAGGTAAACTCCCTTAACTTCACCCAGCAGCGGCTAGCTTCGGGTAAACTCCCTTAACTTCACCCAGCAGCGGCTAGCTTCAGGTAAACTCCCTTAACTTCACCCAGCACCAGCTAGCTTCGGGTAAACTCCCTTAACTTCACCCAGCAGCGGCTAGCTTCAGGTAAACTCCCTTAACTTCACCCAGCAGCGGCTAGCTTCAGGTAAACTCCCTTAACTTCACCCAGCACCAGCTAGCTTCGGGTAAACTCCCTTAACTTCACCCAGCAGCGGCTAGCTTCGGGTAAACTCCCTTAACTTCACCCAGCAGCGGCTAGCTTCAGGTAAACTCCCTTAACTTCACCCAGCACCAGCTAGCTTCGGGTAAACTCCCTTAACTTCACCCAGCACCAGCTAGCCTCAGGTAAACTCCCTTAACTTCACCCAGCAGCGGCTAGCTTCAGGTAAACTCCCTTAACTTCACCCAGCAGCGGCTAGCTTCAGGTAAACTCCCTTAACTTCACCCAGCACCAGCTAGCCTCAGGTAAACTCCCTTAACTTCACCCAGCACCAGCTAGCCTCAGGTAAACTCCCTTAACTTCACCCAGCAGCGGCTAGCTTCAGGTAAACTCCCTTAACTTCACCCAGCAGCGGCTAGCTTCAGGTAAACTCCCTTAACTTCACCCAGTAGCGGCTAGCTTCAGGTAAACTCCCTTAACTTCACCCAGCACCAGCTAGCCTCAGGTAAACTCCCTTAACTTCACCCAGCAGCGGCTAGCTTCGGGTAAACTCCCTTAACTTCACCCAGCAGCGGCTAGCTTCAGGTAAACTCCCTTAACTTCACCCAGCAGCGGCTAGCTTCGGGTAAACTCCCTTAACTTCACCCAGCAGCGGCTAGCTTCAGGTAAACTCCCTTAACTTCACCCAGCAGCGGCTAGCTTCAGGTAAACTCCCTTAACTTCACCCAGCACCAGCTAGCTTCAGGTAAACTCCCTTAACTTCACCCAGCACCAGCTAGCCTCAGGTAAACTCCCTTAACTTCACCCAGCACCAGCTAGCTTCAGGTAAACTTCCTTAACTTCACCCAGCACCAGCTAGCCTCAGGTAAACTCCCTTAACTTCACCCAGCACCAGCTAGCTTCAGGTAAACTCCCTTAACTTCACCCAGCACCAGCTAGCTTCGGGTAAACTCCCTTAACTTCACCCAGCAGCGGCTAGCTTCAGGTAAACTTCCTTAACTTCACCCAGCAACGGTGAAGCAGACACAGAACTCTGCTGGAACTAGAAGAGCCATGTGTTTTTTATTGCTAACGCTTGTAGCAAAACATTTACCGTTAAGTAAACAGGCAGTCGCTCAAAGTTAATTTCCTCAGCTCCCGACGCAGCTAACAAGCTGTGCATCTCTCTGCTCTCTTTAGCTCAGCCACGCTATTCTGTTGACACAGTGCTGTTACCATGTCTGCACATTGACACAGAACTCCTGCAATAAGTTTTGTAGCAATATCATCCTGTGAGACAGATAATATTGTCAAGTTGCCGACCACTGACCCATATGGACTAATTATTAAAAGTGAACAATTAATTTCCAACGCCCCCCATAAATACTTCAACGCCCCCTTTTCTAAATTTTGCTCCCAGCACCCCTGACGGTTTCTGAACGCCCCCTGGTGGGCGATACCACCCTCGTTGAGAAGCACCACTGTAAATGGTGGAAGATCTTTAGAGGCTGAAGTTGTTCCACAATTTTCAGACCCAGTTTGTCTCAGATTGAGAAGCTCTGTCCACCTTTCCATGTGAGAGACTCAGGCTGCACGGTGGCACAGTGGTTAGCACTGTGGCATCACAGCAAGAAGGTCACTGGTTCGATCCTTGGCTGTGTGGCCTTTCTGTGTGGAGTTTGCATGTTCTCCCCATGTATGCGTGGGTTCTCTCCGGGTTCTCCGGCTTCCTCCCACCATCCAAAGACATGCATGTTAGGTTAATTGGTTACTCTAAATTGCCCCTGGGAATGAGTGTGAGTGGTTGTTCGTCTCTCTGTGTGGCCCTGCGATGGACTGGCGAGCTGTCCAGGGTGTACCCTGCCTGTCGCCCAAAGCCAGCTGGGATAGGCTCCAGCTTCCCCGCGACCCTGAATTGGGTTAAGTGGTTAAGAAAATGAATGAATGAAAAATGAATGAATGAGTTTCTTTACCACAGTGTCCTGACTTTCAGGTGGTTGGGACATGACTGAGCTGCACATGCTCATTGTTGCTGTCATGTTCCAGTTCAGTTGTGACAGGAAAACCTGCGTTTCTGTTTTCGTTTAAAGTAGAACAGGATCAGAGTGGAACTTGTTTCTGTCACGCTTTGTGCACAGCGCTCGTCTGTGGCGTGGAATCTGCTCGGATCAGCTGCAGCCCCCTGCTGCCCAGTATAGACTGACCGGAGTCAAACTGGAGTCAGAAGTGGTTTCTGCAGGTGTTACAGGAGCTCAGTATGAGTGGGTGAGTTTACACCCAGTATTTCATCAGACTAAAGTCAATTCCTGCTGGAGAGAGAAACAAACTGCAGTCAGAGATGCAGACAAAGTGTGTGTTTCTGTTTGTATTAAATCTGTCGTCCTCTCTGCATCCTAAACACGTTCAACGCTGGATTCTGATGAGACAACCCAATGTTCTACTGTGATTCGGTTCATTGTGTCCACTCTGATAAAAACACATCGTTTTATGTTTCTGAAGAAGAACGAAGTGATAGTTGAAACAGGTAAAACCAGCTTTTTTAAAACATTCAATGTGCTGTACATATTAAAAGGAACAGACTGGTTAATACACACGGCAAAATCAGCCATGTTAATATTATTAAAACCACTTAAACTCAGAAGATTCTGATTATAATCCAGTGAAATAATCAACCGGTGCAAAAGATAATTACAGCTGGGAAGCCTGAAATAGGAAAAAACGTCGTGACTTCAGAAGTAAAACACCTCTAATAGCCATCCTGTTCTTTTCAGTGTTTCTTCTTCACTTAGAGAAAAAAATCAAATAAGAGAAACTAAACAAGATGATGATTCTTCTTATTCAAGAATAGTTATTAATAGTTTTAATTTTTAAACTGATTTTCATTTTTAAACTGCCTCTGATAAAGAAGCAGCAGCATCCATTCTTCACCCACAACCCAACATTGGTTCACCTGAAAGAAGCTGAAGAGTGAGCATGACCAGGACGAAGCCACGCTCTGCTAACTGGTCCCACTGCCACGCTACCAGTTCTGTAGCTGTTATATGAAGGGTTTGGAATGAATGTTGAACCGCTTGTTTTAAGACATTTCGCAGCGGTTTGTGGTAAACAGCGTGACAAAGGAAAGGTGTTGACCAGATAGGACACTGATAAGATACAGCCAGGACCTGCAGGACGAACGTCCACTTCTGCTGCTGAACACAGCACAGATGTGTTGTTTTATTAAATGCATGCAGATGTCCATAATGCATCTACATGTGGTCTGTTTGGCCCTGAATGTGTCCTCAGAGATGCCTGTACACGATGCTGTCTGTCCACGCTACATGTTAGCAGCACAACCAGAGACTGAATGTGGGACAGTTTGACCGTTGTCTTTATGTTTGCAGCTTGTCTGTTTCGCTTCAACCTGCTGTCCCTGGTCTACCTGCTCTACCTGCTGCTGCTGCCGTGGTTCTGGTGTCCAAACAAACACACCATCAGAGGTAAGAACATCAGTCTGTCATCACATCTCATGACTTTTCCTCAAACACCACATTTAGATCAGATCAGAAAGAAGTTTTTTCCACTTTCCCTCCATTCGCTTCCAGTTTAGAGACAAAGACACAGATACGACTTTTAAAACAAAAGAACAAATGAATGCTTTTTAACAGCAGTCATGAAAAATGAATCAAAACCAAAAGATAAAAAGGTTATTGTACTTGAGGTGTTGAAGAGGAGGAGGAATATGAAGAAAATGATTTACACCTCATCTCTTCTCCACTGTTCCCGGCTGTTTAGCAGGGTGGGGGTGGGACAGAACGTCCGGCCGGGGGTCCTGCATGCTCTCAGCCCACCTCTACTCATAAAGCATCAACCCATGCACACACACACACACACACACACACACACACACACACACACACACACACACACGGCTAAATAATCACCAACAACTCATTATTATTGTGAAATTCAAATCAGATTAATATTTAACTATACCACACTCCGGAGCTTCCACCCCCCCCCACCAACACCCAGCAGGATTCCTGTATTAACATGAACAACTTTTAGTTTTCAGGAAATACTTTCACTGCCAGCTTACTGCAGTGAACTTTAGAAGACAAGACACTGTCCAACCTTGTGAAGGGTTCTCAAAGTTTCTCAGGTGGCAGCCCAGCTGTAGAGCCATTCGGTCCAGTTTCACCAACGTGTGTGTTCTGCTGGTGTTGAACTGTTTATGATGACGACCACCATTGGCGGAAATGCTCCCTTGCCTGGATGCGGGTCACCAGGTCTGGAGCCCGGCCTGAGCGCGGGGCACGAGAGCAAGGGTCTGGTGGCCGGGCCTTTGCCCGGGGGCCCGGTTGGGATTTCCCCTCAGTATCATCAGTCATACCAAGTTATACTTTACTAATGTCACATACATAAATAATGATTGGTTTGGTCTCAGAATGGACCCCTGAGGAACTCCACAAGCAATGTCCAAACATGATGAAGTAAATTCTTCCAACCTTACCTGTCCAATAGCTCCCCCCGTCACCATACCTTTCCAGTTCACGGATGAACTGAATGAAGTGAAAGACTCCATGTTGTTTCTGTCGCTGAAACTGTTTAGTGCCTGGGTTGTTGAACAGTTTGATTGACAGCCACAAGGAGGGTCTTCTGCATTTATCAGTTTACCATCAGACGTCATTTCCAGCCGTCCTTCTGGGGAGGAAGACCTGGTGGATCTAGACGGATTCCTCAGAGCGACATGAAGCTCCTGCATCCATCCCAGTTCACAGGCTTCTGCTGCGTTATCACCTCACCTTGCACTGAGCTTCGCTTTTCAGCCTGAAACTGAATCTGATGTCTGCAAAAATCTCCTTTATTCTCTGAAACAAGAACATTAATCCCATTTCCTGACATTCTGTTCTGCAGGTCACACCGGTCGCCTTATCAGAGCAGTTTTCTGCACCAGCATGCTGTTTGTGCTGGCTCACATCTGTTTCCAGACAGTACTGCACACCTACCCCCCCCTCGGCACCGCCATGGGTGACAACTGTTCTCAGTGGGATACGATAAGCAGACATGTGGGAATGTCCAGGTACGTGTGGAGTCCTCAGCATCTTCAGCCTCAGGCGGTGATGCTGGGTTCAGGTCTCTGTGTGTAAACTTTGACTTCCCCAAACAGATTTTCTCTTATGGAGGTAACTTCGGGGTTAACTGTGTTCTCCGTACTACAACGCTGGCTCGCTTCACGCTGGAGTGTATCACCATGGTAACTTAACCTGAATGGCTCACCTTCCCCAGAGCAGATGATGATCTGGACGAGAGAGCAATGAGTTTAAGAAGCACCACCTCCTAACCAATCAGTTCTTGCTATGTTGGTGCACAGATCTTGAGTGGGGGGCTAAGGAGAGAAAGTTATCATAGATAAAAGCATAGTTTTGATGAAGAAATAAAATCGTGTCAGTTTTTCTTCTCATTCTTGACTTCTTACCAGTCTGTTCAGCTCCACAAGGATTGCATTTGAGATAGGTTAGTAACGCTCACACACGGCAGAACTGTAGAACCATGAATTTAGGGAACAACTAGGTACGTCTGCCGTCACTGCTAGGACTTCTTTTTACAGCGCAACATGTGCTCACGTGCAGAGGAGGCGGCTGGAGCCTAAAGTCGAATATAAAGACAAAACTGATGAAGTTCTGTCTGAAGGATATGGGCTTTAACAAGGTAATCAGAGTACTGTCTATTTATATCGTCTGATAAATTAATATAGAATTTTCTGAATTTACGCATTGACAGCGTCAGCTATATATGGCCAACATTCTCTCCAGGCCGTTGCTATGGTAACAGCGTTGCTTTTGGTCTGAATGATGTGTTTAAATTCTTCGTATTTCTGCTCCTCTATGGAGAAGTAGCTGCAAGGTTTATCTGTGTTTGTGATCGGTCAGACGCTGCAAGTTCCACCCCTTTTATGTCAGCACTGATCTTGATGGGAAAAAACGGGTTGAATTACTGAGTTGATAACCTGCTTTGTAGTACCGCTGGTCCACATCCCAAATGTCTGGCTGGGTCGACCCAGAGAGACATCCCGGGTCTGTAGATCTCACTTCGTAGCGCAGCCATCAGCTAACATAGACTATGTAAACATAACTTTAACCAGATTAAGCTAACCAGGTAACACTAACTGCCGACACCAAACAAGGCAACTTAAGCCAGTTGAAGCAAACCAGGGAAGTTAGACCAGTTAAAGTAAAGCAGGTAACATAAACCCATCCATCCATCCATCAATCTATCCATCCACCCATCCATCCATCCATCCATCCATCCATCCATCCATCCACCCATCCACCCATCCATCCATCCACCCATCCACCCATCTATCCATCCACCCATCCATCCATCCATCCATCCATCCATCCATCCATCCATCCACCCATCCATCCATCCATCCATCCATCCATCCATCAATCCATCCATCCATCCATCCATCCATCCATCCATCCATCCATCCATCCACCCATCCATCCATCCATCCATCTATCCATCCACCCATCCATCCAT